>NC_041391.1:227435982-227537908 GCF_002162155.2 Triticum dicoccoides
CAGCTGAGTCCCCGAGTGGGAAGCGGACTAACCACTCGGTAGGATTTTTATCACTTAGGCGAGCACTGGGCTGCAGCTAAGCCCCCGAGTGGGAAGCGGACTCACGACTCGGTAGGATTTTTATCACTTAGGCGAGCACTGGGCTGCAGCTAAGCCCCCGAGTGAGAGGCAGACTCATCACTCGGTAGGATTTTTATCACTTAGGCGAGCACTGGGCTGCAGCTAAGCCCCCGAGTGAGAGGCAGACTCATCACTCGGTAGGATTTTTATCACTTTGTCTGAGGCGAAATAGATTTGCAGCTAAGGTAATATGTACAAAAGAAATAAACAACAATCATTCGGAAGAAGTAAATTATGTCTTTTGATAGCCAAACTAAAAGGTATTTCTTATTACATCTCATTAGTCTAGATATTTAAGAATAGAAAGGGCAGAGCAAATCCGCATTCCAGGCGCGTGGCTCATCTTTATTATGTTCGACGTTGAAGAGACGGTATGCTCCACTGTGGAGCACCTTGGTGATGACGAAAGGGCCTTCCCAAGCAGGAGCAAGCTTGTGAGGTCTCTGCTGGTCCACCCGAAGAACCAGGTCTCCTTCTTGAAATGCCCGACCCCTCACGTTTCTAGCATGAAATCGACGCAAGTCTTGCTGATAAATGGTCGACCGGATCAAGGCCATCTCTCTTTCTTCTTCTAGGAGATCGACTGCATCTTGCCGAGCTTGTTCTGCTTCTTCTTCTAAGAAGAGTTCGACTCGAGGTGCATTGTGGAGTAAATCACTGGGGAGCACGGCTTCAGCTCTGTAGACTAAGAAGAATGGGGTCCTTCCAGTCGACCGGTTAGGGGTTGTCCTCAACCCCCACAGTACGGATGGGAGCTCGTCGACCCAAGCTCCTGCTGCGTGTTTCAGGTCACGCATCAACCGAGGCTTCAATCCTTTGAGAATCAATCCATTTGTCCGCTCGGCCTACCCATTCGACCGAGGATGAGCGACCGAAGTGTAGTCGACTCTCTTGCCTTGGGAGGCACAAAAGGCTTTGAATTCTTCAGAATCAAAGTTTGAGCCGTTATCCGTGATGATGCTGTGCGGGACGCCATATCTGAATATAAGTTCTCTGATGAAACTCACAGCTGTGCTTGCTTCAAGGCTTTTGATGGGCTTGGCTTCGATCCATTTGGTGAACTTGTCGACTGCTACTAACACGTGAGTAAATCCACTCCTGCCCGTCCTCAGAGGTCTAACCATGTCTAGCCCCCACACGGCGAAAGGCCAGACGAGTGGAATTGTTTTCAGAGCTGACACAGGTTTATGAGACATGTTGGAGTAAAACTGACAACCTTCACACTTGTCCACTATCTCCTTAGCCATCTCGTTGGCCCGAGGCCAGTAAAACCCGGCTCGGTATGCTTTGGCCATGATGTTCCGAGAGGACGCGTGGTGACCGCAGGTTCCCGAGTGAATATCATTGAGGATCACTCGACCTTCTTCCGGTGTGATGCACTTCTGGCAGACTCCAGTTGCACTTTCTCTGAACAGCTGCCCCTTTATCACCGTAAAGGCCTTAGATCGCCGGACGATCTGTCGAGCCTCTTCTTCATCCTCCAGAAGTTCTTTCCTAAGAATGTATGCAATGTATGGCACTGTCCAGTCGGGAGTAATGACCAAAACCTCCATGATCAAGTCGACTACGGCTGGGATTTCGACTTCGGTCGGATCTGTGGCACTCTTGGGCTGTGGCGACTCTTCAGTGAAGGGATCCTCTTGAACTGAAGGTGAATGAATATGTTCCAGGAACACATTGCGGGGAATGGCCTCTCTCTTTGAACCTATCTTCCCAACTCATCTGCAGCTTGATTTTTCAATCGGGGTACATGGTGAAGCTCCAACCCTTCAAACTTCTTTTCCAGCTTCCTAACAGCATTGTAGTAGCCAGTCATGGCTGGACTTCTGACATCCCATTCCTTCATCACCTGATTAACCACCAAATCTGAGTTGCCGTATACCATGAGGCGACGGACGCCGAGTGAAATGGCCATACGTAACCCATATAAAAGTGCTTCATATTCCGCTTCCTTATTGGAGGAATCAAAATGGATCTGGAGAACATAGTTAAGCTTATCTCCATGGGGGGACACCAATACTACTCCAGCACCCGGTCCGTTCAGCATCTTGGAGCCACCGAAGAACATAGTCCAATGTTTCGAGTGAACTTGAGTCGGTAGTTGCTGCTCAATCCACTCGGCAAGGAAATCCGCGATTGCTTGGGACTTGATAGCTCTCTTTGCTTCAAACTTGATGTCTAGTGGAAGGAGTTCAATCGCCCATTTTGCCACTCGACCAGTTGCATCCCTGTTGTTCAGGATCTTGGACAACGGTGCGTCGCTAACGACTGTAATAGAGTGATCCGAGAAGTAATGTGCAACCTTCTTCATGGTCATGTATATTCCATAGACAAGCTTCTGATAATGAGGATATCGTTGCTTGGATGGAGTCAAAACTTCAGAGAGATAATAAACTTGGCGTTGAACCTTGTAAGCTTTTCCTTCCTCTTCTTGCTCGACCGTGAGTACTGTACTGACAACTTGTCCAGTGGCTGCAATGTAAAGCAGTAAAGGCTCTTTGCTTATTGGCGCAGCGAGCACCGGCTGGGTGGAAAGCAGGGCTTTGAGCTCTACAAACGCTGCATCAGCTTCTTCAGTCCACTCGAACTTATCAGATTTCTTCATCAGTCAGTAAAGAGGCAAGGCCTTTTCACCGAGATGAGAAATGAACCGACTCAAGGCGGCCAAACAACCAGTCAGCTTCTAAACGTCATGCACTCGCACGGGACGTTTCATTCGGAGAATGGTATCAACTTTTTCTGGATTGGCGTCAATCCCTCGTTCGGAAACGAGAAAACCGAGCAACTTTCCTCCTGGAACTCTGAATGTTCACTTTGACGGATTAAGCTTGATATGGTACCTTCTTAGGTTAGCAAAGGTTTCTGCGAGGTTAGTCAATAGGTCGGAACCTTTGCGAGACTTGACCACGATGTCATCCATATACGCCTCCACATTCCGACTGATTTGGGTGAGCAGGCACTTCTGGATCATTCTCATGAACGTGGCTCCGGCATTTTTAAGACCGAATGGCATGGTGACATAGCAAAAGCACCCGAATGAGGTGATGAAGGCTGTTTTTATTTCATCGGGTCCATATAGTCGGATCTGATGATACCCGGAATACGCATCCAAAAAAGACAAGCGCTCACACCCCGCAGTCAAGTCAACAATCTGATCGATACGGGGGAGAGGGAAGTGATCTTTCGGGCAGGCCCGATTGATATGCTTGAAATCAATGCACATGTGAAGTGAATCGTCCTTCTTGGGGACCATGACGACATTGGCAAGCCACTCGGAGTGGTAGATTTCACGGATGAACTCTGCTGCCAACAGTCGAGCCACTTCTTCACCGATTGCTTTTCTCTTGTGAACAGCGGACCGCCGAAGGTGCTCTTTGACGGGTTTTACCTTGGGGTCGACACGCAAATGGTGCTCAGCCAGTTCTCTGGGTACACCTGGCATGTCAGAGGGTTTCCATGCGAAGATGTCCCAGTTCTCATGGAGGAACTGGATGAGTGCTTCTTCCTATTTGCTGTCGAGCGTTGTTGATATGTGAGTCGGTGCAGCATTGGGATCAGTCGGGTGAATATGAATCGGCTTTGTTTCACCAGTCGACTGAAATGCAGAGTCTGTAGCAGGCTTCTTGGTTCGGAGCAAATCACTAGGATCTGCACTCTTCTGATACTCTTGGAATTCAACTGCTGCCATCTGTGCATCGACGATTTTGGAACCTTTCTGGAAACATTCTTCTGCTTTCTGCCGATTGCCAGTGACCGTGATCACGCCTTTGGGGCCAGGCATCTTCAGCTTGAGGTACACATAGCACGGTCGAGCCATGAAACATGCGTATGCCGGCCTCCCCAGGATGGCGTGATAAGCACTCTGGAAATCCATGACTTCAAATGTCAGCTTTTCTTTCCGGTAATGCTTGGAGTCACCGAAAACCACGTCGAGAGTGATCTGGCCGAGTGACTCGGCTTTCTTTCCGGGGATAACTCCATGAAAGCTCATATTGCTCTCGCTAAGCTTGGACATCGGGATGCCCATCCCCTTCAAGGTTTCAGCATACAGGATATTCAGGCCGCTACCACCATCCATCAGCACTTTAGTCAGTCGAGTGCCACCGACCACTGGGTCGACCACCAGCGCTTGCCTCCCGGGGGTGACTATGCGAGTAGGATGGTCTGACTGGTCGAATGTGATGGCTGTCTGGGACCATTTCAGGTACGTGGTCGTTGTCGCCGGAGCAACCATATTCACCTCTCTGTTGATGACCTTCAACCGACTCTTGCTCTCAACATCAGCAAAAAACATGAGAGTGGAATTGACCTTGGGGTAACCATCATCTTCCTCTTCCTCCTCATCTCTGTCCGACTCATTGTCCTTCTCATTGGGTTGTTTCTCCTGGAACTGTTGGATCAGGAGTCGACATTGTCGAGTGGTATGCTTTGGGTAAATCAGATTACCTTCCTCATCTTTCTTCATGTGGATGTGACATGGCAAATCCAGCACATCATTTCCTGCTTGATCCTTTACCTTCTTAGGAGGCCAGGGCCCCTTAGGTTTTCCCTTAAACTTTCCTAGAGCCACTGCTGCAATCTCACCGGGTGCCGCTGGCTCGGCTTTACATTTCTGTTTCCGACTGGAGCCACCCCCGCCAGCCTCTTGACCGACTGGTTTACTCTTCCCGCTACGAAGTCGATCCTCTTCTTCTCCGTTAGCGTACCGGGTGGCTATCTCCATCATCCGGGTCAAAGTCATATCCCCAGTCCGACCGAATTTCAGAACTAACTCTCGATACTTGACGCCTTCCTTGAAAGCGCACACTGCCTGATGCTCTGATACATTCTCAACGGTGTGATGCAAAGTGGTCCACCTCTGAATGAATTCCCTCAAAGTTTCATTCGGCTTCTGCACACAATGCTGCAACTCGGGCAACCCTGCTGGCCACTTGCACGTGCCCTCAAAAGTTCTTACGAACACTCGAGATAGTTCTTCCCAACTGTGTATACTGCCTGGAGCCAGCTGAGTCAACCACGCTCGGGCCGACCCTTCCAGCTTAAGGGGGAGATGTTTCATTGCTATCTCATCGTTCCTGCCACCAATTTGCACAGCCGCTCGGTAATCTTCAAGCCAGGTTTCAGGTTTGGACTCTCCAGTGAACTTACTGACTCCTGTTGCCAATCTGAAGTTGGGAGGAATCACTGCTGCCCGGATGGCCCTGCTAAAACACTCTGGGCCTGAAACATGTAACCTGCTGCCACCTGGACGATCTCTGCCAAGGTCTTCTCTATGTGCTCTATTCCGGTCGACCAGGCCTTGGACGAGAATGGATCTCGCATCGAAGCCCGGCTCTCTTGGGTCGACTGGAGCTCTGCGTTCATCCCTGTGATGGCATCTGTCATCGTTCTGCCGAGGCATGTACGACGCACTCCTCGGAGGAGGCGTTGGCACTCGACGATGATTGTCGCGGTCGAACTGAAGATCATACTATCCATGGCCTTCTCGCCGCGGGGGCGATCTTGGGCTATGGGCCAACTGCACTGTATCTGTTGTGTATCCTATTCCGCGACAGAGACACCGCATAATTCTGCTCTCCTGCTGCTCGGAGCAAGGCCCGGATCTGCTCCAACCCTCGGCCAGCCTCTGATTGGGAAGGTTGAATCGACTCTGGAATTCGGGCTGCAGCTGTGAGGTTTTGAATCAGAGTACGGTATACCTTAGGTGGAGGTGGGAAAAGCTGTCGTCGACTGGACTCAGGGACTCGCTCCCGAGCTCGCTCGTCGAGAGCATGCTGCAAATTCTCCAGTCGAGTGCGCTCCGCCAAATTATCCAAGCGCGCCTCCTCCAAGGTTCGAGCCTCAGGAGTTTCTCCAACAATGGGCGTGTGGAGTGCGTCCATGTTGCGACGACGAAGTTTCTCCATCTGCTGCGAAGAGAGAGGTTCGGGATGATAGTCCTCGTGGACCCGTGACGGATCGCCGCCAGCATCTTCGCTGTCTTCACGGCAAAAGCTAGGTGGGCCACGCGGACCATCGACCATCAAGACTTCAGCTGCATGATCGCTACTATCGCACTGGATGCAGTCTTCGCAGAGCCAGTCGACAGATCGAACAAGCCGTGGGGATTTTCGTCGGGCTCGATTGCTGCGACTTGATGGGTGGCCGAACGCTGAGCCACTACATGCTTCACCCACCGCGGAAGCCGCGGCCGACTGGATCGCTTGCGGCCGCGAACAACAGGGAGGGAAGATGTCATTGGAGCCGGCTGATACTGAGTCGACGGCTGCCGAAGAAGGACGCCACGAACGCACGTGCGAAAGTGTGTCGCCCCTTGGACGGGGAACGCCTCAATGTCGAGCGGAGCTTCCTGAAGCCACGCCGAGTCGTCGGCGACGAAAACGAGCGCGCCGAGACGGATCTCGCGGCCCTCAATCAACTCGCCGCCGGAAACCATGATGATGATCAGAAAAACTTGCAACTTCACCAATAAGTCGCTAAGACACCTGCCCCACAATGGACGCCAACTGTCGTGGTTCTAAGTCTGACAGTAGAAAGGGGGGTAGGTATGGAGAGGCAAGATCTCAGCTATGGCGAAGGTGTACATGCGAGGTTTAAGAGTTCAGGCCCTTCTCGGAGGAAGTAACAACCCTACGTCTCGGCGCCCAGAGGCGGTCGATTGGATTATGCATGTAATATTACAGGGGGTGCGAACCCTTGTGCCAGAGGAGGAGGGTGGCTTATATAGAGTTCGCCAGGACCTCTCCCACCCTCCATTACAAGGGAGTTAATGTACATAAAGTGGTGGCGTTACTGCTAATGCCAGCCTTAAGTGCTATTAATGGCCTTAAAGACTACGGAGTGAATGTGTGTCCGTTGCACGCTGACTGACTCCTAGTCTTCGGGAGGTCGAGTGATTCTCTTGTTATTCGAGTGAGAGTAGGTAGGGAAACTCCCGAGTGACATGATGTCGAGTGGATTACACTCGACACCTTTGACCGGGGGTATCACGGAGTCTCTTGACCTTCTTGTCTTCTTGGGTAGTGACCTTGGGTAGGACGTATAGGTCAGGCCTATGACCCTACCCCAGGTATGTATCCTCATCACCGGACGCAATGAATGCCATTGTTTGGAACTGCCAGGGCGGGGGGGGGGGGACTGCCAGATAGTTCGTGAGGTGTTGGCCCTTTGCAAAGCCAATGACCCCAAGCTAGTGTTCCTAAGTGAGACTAGACAGGATGTAGGGAGGATGGAAAAGTTGAAGTGGAGACTCGGTCTTAAGGGTTTCAATGGTGTGAGTAGCAATGGACTGAGTGGTGGTCTGGCCCTTTACCGGGATGAGTCCTTGGATGTGTCTGTGCTGGATGCATGCGCTCGATACATTGATATACGGGTTGATAATGTTGGGGAAGAAAATTCATGGTGAGGAACTTTTGTTTATGGTGACCTAGGGTTGAGAATCGGCATTTGATGTGGGCTCATTTGGCTAGGCTGCGAGCAATATCTCAAGAGCCATGGTTAGTATGTGGAGATTTTAATGAGGAATTGTGGCAAGGTGAGCATTTGTCAAGAACGCCGCGGGCGGAGGGGCAGATGCTAGCATTCCGAGACTGCCTTTTGTTGTGTGAGCTACAGGACTTGGGATTCACGGGTGTTCCTTACACATACAATAACGGCCAGGACGGGTACATGAATATTCAGGCGAGGCTTGACCGGGCGTGTGCGGATGAACCATGGCGGGATTTATTCCCGCCTGCGAAAGCGTGCACTTGGCTTCACCGTGCTCGGATCACAGCCCTCTTCTTCTTCAGCTAGGAGGCGGGCAGAATGTGCAGCACCACAACAGGGAAATTATGTGGGAGCAGCACCCATCCATGGCAGAGGTTATGGCAAATTCTTGGCGGAGAAATAAACCAGCGGGAGATTTAGGCACTGTGGCGGTGGCGTTAAAGGAGATGATGAAGGAGCTGCGTTCATGGAGCAAAGAAAACTTTGGTAATATTACAAAGGAGATCGAACAGCTCCGCGGTTAGCTGGCGGATCTCCAACTCGCCGGTGACGACAGAGCTCAAATTCGACGTAAAATGAATCAATTTGATGAACTCCTTTACCGAGAGGAGATGATGTGGTTACAACGGTCGCGCATCACGTGGCTCAAGGAAGGGGAGAGGAACACAAAGTATTTGCACCGTCGAGCTCTCTGGCGCGCTCGAAGGAATTACATCCAACGACTGAAGAAAAGTGATGGGTCTTGGTGCAATATTCCTTTAGAGATGGAAAGAATGGCCTCTTCATATTTCAAAGAGGTATATACAAAAGACCCAACGCTGGATCCTGAGGTAGTGCTCAGTTCTATTTTGCCAAAGGTCACGACGGAGATGAATGATGATCTCGAGAAACAATTCTCAGAAAAGGAGGTCTCCGATGCGCTGTTTCAGATTGGGCCTCTGAAGGCGCCGGGGGTGGATGGCCTCCCAGCACGGTTTTATCAGCGGAATTAGCATGTGTTGAATGAGGAGATTACGGCTGCGGTGTTGCTGTTTTTTGAAACATGAGTTATGCCTGACGGGGTGAATGAAACCGCGATTGTATTGATCCCTAAAGTTCCCCACCCTCAGGAACTGAAGGATTTTCACCCCATAAGTTTATGCAATGTGGTCTACAAGGTGGTTTCCAAATGTATGGTGAACAGATTGCGACCACTACTGGGGGATCTTATCTCAGAGAACCAGAGTGCATTTGTGCCTGGAAGGCTCATTACAGACAATTCTATAATTGCCTTTGAGTGTATTAATCATATTCAACATCTTAAGGCCAACTCATCGGCTCTCTATGCGTATAAACTGGACCTATCCAAGGCTTATGACCGTGTTGATTGGAGGTTTCTGGAGTTGGCACTGCTCAGGTGGGGCTTCTCTCAATTCTGGGTTACACGGATTATGGCATGTGTCTCTTCAGTGACTTATTCGGTGAAGTTCAATGGAAGAGTTTTGGAGTCTTTTACCCCATCTAGAGGGTTGAGTCAAGGTGACCCATTATCCCCCTTTCTATTCCTCTTTGTTGTGGATGCGCTTTCAACTTTGATTACTAAATCCATGACGGAGGATGGTACGAAGGGGGTGAAGATTTGCAGGTCTGCCCCGGAGATATCTCACTTATTGTTTGCAGATGATTCTCTTCTGTTCTTTGAGGCATCAGAACAGCAGGCTAACCTGGTGAAGGGTGTGTTGAGCACTTATGTTGCGGCCACATGCCAACTTATTAATCCAGCAAAGTGTTCCATTCTCTTCTCGGATCATTGCTTGCCCGCAACAGTTGTTGATGTGAAGAGAATCCTAGAGATTACCCAGGAGGTGTTTGAACCAATATACTTGGGCTTGCCGGTGCCAGAAGGTAAAATGAATAAGGGTAAGTTTGAAACTGTCCAGGAAAGATTGAGGAAGAGATTGATCGATTGGAGTGAACAATATATGTCATCTCAGAACAAAGAGGCCCTTATAAAATTAGTTGCTCAGGCTATACCATCTTATGTTATGAGTGTATTTAAGCTACCGGCTTCAGTTTGTGATGAACTCACCAAGTTAATGAAGCAAGATGGCCTGGCTGAGCTGGGATAAAATGAGGTTGCCTAAGTCTATGGGGGGCATGGGCTTCAGAGACATGCGTGCATTCAACCAGGCTCTGCTAGCTAAACAAGCATGGAGGCTTATTGACACTCCTGACAGCTTATTTGTGAGATTGTTGAAGGCCAAGTATTACCCCTCCGGTCATTTGTTGGATACTGTGTTTCCTAACACTGGGTTGATAGTCTGGAAGGGAATATTACACGGTTTGGAGTTACTTAAGAAGGGAGTCATTTGGCGTGTGGGTGACGGTGCTTCTATCAGGACATGGAGAGATCCCTGGATCTCGCGGGCAACACCTTTCAAACCCATTACTCCGAAAAGGACCTCGGGTTGGAACCGGGTTTCTGATTTTCTGGATGCCAACGGCACATGGAGGATGGACCGGCTCAGAAGTGCCTTTTGGTAAATGGACATTGATCATATTATCAAGATCCGGACCTCCCCACGTCAACGGTCGGACTTCATCTCCTGGTTCCCAGAGAAGTCTGGACTGTTTTCTGTTAAAAGCGCTTATAAGTTGGCGACATGTGATCATGTGAGGGCATTTGCTGGAGGGGCGACTTCTTCATCGCATGATGGCCAGCGGTCTGTGTGGAATTGTGTTTGGAAAGCCTCGGTACCACAGAAAATGAAGATCTCGGCATGGAGAGCAATTGTGGGTGCCTTACCGACTGCCCAATGCAAGAAAAATAGGCATTTATCGAAGCGCTCTACGTGTCCGCTCCGTGGAAGGGAGGAAGAGGATGAATTCCATGCTTTGATTACATGTCAGCATGCACGGCTCCTATGGCTGAACATGCGATCACGTTGGCCCCTGCCTTATGATGAGCGACTATTGAACTCTGGGAAGGATTGGCTCCTGAACTTGCTGGCATCGTGTACGGACGACATCCGGGATATGGTGATCATGCTCATTTGGAGGATCTGGCAGCTCCGGAACAATGTCACACACGATAAAGAAGTACCACCGGTGGCTATTACTGTGGACTTTCTCGATAGCTACTACAAATCAATCAAACTTGCGGGGAGATTCACAACGGAGGAAATCATCAAAGGGGAAATGCCAGTCGGCATTGAACCGGTGGCTGTACCCAAGCCTATCTTACCTACGGTGCCCTGGCCTCCGTCTCCGATGGGCTACGTTGCCTTGTCTGTTGATGGATCATTTGGAGCAGATGGAACGGCCTCGGCAGGTATGGTGCTTCGTGATAGTATGGGGGGTGTGCTATTCGCAGCATACCGTTATATCTTCAATTGCAATGATGCTTTGGAAGCGGAGATACATGCTTTGATGCAGGGCATGGCACTCACAATACAACGTTCCCCACTACCAGTTGTGGTTCAGTCAGATTCAATACAAGCCCTCTCGACTCTTACAAGTGCTAGTCTTGTTCGGTCAGCTGTTGGGCATTTAGTCCAGGAGATCCAGGAGCTCATGTGTTCAAGGGAGTTTTTACCTCAGAAGATCCACTGCAGTCAGAATAGTGTTGCAGATCGTTTGGCCACCTATAGCCGCTCTGAGAGAAGGCTGTGTGGTTGCACTCGGTTCCACCATGTATTAAGGACCTATGGCCTCTTGATTGTAACACTGTGACATTGCAATAAAAACTCCCTTTACCCCGCAAAAAAAGGGAAGAAAGCGAACCGGGCGGCAGCAACCTGCAAGTGCTCTGTTTCAGTTGTAGCAGGGGAAGGTGTTGGAAGGAACTAGAAAGCTCTGGCTGTGTTTTTTGCCTCTCCTCGTTGGAAAAGCATAGCACGATACAGTGATCAAGCTTTTCTGCATATAAATTCATCATTAGGTTAACAAAAGTTCTAATATGGAAGGTCATGTAGCATATTTAGTTGTAACTATTCAAATGACTGACACGAGATTTAGCAAGAATAACTTTATGATGATCCAGATATGCACCTTTCTATAGTGGTTGTCTTGGTTTGTTGGGTTAATTAGGTGTGTGTGATACTCTTCCTTCTCCCGTTACAACGCACATGCATGTTTGCTAGTATATTCATATAAGAAGAGTCGTACGCAAAGCAATTTTGAGCAAAGTTACAACAAATAATATCTTTTACTCCAAGTAAAAATCTCCACGGAAAATCTTACAGTATCATTTTGGTTAAGTACTGGGTGGTTTTTCGGATGGGTGGATCACCAATTACAGAATCGCTATCCGCTTAATAAAGTACTACACGTAGCAGCTAATGTGCATGACATCCCAAATGTTCCTTTCATTTACCTTCTCATTAATTACCTTTCTATATTTCAACAGTCCCACATTACATTGGGTGTCCACGATTTGTGTATATCCTTCTATATACTCAAGAGAACATCAATGCACGAGGAATCAAAATAGGAAAAATAAAATGGGATTGATACTACACGATTTGTTTTCGCCTCTATATAAGAAGAAACACCATGTATCAAAGGGGAATCACGACCATCACACATTAGCCGTAAGAAGAAGAACACCTCCAGACCAAGGAAAAGGCTAAGCTAGCTTGTGACCATGGGGATGAACAACACAAAGGCTTTATGCTTTGTACTTCTGATTGCTTTGTCTACCTTGCAGTACTGGCCTTGTCATGCATCCGAGGGCCATATAGGTAATACCACGTCAGTTTTCAGTCTACTTCTTTTTTATCTCGGTGTTGGTCGTTCAAATCGATCAACACTTTGGTACCAGGGATACATGCCAAAGTAATTCATGCATGTGTCGATCTGAATGCGCAGGTGTTGAACAAGGTGAGCTTAGACATATGTGTAATTACATGCTTGGCGGTAACACTACGACCGAGAGGTGCAGAGAGCTTTGCCATGCAATTGGCAGTATCTACAATCCCGACTTAAGTTACATCCAATTCTGTGACAAACGCTACACATGCGAGTGTTGCTGCAAAATGTACTGATTGATGCGAAAGATTTAATAAAGCTGTGCAATTTGTCTCAAAGATTTCGTTTATCGTTGCGATTTCGTACAGGTCCCCCGGTAGGTTTTCTTTAGTGTAGGATCGGTTTCAGGGCTGCGTTTTTGGCCTGATTCGTTTCTCCTCGCTCGACCCCGTCCGTCCTAGTCAGCCGAGACGAGCGACACAACCGACGGAAACGTCCGCTTGCGGCACGCTGACGATCATGCGTACACAAGAGAATTTGTTTAGTTTGACTTCGATTTATCACGCCAATTAGGTGAGATTAGTAGCTCATGTCTCATCTTTTATCGTGAGTGAAGGAACCAATATGCATTAGCTTATTCTGACCGGTCCATCATATTAAACAGGCCTGTGCATGTTAATTGCATCCATCGTGAATGCATCATGCGTCCGTGCGTGCGTGAGGTTCATCCCAAATTCACACAAGATAGCTTTCCTATCTAACCTCCCCTATGCAGATCACGGAACAAACCACCATCCTTCACTTGCCTAAACAGACAAACACCGACAAGAGAATACGGTATTGTTATTGGTGTAACTAGACAATTCTCTGCGTGTTGCTGTGGGAATTAGTTGTGATAATTTGGATGAATTTTGGTTCAGCGAAAATGAAGTAATGAATTTATTTTACTTGATTATTTGATGGATGCATAACATTTTCATAGGATAAATATCATAATATGTGCTTTAATTTTCTTGGGAGTGGTCCACGCTGGTGCCTTGTTCCTTGAGATTTTCTTTTTACATGTGGGATTCCTTTCTTCGGCCCTGAATGGATGACCCTTCGTGGTGTCTTCAAGTGAGACAGTGCTGTTGGGAGTTTCAGCTTTCTTCATCTTTTTAAGAGCATCTCTGGCGGACGCCGCAAAATCTGAACCCGCATAAGTGTTTTGCGGAAGAGTGTGTATGCAGGCCGGCACGGGCAAGGTCAGACTCAGGCTACGCGGGGTCTGCTCGGGCAGCGCCACGCCGACCCGCAAACCGAAAACCTCAATAAGCGCATTTGACAGTCATTCCGACAAATGAGTTCAAATTCAAACGCTAAACATAGTTCACGCGCAAAAGCATAGTTTTGGTAGGACAAACGCAAAAGGACTTGCAAAAGCGACGACCACGTCCGCATCATCTTGGTCGATCTTCACTCCGCGCCATCGAGTCCATGGAAATCTCGGAACCACCGAATCCACCTCCGGCGCTTGTTCAAACTCCTGCACCGAAATCATCGGCTGATGCACTGAACGCATTGGCGACATTGGCTCCAAACCCCGCATCGAATCCACCTCCCGCACTGTAACACGCACTGGCCGACGCAACCATTCTCCTCTTCAAGATTTCTCTTCTTGCCATATCATGCCATTCGCGGGTGAGGTGGTCCATGTCATTGCGGTTCATTGTCATGATCTTGTTCTGTTCGGCAAGCAATATGGACGCGGCTTTGTTCTCAGCGGCACGTATCCTTCTCTCCTCAATGGCCACTCTGCGCAACACCTCTTCTTTGAGCAATTGCCATTTTTCTTGCTTCTTCCATGCCTTCTTCTCGGCCAACTCTTTCTTGATCTCCAACGACTTCAATAACATCATCTCATTTGATTGCACCATGGCATTAATCTTCTCCCTCAAGCTCGACGCTTCATGCTCTCTTTTCATTTTCTCCTTAGTCTTCTTGTCACCATCGGGCTTGTTCAAGTTCCTTGGGCCATCATCATCCTCATCTTCATCCATGTTTGTAAGTGAACCTCTCTTTGGTGGGGATTCTTTCTCAATCAACGCCCACTTCTCGCAATTCTTGAGCATGTTCCAACAATGCTCTAGTTTAAAGAATCTGCCTTCCGAAGCTTCCATATCTTTGTATCTTTGTTGGGCAATTTTGTCATACACAATTAGAATGATGCAAATGTTTCATATGATGCAATATGATGTGCACAACTTGAACAAAGGAAAAGAGAACACACATAGTCGGACTCCACGGTTCCACTTGTAGGTGCATTGCGTACTTGCTCCAAGCAAGCTGCCCAACGGCTGCAAATGGGCTTGATCATGTCCCAACGCCCTTAGAGCGACCGAAAGGTGCATGGAGTCCTATTGGGAAACCTCGCCATCATGCGGAAGTATTGATCTTCGATCCTTTGCCAATACCTCTTGGCGGTTTGAGAAGTACCCGTGCATGCATCAAGAGATGCCGCACTCCATGCCTTGATCAAGAATTGATCTTCCAAGATCGTGTAGTTCTTCGATCTCTGGCTTTTTCCACTCTTTGCTTGCGATTGCTCATACGCCATCTCATTGATCTCCTTCAATTCTTCCTCACCCCCATGATCATCCACGCCGCCCTCCGTTTCATTGTATTCAAATGCGGCGAACGGGGCCTCATCGATGTCAACGACGTTGTTGTCCAACAAGTTCACGAACTCGGCAGTTACATTATTCGAACCACCGCTATAGTGAACGACAACACGAGCTATCGCGAAAGCAAAGAAAATTTCCATGACTGAAAAGGGAGTGGATGACCGAGTCATACCTTGCGCCCATTTCATCGAACACATCGCCTACGGCGGGAGCAGCACCGTTGAGCGGGATCGTCGAGGAACCTCTTTCTGGGCCGGAGGGAGCGGCTGAAGTAGCCGGCCGCTTTGTAGCCGGAATCTTCCTCCACTTCACGCCCGAGACCTTGGCGACCTTCTCCGCCGTCGGCCGGGATCGTGCAGCGGCATTGGTGCCCGGAGCGCGGGCCTTGCGGGTGGGGGCAGCCGGGTTCCCGCCCTACACGACCACATTGCCCTGCCGCTTGCGGGCAGGCGCGGTGGTGCCTTAGGCGATGGCGGGGCCAACATGGCCGGCGACAAGATCTACCCGAGGGGATTGAGTGTGCGCGACCTCGACGGTGACGGGAGTCATCCATGGCGGCGAAGGACAGCCGGGGAAGATGAACCGGAGCGGGAGGTGGCAGGGGTAATGGTGGTGGAGGGTGGGAGGAGCGGGAACGACCGCGCAGAGATGTCCCTCCCGCCAAATCTCGTTGCGGATAGGGGCCGAGCTCGGGTCGTGCTCTCGCCCCGTGAAACTAGCTAGAGGTCAGGGGAGATTTTTTGCCGCACCCCGCAAAAAAAATTCCAGGTCGGACGCGTATACGGGGTCTGTTCTGGCGGGATTTTCCGCGCCGACCCACGTTTTAGTGGTTATTTTGTGGGTCGGGGACTTTTGCGGGATCTGCTAGAGTTGCTCTAACAACCTCTATGCAATTCTTGTGTGTTTCTCTTGTTTGATGTGTTGATGAAGGGGGTAGAACAATTTTTTTGTGCATCAGATCACATCCCGTAGGAAAATCGGTAATATGCGTTTTTTTAACACAGTACGGACGCAAGTGCTCATATATACGCGCATACACTCACCCCGATGAATGCACACATGCACATCCTACTCCTATGAGCACCTTTGAGAGACAGAGCCGGTATATCATCTTGAGATTTATGTAGTCACCATAGGCGCCTCGTCATTGACAGGAACGTATCTTTCCGCTGAAAGCGCATCATCGAAAATTCTGTAATAAATTCAAGAATAATGCAAGCACCAGGACTGAAAAGTCTGAAGTGAGAAAACAGTTTTGCATGAAAAAGTCGTACCTGTTGCCGTTGTGGTGATTGTCCATGTACTTGGAAAAACTCAATATTTAGTGGTAGTGAAGATGAACGTGTAGGGATACAATTGTATGGGTGGTGTTCTATATAGATATGTGGCAGTGATAAAAATGTGCAATTGAAAGATGTTGTTTCAAAAATTGTTAATACACATTTAATTCGGCAGTGAATCTGTAGAAATTCATAAATGTCATTTATATTGTGTTATTAATTAGCAGCAAATTAAGCAGTTAGCGTATGTATTAATATGGCACCTGCATGTAAGATTTGGGCTTAGGCTGGCCATAGTCATGGTATATTAGCTAGTATCATGCACATGGTAATACTACCTCCGTTTCAGTTTACAAGTCCTACGCGTATACCTAGGTTGCCAATTTTATCACTTTAATATAAATTATATAACACAAAAATTATATCTTTTGAAAATAGAACATCTCAAGTTTATATCGGTATACTTTTTGTAATATATGACTTGTATTAGGTTGATCAAATTGACGACCTAGGGGTACGCGTACGCCCTGTAAACTAAGAGAGAGGTAGTAGTAAACACGTTGATGTGGCATAGAATTAAAGAAGAGAGAGGTTTAGCGTAACATAGGTAGATACTATATCATATTACATGCTATACTATTTTGTGTCATGCATGGTAATAAATAAAGTCATCTAGGATACTACTCTATTATACTCTCTCTCTCCCAGTTTACAGGACGTGCACGTACCCCTAGGTCATCAATTTGACCAACCTAATACAAGTAATATATTACAAAAAATATACCAATATAAACTTCAGATGTTCTATTTTCAAATTGTATAATTTTTGTATTATATAGTTTATATTAGGGTGATAAAATTGACAACCTAGGTATACGCTCAGGACTTGTAAACTGAAACGAAGGGGGTACTATGCACTATCAAGGTAGTAGCATACACTAGTAGCATATGCATGATACTAGTATATGACACTCCCCTCTATGAGTAGCCTTAGAGCATCTCTAGCAGACCCCGTATAAAGCCGCGACCCACAAAATAACCATCAAAATACGGGTCAGCGCGGAAAATGCTGCCCGACCAGACCCGCAAACGCGTCCGACCCGTAAGTATTTTGAGGGGCGCGACAAAATCTCATCCCCAACCTACGAATATGCAGGTTTCCGCCTCGCCCCTACGGTCCCCCGTATCACAGGAAAGCGGTTGGCGGGAGGGACATTTCTGCCCGCGACCTTTCTCCACCTCCTCCCGCCGCCGCCCACCATTGGTTCCGCCCATACGCCGTCGGCGATTCCGGCCAAATCTGCGGGCAGAATCGCGCCACGGGGATGCCCTACCCTCTTCCATCGAGCCGCTGCACCGGCTCCCCCGGTCCGCCAATCCGAGCCGCCCCTTGTCACAGTCGCCGCCCGGGATCAACCGCCCCCGAGCCGCTAGAGAGCCACCACCCCCGAGCAGCCGGTGAGTTTTTACTTGTGCTTGTGCCGAGCGGTATGCATACTTGGTTAATGCGATGTGCCTTTTTGTGAATTTAGATGGAATTGAGCTCGTGCGAGAAGTTTTTGCTCGATGATTCATCCGATTTGGATGACTCGGATGTTGAGACGCTGGTTGTCAACTATCAGTAGCAGACGTTGGTGATGGCCCTTGCCGTGAAGGAGCACGAAGATGAGAACCGAAATAGGCGGTGAGGATCGACCGTCGGCCATCTTTGCATTCCTCGAAATCTCCATCACGAGATGTTGATGCAAGACTACTTCACAGAGAATCCAACATATCCGCCGCACCTCTTCAGTAGAAGGTACCGAAGCCGATCTCTCTTTGTGAAAATTGTTCAAGCTTGCGAGGCCAATTATCGGTATTTTACTCAAAGAAGAAATGCCACGGGCTTGAAGGGATTTAGTGCATATCAAATAATCTCGGCAGCTATGTGGGTAATTGCATACGGCATTCCGACTGACTATGTCGATGAGTACCTTCGCATTGGTGAAAATACCACAATTGAGTTAGTGCGTAGGTTTGCCAAAGTGATTGTCCGTGTCTTTGGTCTTGAATATCTTCGGGCACCCAACGAGGAAGACACAAAAAAATTGGTGGCATCTAATGAGAGAAGAGGTTGGCCTGGCATGCTAGGTAGCATTGATTGTATGCATTGGACTTGGAAAATTTGCCCGAAGGCATGGCAGGGAATGTATTGTGGCAAGTCTCATGATGCAACAATTGTGCTAGAGGCCGTAGCATGCCGGGTACTCTCAATGATATCGATGTGTTGCAACGGTCTCATTTGTTTGCTAGGCTTGCTAGTGGTGATGCTCCTTCTTGCAACTACACTATCAATGGGAATGAATACACAAAGGGGTACTATCTTGTAGATGGTATATACACTCCTTGGTGCACATTTGTCAAGAGCATCAAAGAATGCAAAACTAGGAAACAATGTGAATTTGCAAGGGTGCAAGAGGCGGCTTCTTCTACACCAATGTGGGTACCCGTGTCAAACCAGCTAGAGACCCTAACCGCATTAGAGCTTTTCTTCAGACCTACAAGGAGATTGAAAATGCAAACACCCACTTTCAGCTTCAGCAGGATCTCATTGAGAGCCATTGGCAAAGGACTGGGCAGTAACAAAATTCATTTTTCTATTCATTTTCATTTAATTCATGTGTGATTTGTATTCGTGACAAGTTTTATATTGAATTATTTAGTTTGCTTCAGTGATTTGAATAATTATTTCTAATCTGGATGATTGTTGTATTGTGGTATTGATATTTTCTCTAAATATGTGCATATGTGTCAAATTCAGATCAAATCGCATCTGATTTGCGGGCCGGTGCAAGCGACAACCGAGCAGACCCCGCATAGCGGAACTGTAAAATGAAACATTCGCGAATACTCAGTTGTACAGTTCCGCTATGCGGGGTCTGCTCGGCCGTCGCCTGCACCGGCCAGCCAAACCATTTTTCCACGAACTGTAAAAGAGTTTTGCGGGTCGGCGATATACGAGGTCTGCTAGAGATGATCTTAGAGATTCTTTGGTTGGCGTCCTAGTCCTAGGAAAGAAAATACTTGCATAGCCTGGATGTGCCTCATACTTGTTATTAGGCTGGCCAAGTTAAAATAATAATTAGGTTGGCCGAGTTAAGAAATTAAAATAAAATAAACTACTTGGCCCAGGTAGACCCTAAAACCTGTATGTACATGTTCCTATTGAGATATTTTTTTGAGTCAATGTCAAAGTTTCCGACTGTCATGTTGTCTCCATTTGTATTTGCCCTGATGCTTCTCTTGCTGGATAGAAAAATATTTCACTTGCATGTCTTTCATCCTTTACAGTACAACCCGTTTACATATTATTTTCTTGTACTTGTCAAACTACAGTTTACCACAAAAGAGAATGTCCTCCATGAAAATGTCAAATATTTCACTAACATGTGTTTTATCTCTTTTCATATTATTGACATGTACTTGCAAGCAAAAGTTTACCAGATAAACGCGTATCCTCCACTATGATCTTTCAGTGAAGCCATCTGCTATGAGTTCGGCTTCAGAGTAGAGCGGAGTGAGGATCTTCCAGGCACGCCGACAGGCTTCATGTGCAACGAAAGAATTCTTGGTGGAGAGGTTGTCAATGCAATTGACATCCACAAGAAGACTTTGCATCTGACGCTTCATCCAGTCATGATGCCTATCCTGCTTCTGATGGAGAGAAACTAGAAGTTCTCTGTCATTTAGGATACGAATACGCTTCTGAGGCCTTTGAGGTACTGTGATGGCTATTGCATCAGTGTTGGCATGATGAGACAACCTAAGCTGGCCGGCAAGGGGACCAGTAGTAGTCGCGGGATTTGGCACATGAATGGCTTCAAGGGGTGCTGAGAAGCTTTGGAAGGCAGCATAGTCTTCGCGAATGGGTTCCTTGGCAGGTACGGGATAGATGGATTCATGAGACATATCAACTTCAGGCAACAAGACAACATGATTGCGCGCTAAAGCTTGATAGCTGCTTTAAGAGCAAAGCTTAATCAGCCTCATTATCCATGGTGCATAGAATTTTTGGCCAAATAGATCAATGCCTGAAGTCTGCCAACTGCCTGATGAAAAAGTCATGAGTGCTGAAGTGGATGCCATTGAGAATGTAGAAGACCAAAGCCTTCATTGTGCCTTCAATCTTTGCATGAGGAGAGTGTCCTTTGATTGGTCACAGAGTATGCCACACAATGTGGTAGATGGTGCGAGGCAAATACTCGAGGTCATTGATGAAGAAGTGCGTTGGGTACTCAGCATCTTCGGGGAATGGCTTCATCATGCTCAGCATTTGGCTCATGTTAGGCTCTGGCTTCTCAAAGATGCTCTCAATTTCCTTCTCATACAGCTGACAAACTGGCTCATAAAGATCACTAGGAGTGGGCATGGAAGTAAGCTCGACGAAATCCTAAGCTTTGGCTTCATGATGAACATCTCCGATCATCCACTCAAAGATCCATGTCTTCGTATCCCTATAGTAGCCTAATATGGGCAGAGAGGCATAAAATTGGGCAGAAGATCTCCATTCCAGTGCTCCTTGTCGACGACAAATGGGAGCAAGCCAACATCTCTAAAGCAGTCAAGGGCTTCTTCCAGGCATGGCAGTCTAGCCATGGCATCACAACAGAGGCGCTTGTGCAGGAAAATCCAGTCCTGGTTGTATAAGATGCATGAGTAATAGCTTCTTTGAAGATGACTCCAGAATCTGTCAAAAGAAATCTTGGGCTTGTTGTAGGGGTTCTTGGCCTTGTCGAAAAAGGGTTGTGCTCGGCTTCACTCTTGAAGCTTTTGTGTGACGCCCGGATAATCAGGCTACAGTAATCCCACGTTAACGATGCCACATCACCTCGCTTACTGTTGATAAACTCTCGATAGTTCAAAACCGATCCAAATTCAAATTTAATTAAAGGCAAACATCAAAGTTTTCAAACATTAAAAATAAAATGTTCTGGTTGTGCCAAATAATGTTTAGATATTTAAGGTGAAGGAAACACACTTTTACAGAATACATAAATATTTTAAATTGAACTAAAACATAAAAGGAATAAAAAAAGAAAACCTAACAAAACTAAAGAGAAAGGAAACAACCCCCCTCCCCCCTGGCCAACTGGGCCAAGGCCCAGCCGGCCGACCCAACCGGCCCACCCCACTCCCTATACACCCCCTGCCCAAACCCTAACTGACACCCAACACCCCCACTTCCCCCATTCGCTCGCCTCTCCCTCTCCCCCTCTCCGCTCGATCCCCTCTGGATCGGGGAGGGGCCCAACCTCGATGCGCCGACCGCGCTGCCCGTCCTCCCCGCGAACCGACGCCGCACACCGTCGCCGCCTCGTCCCGCCTGGACCCCGCCGTTCGTCGGACTCCCTTGCCGGATCTCGACCTCGCCGCCACCCGGAGACCTCGCCGGACTGCTTCCTCGCCGGATCTCCACCCCTGCGTCGCTCGTCTCCGCCTCCTCCTCGCCCCCCGCTGCCCGTGCCCTACAGACCCGCGGTGAGGCCCCGGCCTCCTCCCTCCCTCGTCCTACGTACTCACCGTGCGCCGTCCGCCCCGTCTCTGCTCTTGCGCCCCGCCGTGGCCGTCCGCGCTATGGCGCCCGTACCCCCCACTGCGGCCCGGTCCGCCCCCTCGTTCAGGCGCCGCCCCATTAACCACCACCCATGCGCCCGCTAAGGCCTTGGGCCCATGACACGAGGGGCCCACGCCCCAGAACGTTTTAAATAAAAAAGAATTATAAATAATAAATTAAAATAAAAATATCAATTAATTAATTAACTAAATAATTAACATATTTAATTCTATTTAAATTAACTAATTAAGATTAATTAACCTAATAACTAGTTAACCTAATTAAGTACTATTAATTAGCTAAACAGTCCCTAACAGGTGGCGCCCACCTGTTAGGTTGACCAGTCAACCCCTGTTGACTGCTGATGTCAGCATGACATCATGCTGATGACATAAATCCAATTTCGAATTAAATTAAATAATTAATTAAATTCCAGAAATTATTAAATTCTTTTGAAAATCATATCTTTTAATCCGTAACTCGGATGGAAATACTTTCTACATGAAAGTTGCTCAGAACGACGAGACGAATCCGAATACATAGCCCGTTTGTCCATCACACATCCCTAACCTATCTAACTCGCAACTTTCCCCTTTGGCTCCTCTATCCGAAAACGCGAAACACCGGGAATACTTTCCCGGATGTTTCCCCCCTTCGCCGGTATCACCTACTACCGCGATTGGGCACACTTAGCATCACGTTTTGTCATGTCATGCATCGTCATGCATTTGTTTGCATTGTATTTATTGTTTCTTAGCCCTCTTCTCTCTGGTAGACTACGAGACTGACGCTGCTGCTGGTACCCCGATCGACTACCGTGTTGACGACCCCTCCTTACCCGAGCAACCAGGCAAGCCCTCCCCCCCATTGATCACCAGATATTGCCTATTCCTCTCTATACTGCTTGCATTAGAGTAGTGTAGCATGTTACTGTTCGATTACTCCTATTCTGTTGCATAGCCTGTCATTGTTGCTATAGTCATTGATACCTTACCCGCAATCCTAAATGCTTAGTATAGGATGCTAGTTTATCATCATTGGCCCTACATTCTTGTCAGTCTGCCTTGCTATACTATTGGGCCGTGATCACTCAGGAGGTGATCACGGGTATATACAATACATATATACATACTATACAGATGGTAACTAAAGTCGGGTCGGCTCGTTGAGTGCCCGCGAGTGATTCACGGATTGGGGGCTGAAAGGACCTTTGTCCCGACGGCCCTCTATGTGGATCTTTGTGGCGGAGCGACAGGGCAGGTTGAGACCGCCTAGGTGAGAGGTGGGCCTGGCCCTGGTCGGTGTTCGCGGTTACATAAATTAACACGCTTAACGAGATCTTGGTATTTGATCTGAGTCTGGCCATTTGGTCTATACGCACAAACCAACTACGTGGGAAAGATATGGGCACTCAACATCGTGGTATCAGCCGAAGCCTTCTTGACGTCAGCGACGGAGCGGCGCGCGCCGGATTGGACTGGAATGCCTGCTCTTGTATTAGGGGGCTAGGTCTGCTTCCGACCGCCCTCGCAACGTGCAGGTGTGCAATGGGCGATGGGCCCAGACCCCTGCGCGCATAGGATTTAGACCGGTGTGCTGACCTATCTGTTGTGCCTAGGTGGGGCTGCGACGTGTTGATCTTCCGAGGCCGGGCATGACCCAGGAAAGTGTGTCCGGCCAAATGGGATCGAGCGTGTTGGGTTATGTGGTGCACCCCTGCAGGGAAGTTTATCTATTCGAATAGCCGTGTCCCTCGGTAAAAGGATGACCCGGAGTTGTACCTTGACCTTATGACAACTAGAACTGTATACTTAATAAAACACACCCAGACAAGTTCCACAGACAACCTGGTGATCGCTTTTCCACAGGGCGACGAGGGGAGGATCGCCGGGTAGGATTATGCTATGCGATGCTACTTGGAGGACTTCAATCTACTCTCTTCTACATGCTGCAAGACGGAGGCTGCCAGAAGCGTAGTCTTCGACAGGATTAGCTATCCCCCTCTTATTCTAGCATTCTGCAGTTCAGTCCACCGATATGGCCCTTTACACATATACCCATGCATATGTAGTGTAGTTCCTTGCTTGCGAGTACTTTGGATGAGTACTCACGGTTGCTTTTCTCCCTCTTTTCCCCCTTTCCCTTCTTCCTGGTTGTTGCAACCAGATGTCGGAGCCCAGGAGCCAGACGCCACCATCGACGACGACTCCTACTACACTGGAGGTGCCTACTACTACGTGCAGGCCGCTGACGACGACCATGAGTAGTTAGGAGGATCCCAGGAAGGAGGCCTGCGCCTCTTTCGATCTGTATCCCAGTTTGTGCTAGCCTTCTTAAGGCAAACTTGTTTAACTTATATTTGTACTCAGATATTGTTGCTTCCGCTGACCCGTCTATGATCGAGCACTTGTATTCGAGCCCTCGAGGCCCCTGGCTTGATGATGCTTGTATGACTTATTTTATGTTTTAGAGTTGTGTTGTGATATCTTCCCATGAGTCCCTGATTTTGATCATACACGTTTGCGTGTATGATTAGTGTACGATTGAATCGGGGGCGTCACAAGTTGGTATCAGAGCCGATTGCCTGTAGGAATCCCCCTTCCACACTCCTTGTCCGAAGTTGAGTCTTGTCGATGAAAACAGTTTGACTAACATGGCTGTGCGGCCCATGGGCCCACGTCGCCATTGGGTGGTATTAGGATCTTTTACTCCTCGATCTTTACTCCGGGACTGTGAACTCTCTTCTACTCGGGTTAAACAAATTTTGCTGACTCTGACATTAGGATCTCGTGATCACTTCCACCTGGAGAGCCCCTTATTACTGATGGTCGCCTGCTGCATCAGAAGATCCTGAAGATACTCTCCGATGTTCTCTCGAGACTTTGTCCCCGTTGCTTTTGCAATTCCCTACCACCAAAACATCACTATGGATAAATGCATACACCAGTCGTTCTTACCTTTATTCTCAGTTGGACTTGTTATTACAAGATACCCCGAACTTCTCTCTATTGCTCCGAGAAAACTTTGTGATTGCTGCCTTGTAGTTTCTTGTCGCCTGATTACACCTACAAATTAATCCTCACACTTACCGAGGATATGTTTCTCCCCAGTTGTTCATGTGTTTCGCAAAAGACTTCGAAATACCATTCGATCTTCCGAAAATCCTGAGCAACCTATTGCTCTTGAAATTCTTGCTTGCTTGCATTATGGTTAATCCCACAAGTACAGTAATCTTATTGTTAGCCTTTGTCACTATCATTTTGAGTCCATTGATTCAAAATGCTGCGAATGCTCACAATCCTCAATCAGATCCTAGAATTTCTCCTTCCGGCTCAGACATCATTTTAAACATGAGCTGGTTATCGACCAATTAAATTGTTGTTGATTGTACGCCTAAGTCTATTCAACTTATCCATTCTTAATGAGAGCATTGGCTTTTGATCCCCTGATTTGGAAATGATATTTCCATTACAATTGAGCTTTGAAGTAGTCAGTTGTTTCTATCATCTAATCTCCTTGCATGCTTTCTTCTTCTGGTTGAGTACCGATGCTCACATTAGATACCTTATGGACCACCAGATCCTTTGTTGAATTTTATCCGACAACGTCCTTCATATTCAATAACCTTGTGAGCCTTTCCTCGAATACATAATGCCTTTGGTAAATTGTATCCTCTGCTTTCTCAACCATGCTTTACTTTCGAGCTTGAGTCAATTACTTCTGAAGTTTGTGGTATATGTTCCTAAGATGCCCCGATGGGTTGAATCTATGCCTTCCTTAATCTGTGTGAACCAGAAGAGTTTTCACGAGTCATACTATTCTGGTGTTTTGCCAGATATAATTTCAACACTACAACTTCATCGAAAGCGAGAAGTAAATGAAAGGTTATACATTGGAGAAGTGGGAGTCGACCTTGAACTTTGTGTTCATGCCCATGGAAACGATGTTGAGCTTATCATGATAGCTTCTCGTGACAATAATTATTCACTTGGCATAATTTGATCTTGTATCTGTGATTTTGTCCATTGTAATCGTGGTTCCGACTGTGATTGTTCTTCTTTGATCCCATTCTCGGACAAGTTAAAAGTACTTGCCATCTGCAGATCATTACGTCTGCCCAACCTCTATTTTGTTCTACCTTCAAGTATTACCCCCTGGTATCCCGAAGATGTCTTGCCATTGCACCACATCATACTAACTTTGTTGAAGTAATGTCTTTCCTTGTCGTAGTCACTCCACGGGTTCTGGGTTGTCGTCAACCGGGAACACCGATTAGTGAATCGAATCAACACTGTGATTCAATACTCCTAGTACTTTGTTGTTGAGACGTTTAATACTCCATCACGTCACTCCTAGCCTGATCGGTTACTTCATGATCGTGCTAATTTTAACTGTGCCCCGGTCCTTCTTCCCGGAGCACAACTTTCGACGATGAGCTAAGCTTACGTCGATTTTCCTCGTCATATCATTTCGCCTTGAACATCAAGCTTGATTTTGAGTTTGTGCCGTACTCATGGTTCCAATAACCTTTCGCTTCATCATTCCTTTGACTGGATGTCATCATCGGTCAAATTACATCTTCATTAAATCTCTCGACAATTGTGTCGTGATCATCATCAATATTCTGAGCTCTTCCAGGGTATCAAGAATTCATGATGAGAAATACCATCCTTTCCCTCGATGATTTGTATTATCATCGACCACATTATTGCCTTCCGTTCAACACAAACTTGTCAGTGTTTTGTGTTATACCTTGAGTTCCTTGCTATCCAGCATTTGTTCTTATTTACCTTGAAGTATTACCACCTTTTTATGTCAAGGATGTTGTGAGAATTGCTCCACCTCTTAAGGATTCTTGGTATAGTGATACTTCTCACCATCACCATTCTTTCTTGTGTTGTTTCTAACCGGGATACCAACAGGTGAACGGTGCTGTTTGGATTCCGCCCTTCTATCAACCCTATTGCTTTGGAGTTAATGGTCAACATTACATCCTTAGGCCATTGATTATCAAATCACCATTCTAACAATGATCATACTACCTAAGCCCATATTTCGGGTGCACCTTTCAACCATTGTTTAACTGAGTATGTTTCCCTCGAGCATACATCATTATGTCATTTGATCTGAAAAATGTTATCTCCTTCACATGATTGTGGGAATCCATCTTTTGGAAATCTCGAGGAGTTGTCGCTGAGTCCAGCAGCCACCCCCTCATCCTCTCCTTGGTTTAATGATGAACTCTTGTTTCAGAACCCGCTTCCGTAGTTCATTTCCCGAGAATCTTACAATGTCATCTCATCAAATTGTGTCGCACCTTTTCTTCTCAGGCATCCTGAGTCTAAGGTTTCCTGACACCAACCAGATCTGAATCTCAGTCAGATATGATGGTTGGAACATATTTCCAAGAGTTATGACAATTGTCTTTATATGACATGGTAGGGTGGTGTCATGCCTAGCACATCTGTCCAGAGGCCCTATTGTTATAGTTTCCTTTTCGCAATGTTATCCATTCTTCCATGAGGAAATGATAAGACTTATTCTACAAGTTGTTCCTGATGAATCCTTCGTGTATCCAAGGTCTGACCTTTGCTTGAAGACCTTGTCAATGCCATCTTGAAGCATGTCTGTGGTACTCTGATTTTCAATAAGAACATTTGAAGCACAATGCTAAATGTTTCTTGGTCAATTATCCAAACACCGTTGTATGGGTAATGTCATGAAATTTCTCTCCCCTTACCTACGTGTTTTCTACTTTATATCCTATCATGGATATCTTGCTCTGCTTGTCCTTGGGAAGGATATTCCCCTAAAGTATGTGTTTAAACACATTTTCCTTCCAATTGTTCTGTTTAATCTGATAACCATATTTTCCATTCCATTGGTTGGTTTAACGTTTCTTGTGATCTATATGATCTCAGCAATTATATTCTCCTGCATATGTAAACACCTCGGTGTACAATTCTGTCGACGAGGCCCTGTTACTATTGTTGATGATATTCCGGTAGCCACCGATAAACGAGAACTTTGCCTAATGGTCCGCCTCGTTCAACAAGCAGGAAAATGGTTCTCTTCATCCCTCGCCCTTGGTACCGATGTTGTTGCCGACATAAATGGCAGGCTATCCTCTGACATGCCTTGCTTACATGATCACACAAGACATCTCCGCCCTTCCTACTTTTTACCTACATGGTGGGCCCATAACCCACAGATCCACAAGATCGAAACCTGACTCTCCTGTACAACCCTGTTTCTAATGGTTATTCCTCACACTTGGCTTCGTATTTAATTCATGGGCCACCTTCCTAGTGCTCTATTCTGGTATCAGACACAATACTTATTCTCATTGCTCTAGACCCCTTTCCCACTTGTTTCAGACATCGAACGATTGTCTATCCGCTTGAAACTTCTTACTGTACCTTCTTGGTGGCTCTCGTTGTGTTTTGACCAACTCGAGAGATACCCATGTGTTCATTCATGGGATAACCCCCTATGATTACCCATTGTAGCCTTCTATCGTTGTCGAGCTGCCCCATACCTATTCGTAAGTACGATGGAGTACCCGAAGAAAGGACGGCAACTTCATCATGGTGACTTGAAGCAGAGAAATGAAGACATCAACGAAAGGGATCAACCTCTTCGAAAGGGCAGCCAAGACCGAGAAGATTCGTTAGGTTTTTTTTCGCTACCAACACCTTCCCCCCTTACTCCACCGCTTAAATCTCGGGACGAGATTTCTCTTAGTGGAGGAGAATAGTGACGCCCGGATAATCACGCTACAGTAATCCCACGTTAAGATGCCACATCACCTCGCTTACTGTTGATAAACTCTCGATAGTTAAAACCTGATCCAAATTCAAATTTAATTAAAGGCAAACATCAAAGTTTTCAAACATTAAAAATAAAATGTTCTGGTTGTGCCAAATAATGTTTAGATATTTAATTTTTAACGAATACATAAATATTTTAAATTGAATTAAAACATAAAAGGAATAAAAAAAGAAAACCTAACAAAACTAAAGAGAAAACGAAACAACCCCCTCCCCCCTGGCCAACTGGGCCAAGGCCCAGCCGGCCGACCCAACCGGCCCACCCCACTCCCTATACACCCCCTGCCCAAACCCTAATCGACACCCAGCACCCCCACTTCCCCCCACTCGCTCGCCTCTTCCTCTCCCCCTCTTCGCTCGATCCCCTCTGGATCGGGGAGGGGCCCAACCTCGTTGTGCCGACCGCGATTCCCGTCCTCCCCGCGAACCGACGCCGCACACCGTCGCCGCCTCGTCCTGCGTGGACCCTGCCGTTCGTCGGACTCCCTTGCCGGATCTCGACCTCGCCGCCGCCCGGAGACTTCGCCGGACAGCTTCCTTGCCGGATCTCCTCCCTTGCGTCGCTCGTCTCCGCCTCCTCCTCGACTCCCGCTGCCCGTGCCCTACAGACCCGCGGTGAGGCCCCGGCCTGCTCTCTACCTCGTCCTGCGTACTCACCATGCGCCGTCCGCCCCGTCTCTGCTCTTGCGCCCCGCCGTGGCCGTCCGCGCTATGGCGCCCATACCCCCCCACTGCGGCCCGGTCCGCCCCCTCGTTTGGGCGCCGCCCCGCTAACCACCACCCATGCGCCCGCTAAGGCCTTGGGCCCATGACACGAGGGGCCCACGCCCCAGAACGTTTTAAATAAAAAAAGAATTAAAAATAATAAATTAAAATTAAAATATCAATTAATTAATTAACCAAATAATTAACTTATTTAATTTTGTTTAAATTAACTAATTAAGATTAATTAAGCTAATAACTAGTTAACCTAATTAAGTACTGTTAATTAGCTAAACAGTCCCTAACAGGTGGGGCCCACCTGTTAGGTTGACCAGTCGACCCCTGTTGACTGCTAATGTCAGCATGACATCATGCTAATGTCATAAATCCAGTTTCAAAATAAATTAAATAATTAATTAAATTCCAGAAATTATTAAATTCTTTTGAAAATCATATCTTTTAATCCGTAACTCGGATGGAAATACTTTCTACATGAAAGTTGCTCAGAACGACGAGACAAATCCGGATACGCAACCCGTTTGTCCATCACACATCCCTAACCTATCGAACTCGCAACCTTCCCCCTCTGGTTCCTCTGTCTGAAAACGCGAAACACCGGGAATACTTTTCCAGATGTTTCCCCCCTTCGCCGGTATCACCTACTACCGCAATTGGGCGCACTTAGCATCACGCTTTGTCATGTCATGCATCGTCATGCATTTGTTTGCATTGTATTTATTGTTTCTTCCCCCTCTTCTCTTCGGTAGACTACGAGAGACGCTGCTGCTAGTACCCCGATCGACTACGGTGTTGACGACCCCTCCTTGCCCGAGCAACCAGGCAAGCCCCCCCCCCCCTTGATCACCAGATATCGCCTATTCCTCTCTATACTACTTGCATTAGAGTAGTGTAGCATGTTACTGTTCGTTTACTCCTATTCTGTTGCATAGCCTGTCATTGTTGCTACAGTCATTGATACCTTACCCGCAATCCTAAATGCTTAGTATAGGATGCTAGTTTATCATCATTGGCCCTACATTCTTGTCAGTCTGCCTTGCTATACTATTATACAGATGGTAACTAAAGTCGGGTCGGCTCGTTGAGTGCCCGCGAGTGATTCACGGATTGGGGGCTGAAAGGACCTTTGTCCCGACGGCCCTCTGTGTGGATCTTTGTGGCGGAGCGACAGGGCAGGTTGAGACCGCCTAGGTGAGAGGTGGGCCTGGCCCTGGTCGGTGTCCGCGGTTACATCAATTAACACGCTAAACAAGATCTTGGTATTTGATCTGAGACTAGCCATTTGGTCTATACGCACTAACCAACTACGTGGGAAAGATATGGGCACTCGACATCGTGGTATCAGCCGAAGCCTTCTTGATGTCAGCAACGGAGCGGCGCGTGCCAGATTGGACTGGAACGCCTTCTCTTGTATTAGGGGGCTAGGTCTGCTTCCGGCCGCCCTCGTAACGTGCAGGTGTGCAATGGGCGATGGGCCCAGACCCCTGCGCGCATATGATTTAGACCAGCGTGCTGACCTCTCTATTGTGCCTAGGTGGGGCTGCGACGTGTTGATCTTCCGAGGCCGGGCATGACCCAGGAAAATGTGTCCGGCCAAATGGGATCGAGCGTGTTGGGTTATGTGGTGCACCCCTGCAGGGAAGTTTATCTATTCGAATAGCCGTGTCCCTCGGTAAAAGGATGACCCAGAGTTGTACCTTGACCTTATGACAACTAGAACTGGATACTTAATAAAACACAGCCAGAGAAGTTCCACAGACAACCTGGTGATCGCTTTTCCATAGGGCGATGAGGGGAGGATCGCCGGGTAGGATTATGCTATTCGATGCTACTTGGAGGACTTCAATCTACTCTCTTCTACATGCTGCAAGACGGAGGCTGCCAGAAGCGTAATCTTCGACAGGATTAGCTATCCCCCTCTTATTCTGGCATTCTGCAGTTCAATCCACCGATATGGCCCTTTACACATATACCCATGCATATGTAGTGCAGATCCTTGCTTGCGAGTACTTTGGATGAGTACTCACGGTTGCTTTTCTCCCTCTTTTCCCCCTTTCCCTTCTACCTGGTTGTCGCAACCAGATGTCGGAGCCCAGGAGCCAGACGCCACCGTCAACGACGACTCCTACTACACTGGAGGTGCCTACTACTACGTGTAGGCCGCTGACGACGACCATGAGTAGTTAGGAGGATCCCAGGCAGGAGGCCTGCGCCTCTTTCGATCTGTATCCCAGTTTGTGCTAGCCTTCTTAAGGCAAACTTGTTTAACTTATATCTGTACTCAGATATTGTTGCTTCCGCTAACTCGTCTATGATCGAGCACTTGTATTCGAGCCCTCGAGGCCCCTGGCTTGTATTATGATGCTTGTATGACTTATTTTATGTTTTAGAGTTGTGTTGTGATATCTTCCCATGAGTCCCTGATTTTGATCGTACACGTTTGCGTGTATGATTAGTGTACGATTGAATCGGGGGAGTCACATTTTGGTGCAGCTGTAGGCTTTGAGTCTATAGATTGCAGCTCATCCTAAGCAGCGTTAACACTAGCTCGTTCCCCAGCAATGTCTGTGAGAAGCCCATCGAAGTTGTCGAAGGGGCCAATAAGATTTGGTTCAGCTTTACGTCTGCCATCGGGCCTGGCTCAGCTGGACTTGGGTTGATGTCAATCCCAAGGTCCGTCTTGTTTTGGACAGCTGAAGCTCTTGCAAACTGAAGGTTGGCTTCAAACAGATCATCTTCATGACACAATCGAAGACTAGATGGGTCGGCATTCTGAGGCATTCACCCTCTGACCATACAACGAAAGAAGCCTCTCTGAATGGCTTCAGCCTTGGTCTCGGGGTGAAGTTTCGTGTACACAATATCATCCCAAGGTGGCCTCGCAACGTTTTTGTCAGCATATTCAGGAGTCACAAAGTGGTACAGAAACCACTACTCTGCCCAGTACCTAAAAACGAATCCATTTAACTCGCAACTTGCGCTCTGCATAAGATTCATCAGGATCAGACTTGTACATCTCAAAAAGATCTGGAGGCATGTCCTTTGTAGTATTATCACAGTGCTGTCTACCACCTTTCTTTGCAGATTTGCCACTTGCCATTGGCTTCGCAAGACTGACTAGCTTCACAAAAGTGATAAGCTTCACTTTGCTGGTCAGACAAGAACGGGCTTTAGGAGATTCAATGTGATGCTGTAAGAATTCTGCAAATGAATGCAGCCTATGAGAACCAAGAGACTCACCCACGGACATGTACCCGTGACAACATTAGATATGCGAGGGAAGTAGGAGAGGTCATATGCATTCGCAGAGGTTTGAAGACATTGACCTCATAGTGCGAAGACATTCACTTATAGAGATAAGTTGGTTCCAGATTTGTACGAATCCTCAAATAGGTACAAGTGAGGAATCAAACTAGTTGTGAAGCATAAGTGAAAGTTCTTGCAAATAATGAGATGTAGAGAAGGAAAGATCTAGATTTGGAAGTAGTAAAGCAACTTCCTGAAGATTTAGAAAGTTCATCGGATCTAACAAGCGGTAAAAAGTAAGCTTTTATTTACCGCCAAAAACAGTTGAAGAACTGCTAGACAAAGAAGGACGAAGGCCGAGCAGTTCAATCTCCCGCGCCCTAACTTGGCGGCGGTGAGAAGGAGAGTTCTGCGACTGGCGTGAAGACGACAACGAAGAAGTCGTGACAACCAACCACTTCGCCTTCGACAATGATGGAAGCTAGCGACAACGCTAGGGTTTTGAGCGAGACAATGATGGGAGTAAGATTTAATGACTACGACAGTTGAATATTCATAAGTAGGGAACTGCATAGTAAATTTACTCAGCTACCCCTGGCGGTTCACATCTGAGCTACACGTGGCACGCATGCAACAACTTAAATATGGAGCCACGACCCCAGTTTGTCGGGTGGCCGTTCCAGCTTATCCAGATTCAGGCAAAAAGGATAGGGATATTAAAAGCATTTTAAATGTTTATCTCTTAATATTCGACTGATTAGGACACAGTGAAGGCAATCAACATGTGTCAATAGAGTGCATATGAAGATTTAGAGAGAGTAGGAGAGATAAGCACAGATGGGATTAGGGTCCGATCACATTCACTTACTGCAGAAAATGGCAACTTGAAGATATAGCTATAAGTGAATGATGTAGATGACATAACCTATATGTATATAGATAGGCAATGAACACCAAAACAAACATAGTGAAGATAAATCATGAAGATAAACCAATGTTGAAGACAAAACAATTATGAAGATAAAGCAACATGACGCCAAACTCAAATCTTCAAGATGGATTGGTGGTGGCATTACCCACCGTATATGAAGTATTAGACCCAAACACGACACACAATTATCGTGGCGCTCCGAAGTTAAATTCTGCATTACACACTTAGAGTTTATGTCTTCATGAATTGAAGACATACATTACTTTGTGTGTTGCACACCTTAGTCATCAACATGCATAAGCATTAGGATGTGTGTCCATTCATAGGACATTCGAGGATTCTAGTATATTTAGCTCACACCACAGCTTGCAAAACCTATTCTCATCCAAGGGCTTTGTGAAGATATCAGCCAATTGCTCTTCAGTGTTGACGTGAATGATATCAATGTCTTCCTTCAACAAATGGTATCTAAGAAAATGATGACTTATCTGAATGTGCTTTTGTCTTTGAGTGCTGAACTAGATTGTGAGCAATCTTGATGGAGCTTTCATTGTCGCAATAGAGGGGCACCTTCTTCATGTTGATGCCATAGTCATTGAGAGTTTGCTTCATCCAGAGAAGCTGAGCGCAACAAGATCCAGCAGCAATATATTTAGCTTCAGAAGTAGAGAGTGATACATAGTTCTACTTCTTTGAAGACCAACAGACAAGAGATTGTCCAAGAAAATGACATGTGCCTGAGGTAGACTTGCGATCAACCTTGTCACCAGCATAATCAACATCTGAGAATCCAATCAGATCAAACTCTAGCCCTTTGGATACCATAATCCTAGCGTTGGCGTGTGAGCCAAATATCGAAGTATTCACTTCACCACGAGGTGATGCGGTTCCTTTGGTGCCGCTTGGAATCGGGAACACATGCAAACGCTAAAAATTATATCTGGCCTAGATGCACATTGATATGTCTTCAACGTATCTATAATTTTTCATTGTGCCATGCTGTTATATTATAAATCTTGGATGTTTTACAATCATTTTATAGCTTTATATCACTTTTTGGGACTAACCTATTGACATAGTGCCCAATGCCAGTTGCTATTTTTTGCTTGTTTTTTACTTCACAGAAAATCAATACCAAATGGAGTCCAAACGCAGCGAAACTTTTGGGTGTTTTTTTCTAGACCAGAAGGCACTTGTTGGGCCAAGAAAGTACCTGAGGGGAGCTCCGAGGGGAGCACAACCCACCAGGGCGCGCCTAGGGGCCCAGGCGTGCCCAGGTGGGTTGTGCCCACCTCGGTGGCCTCTCGCACAACCTCTTTGGTCTATAAATATCCCAATATTCCAGAAACCCTAGGGGAGTCGACGAAAATCATTTTCAGCCGCCACAAGTTCCAGAAACCACAGATCCAATCTATACAGCATCACAGAGGGGTTCATCATCCTCATTGGTGCCTCTTCGATGATGCTTGAGTAGCTTATTGTAGACCTACGGGTCCGTAGTTAGTAGCTATATGGCTTCTTCTCACTCTTTTGATTCTCAATATAATGGTCTCTTGGAGATCTACTAGATGTAACTCTTTTTGCGGTGTGCTTGTTTGGATACGATGAACTTTGAGTTTATGATCAGATCTATGTTTTTATCCATGAAAGTTATTTGAGTCTTTTGATCTCTTATATGCATGATTACTTATAGACTCGTATTTCTTCTTTGAATATTTGGTTTAGTTAGGCCGACTAGATCGATTTTTCTTGCCATGGGAAGAGTTGCTTTGTGATGGGTTTGATCTTACGGTGCTTGATCCCAGTGACAGAAGGGGAACCGATACATATGAATCATTGCTATTAAGGATAACAAGATGGGGTCTATTTCTACATAAATAGATCTTGTTTACATCATGTCATCGTTCTTATTGCATTACTCCATTTCTCCATGAACTTAATACACTAGATGCATGCTGGATAGCGGTTGATATGTGGAGTAATAGTAGTAGATGCAGGCAGGAGTCGGTCTACTACTCTTGTACGTGATGCCTATATAATGATCATTGCCTGGATATCGTCATGATTATTTTAAGTTCTATCAATTGCCCAACAGTAATTTGTTTACCCACGGTATGATATTTTTCTCGAGAAAAAACACTAGTGAAATCTACGACCCCGGGTCTCTTCTTATTATATTTGCCTTGGCAATCTATTTTTATTTGCTTTTATCTTCAAATCTATTAATCCAAAATTAAAAAAATACCTTCTGCAATTTTATTTATTTATTTTATCTCATGTTCCCGCGAGATCTATTTATCCAATCTACTAGAATTTTACCTATCTTTTTACTCGTGAGAGATTGACAACCCCTCTCTTACGTCGGGTTGCAACTATTTGTTCTTTGTGTGAAGGAGCTGTTTATGTGGTGTTGCATGCTACCTCTTGAGCACTGCGTTGGTTTTCCCTTGAAGAGGAAAGGGTGATGCAGCAAAGTAGCGTAAGTATTTCCCTCAGTTTTGAGAACCAAGGTATCAGTCCAGTAGGAGGCTCCACACAAGTCCCTCGTACCTACACAAACAAACAAGAACCTCGCAACCAACGCGATAAATGGGTTGGCAATCCCTTCACGACCACTTGCGAAAGTGAGATCTGATAGAGATAATAAGATAAGATAAATATTTTTGGTATTTTTATGATATAGATTGGAAAGTAAAGATTGCAAAATAAAGTAGATTGGAAACTTATATGCTGGAAGATAGACCCGGGGGCCATAGGTTTCACTAGTGGCTTCTCTCAAGATAGTATAAGTATTACGGTGGGTGAACAAATTACTGTCGAGCAATTGATTGAAAAGTGCATATTTATGAGAATATCTAGGTATGATCACATATATAGGCATCACGTCCGCAATAAGTAGACCGACTCCTGCCTGCATCTACTACTATTACTCCACACATCGACCGTTATCCAGCATGCATATAGAGTATTAAGTTCATAAGAACAGAGTAACACATTAGGCAAGATGACATGATGTAGAGGGATAAACTCAAGCAATATGATATAAACCCCATCTTTTTATCCTCGATGGAAAGAATACAATACGTGCCTTGCTGCCCCTGCTGTCACTGGGAAAGGACACCACAAGATTGAACCCAAAGCTAAGCACTTCTCCCATTGCAAGAAAGATCAATCTAGTAGGCCAAACAAAACTAATATTTCAAAGAGACTTGCAAAGATAACCAATCATACAAAAAAGAATTCAGAGGAGATTCAAATATTTCTCATAGATAAACTTGATCATAAACCCACAATTCATCGGATCTCGACAAACACACCGCAAAAATAGTTACATCAAATAGATCTCCAAGAAGATCGAGGAGAACTTTGTATTGAGATTCAAAGAGAGAGAAGAAGCCATCTAGCTAATAACTATGGACCTGAAGGTCTGTGGTAAACTACTCACAACTCATCGGAGAGGCCATGGTGATGATGTAGAAGCCCTCCATGATCGATTCCCCCTCCGGCGGAGCATCGAAAAAGGCTCCAAGATGGGATCTCACAGGTACAGAAGGTTGCGGCGGTGGAAATTGATTTTCGTGGTGCTCCTGGATGTTTTCGGGGTACGTAGATATATATAGGAGGAAGAAGTAGGTCGGTGGAGCCACGAGGGGCCCACGTGGGTGGGGGCGTGCCCACCCCCCTAGGGCACGCCCTCCTGCCTCATGGCCGCCTTGGCTGCTTCTTGACATCCACGCCAAGTCTCCTGGATTGCGTTTGTTCCAAAAAGATCGCTCCCAAAGGTTTCATTCCGTTTGGACTCCTTTGATATTCCTTTTCTTCAAAACACTAAAATAGGCACAAAAAAACAGCAATTTGGGTTGGGCCTCCGGTTAGTAGGTTAGTCCCAAAAATGATATAAATGTGTATAGTAAAGCCCATAAACATCCAAAACGGGTAATATAATAGCATTGAACAATAATAAATAATAGATACGTTGGAGACGTATCAAGCATCCCCAAGCTTAATTCCCGCTCGTCCTCGAGTAGGTAAATGATAAAAACAGAATTTTTGATGTGGAATGCTACCTAGCATATTTCTCAATGTAATTTTCTTTATTGTGGCATGAATGTTCAGATCCAAATGATTCAAGATAAAAGTTCATATTGACATAAAAACAGTAACACTTCAAGCATACTAACAAAGCAATCATTTCTTCTCAAAATAACATGGCTAAAGAAAGCTATCCCTACAAAATCATATAGTCTGGCTATGCTCTATCTTCGTCACACAAAGTATTTAATCATGCACAACCCCGATGACAAACCAAGCAATTGTTTCATACTTTTATGTTCTCAAACTTTTTCAACTTTCATGCAATACATGAGCGTGAGCCATGGACATATCACTATATGTGGAATAGAATGGTGGTTGTGGAGAAGACAAAAAGGAGAAGATAGTCTCACATCAACTAGGCGTATCAACGGGCTATGGAGATGCCCATTAATAGATATCAATGTGAGTGAGTAGGGATTGCCATGCAACGGATGCACTAGAGCTATAAGTGTATGAAAGCTCAACAAAAGAAACTAAGTGGGTGTGCATCCAACTTGCTTGCTCACGAAGACCTAGGGCATTTTGAGGAAGCCCATCATTGGAATATACAAGCCAAGTTCTATAATGTAAAATTCCCACTAGTATTATGAAAGTGACAACATAGGAGACTCTCTTATCATGAAGATCATGGTGCTACTTTGAAGCACAAGTGTGGTAAAAGGATAGTAACATTGTCCCTTCTCTCATTTTTTGGGCCTTTCTTTTTTTTATGGCCTTTCCCCTTTTTTATATGGCCTTTCTCCTTTTTTATGGCCTTCCATTTTTTTGTCCAGAGTCTCATCCCGACTTGTGCGGGAATCATAGTCTCCATCATCCTTTCCTCACTTGGGACAATGCTCTAATAATGAAGATCATCACACTTTTATTTACTTACAACTCAATACTTAAAACAAAATATGACTCTACGTGGATGCCTCCGGCGGTGTGCCGGGATATGCAATGAATCAAGAGTGACATGTATGAAAGAATTGTCAAGGTGGCTTTGCCACAAATACGATGTCAACTACATGATCAAGTAAAAGCAATATGACAATGATGGAGCGTGTCATAATAAACGGAACGGTGGAAAGTTGCATGGCAATATATCTCGGAATGGCTATGGAAATGCCATAGTAGGTAGGTATGGTGGCTGTTTTTAGGAAGGTATATGGTGGGTGTATGGTACCGGCGAAAGTTGCGCAACACAAGAGAGGCTAGCAATGGTGGAAGGGTGAGAGTGCGTATAATCCGTGGACTCAACATTAGTCATAAAGAACTCATATACTTATTGCAAAAATCTACAAGTTATTGAAACAAAGTACTACGCGCATGCTCCTATGGGGATAGATTGGTAGGAAAAGACCATCGCTCGTCCCCGGCCACCACTCATAAGGAATACAATCAATAAATAAATCATGCTCCAACTTCATCACGTAATGGTTCACCATGCGTGCATGCTACGGGAATCACAAACTTCAACGCAAGTATTCCTCAAATTCACAACTACTCAACTAGCATGACTCTAATATCACCATCCTCATATATCAAAACAATTATCAAGCATCAAATTGATCATAGCATCCAATTCACTTTCTATGATAGTTTTTATTATACCCAACTTGCGTGCCCATCATATTAGGACCAATTTTATAACCATAGCAAATACCATGCTGTTCTAAAAGACTCTCAAAATAATATAAATGAAGCATGATATATCAATAATTTCTACAAAATAAAACCACCTCCGTGCTCTAAAAAGATATAAGTGAATCACTAGAGCGAAATTGTCTAGCTCAAAAGGTATAAGTGAAGCACATAGAGTATTCTAACAAATTCCGAATCATGTGTGTGTCTCTCAAAAGGTGTGTACAGCAAGTATGATTGTGGTAAACTAAAAAGCAAAGACTCATATCATACAAGACGCTCCAAGCTAAACACATATTATGTGGTGAATAAAAATATAGCTCCAAGTAAAGTTACCGATAGACGAAGACGAAAGAGGGGATGCCTTCCGGGGCATCCCCAAGCTTAGGCTTTTGGTTATCCTTGAATTATCTTGGGGTGCCATGGGCATCCCCAAGCTTAGGCTCTTGCCACTCATTATTCCATAGTCCATCAAATCTTTACCCAAAACTTGAAAACTTCACAACACAACACATATTATGTGGTGAATAAAAATATAGCTCCAAGTAAAGTTACTGATAGACGAAGACGAAAGAGGGGATGCCTTCCGGGGCATCCCCAAGCTCAGGCTTTTGGTTATCCTTGAATTATCTTGGGGTGCCATGGGCATCCCCAAGCTTAGGCTCTTGCCACTCATTATTCCATAGTCCATAAAATCTTTACCCAAAACTTGAAAACTTCACAACACAAAACTCAACAGGAAATCTCATAAGCTCTGTTAGTGCAAGAAAGAAAAACCACCACTTAAGGTACTGTAATGAACTCATTATTTATTTATATTGGTGTTAAACCTACTGTATTCCAACTTCTCTATGGTTCATACCCCCCGATACTAGCCATAGATTCATCAAAATAAGCAAACAACACACGAAAAACAGAATCTATCAAAAACAGAACAGTCTGTAGTAATATGTAACTTTCGAATAATTCTTTAACTCTAAAAATCCTACCAAAATAGGAAGTCCTAGACAATTTGTCTATTGATATAATTCAAGAGGAATCAACTAAAAAACATGTTTCTATGATTTATTAAAATTATTCTCATGCGTGCAAAGGTTTCTGTTTTTCAGCAAGATGAAATTAACTATCACCATAGGTTATCCTATAGGTTCTACTTGGCACAAACACTAATTAAAACATAAAACCACATCTAAACATAAGCTAGATGAATTATTTATTACTAAACAGGAACAAAAAGCAAGGAACAAAAATAAAATTGGGTTGCCTCCCAACAAGCGCTATCGTTTAACGCCCCTAGCTAGGCATAAAAGCGAGAATAGATCTAAGTATTGCCATCCTTGGTATTGGGAAAGAAAAGAGAAAATTTCTTATCTATAGCATTCATACTTCTATTTTGGGAAAGCACATTGCCATTAATGGAGGAAGAAATATTAAGCACGTTACGGAAATTTGCATCTAAGCAAGCCTTCATCTCTTTGATAATTTCATTTTGATAAAAGCATCAGAGAGTGGTGGATTTCATCCTTATCATTCATGGGGTGCCGAAATATAGTTTTCATTTTTTCATAGGTATCTATAGCACCCCCTTCAAGAAAACCTTATTCAAAAATAGAATCTAGAACTTGCTTGAAAGAAGCGGGTAAGCCAACATAAAAGCTTTTTAAGTATATCTCAATTTGATATTGTGGCACATAGCTAGCTCGAATCCTTAATAGCCTATCCCAAGAATCTTTTAAAGTCTCATAAAGTAAATAACAAAAAATTCTGGAGTCATCTTCATCGAAATCACTCAAACTTTCATTGATAACCCCGGTAGGTATTTCCATAGCATCATTATTTATGAGCTTAGAGAGGACAGAGGGACTATCCAAAGTACTAAAATCCTGGAGAGAACCCTTAGTTCTTTTCGATTCGGCCATGGCAAAGGGAAGGCAAACGGTAAAGAGAGGGCGAATAAAACGTCAAGGGTGAATTGGGGGAGAGGAAAATGAGAGGCAAATGGCAAATAATGTAATGCAAGGGAGATGAGTTTGTGATGGGTACGTGGTATGTCTTGACTTGAGCGAAGAACTCCCCGGCAACGGCGCAAGAAATCCTTCTTGCTACCTCTTGAGCACTGCGTTGGTTTTCCCTTGAAGAGGAAATGGTGAAGCAGCAAAGTAACGTAAGTATTTCCCTCAGTTTTTGAGAATCAAGGTATCAATCCAGTAGGAGGCTCCACACAAGTCCCTCGTACCTACACAAACAAACAAGAACCTTGCAACCAACGTGATAAAGGGGTTGTCAATCCCTTCACGGCCACTTGCGAAAGTGAGATCTGATAGAGATAATAAGATAAGATAAATATTTTTGGTATTTTTATGATATAGATTGGAAAGTAAAGATTGAAAATAAAGTAGATTGGAAACTTATATGATGGAAGATAGACCCGGGGGCCATAGGTTTCACTAGTGGCTTCTCACAAGATAACATAAGTATTACGGTGGGTGAACAAATTATTGTCGAGCAATTGATAGAAAAGTGCATAGTTATGAGAATATCTAGGCATGATCACATATATTGGCATCACGTCCGCAATAAGTAGACCGACTCCTGCCTGCATCTACTACTATTACTCCACACATCGACCGCTATCCAGCATGCATCTAGAGTATTAAGTTCATAAGAATAGAGTAACACATTAGGCAAGATGACATGATGTAGAGGGATAAAATCAAGCAATATGATATAAACCCCATCTTTTTATCCTCGATGGCAACAATACAATATGTGCCTTGCTGCCCCTGCTGTCACTGGGAAAGGACACCACAAGATTGAACCCAAAGCTAAGCACTTCTCCCATTGCAAGAAAGATCAATCTAGTAGGCCAAACCAAACTGATAATTCGAAGAGACTTGCAAAGATAAGAAATCATACATAAAATAATTCAGAGGAGATTCAAATATTTCTCATAGATAAACTTGATCATAAACCCACAATTCATCGGATCTCGACAAACACACCACAAAAATAGTTACATCGAATATATCTCCAAGAAGATCGAGGAGAACTTTGTATTGAGATTCAGAGAGAGAGAGAGAGAGAGAGAGAGAGAGAGAGAAGCCATCTAGCTAATAACTATGGACCCGAAGGTCTGTGGTAAACTACTCACAACTCATCGGAGAGGCCATGGTGATGATGTAGAAGCCCTCCATGATCGATTCCCCCTCTGGCGGAGCGCCGGAAAAGGCTCCAAGATGGGATCTCACGGGTACAGAAGGTTGCGGCAGTGGAAATAGGTTTTCGTGGTGCTCCTCGATGTTTTCGGGGTACGTAGATATATATAGGAGGAAGGATTAGGTCGGTGGAGCCACGAGGGGCCCACGAGGGTGGGGGGCGCGCCCTCCAGCCTCGTGGCCGTCTCAGCTGCTTCTTGACGTCCACTCCAAGTCTCCTGGATTGCGTTTGTTCCAAAAAGATCGCTCCCAAAGGTTTCATTCCGTTTGAAATCCATTTGATATTCCTTTTCTTTGAAACACTGAAATAGGCAAAATACAACAATTTGGGCTGGGCCTCCGGTTAGTAGGTTAGTCCCAAAAATGATATAGAAGAGTATAGTAAAGCCCATAAACATCCAAAACGGGTAATATAATACCATGGAACAATCAAAAATTATAGATACGTTGGAGACGTATCATTGCGTGGTTCTCCTACTGGTTCGATAACCTTGGTCTCATCACTGAGGGAAATACCTACCGTAGTTGTGCTGCATCATCCCTTCCTCTTTGGGGAAATACCGCCGTAGTTCAAGCCCCATCAAAAGGAATTTCTAGCGTCGTTGCCGGGGAGACATCATGAACACCTACCAGGTTCCTAATCACAAATCTCATCTCCTTGCAATTTACATTATTTTCCATTTGCCTCTCGTTTTCCTCTCCCCCACTTCACAAAAAATTTCCATTTTATTCGCCCTCTTTTTTCATTCGTCATTTTTCTTGTTAGATCTGTTTTTGAGTGCAATCTTGTTGCTTAGTTACAATGACTCAAGAGAACACCAAGTTGTGTGATTTATCCAATACCAACAAGAATCATTTTATTAGCACTCCGATTGCTCCTCCCGCCACTATTGCAGAGTCTTGTGATATTAATGTCGCTTTGTTGAATCTCATTATGAAAGATCAATTTTCAAAGAAAAAAGATGTGGAAAATGATATTGTGAAATTGAAATTATTTCCATTTTCTTTGCGAGATCGTGCAAAAATTTGGTTTTCTACTTTGCCTTGCAATAGTATCGATTCTTGGGATAAGTATAAAGATGCTTTTATTACTAAATATTTTCCACCAGCAAAAAATATTTCCCTTAGGACACAAATCATGAATTTTAAACAACCTGAGCATGAACATGTTGCGCAATCTTAGGAAAGAATGAAATTGATGCTTAGAAATTGTCCTACTCATGGTTTAAATCTTTGGATGATCATACAAATTTTTTACACAGGATTGAATTTTGTTTCTAGAAATCTTTTAGATTTCGCCGTGGGAGGTACTTTTATGGAAATTACTTTGGGTGAAGCTCCTAAATTGTTGATAATATTATGGCAAATTATTCACAATGGCATACCGAAAGAGCTCCTACTAGTAAAAAGGTTAATTCGATTGAAGAAATTTCTACCTTGAGTGAAAAAGTTGATGCTCTTATGAAGTTGGTTGCTAATAAAAATGCTCCTATTGATCTTAATGATGTGCCTTTTTCTACTTTGATTGAAAAAATTGTGATGACGTAGATGTGAATTTTGTTTCGCAAAACAATTTTAATAACAATGCTTATAGAGGTAATTTTAATCCTAGACCTTTTCCTGGAAATTCCTATCATAATTATGGTAATTCCTATGGTAATCCTTCTTACAATAATAATAGGAACACTGTTGATCTTGAGAATAATATTAAACAATTTATCAACGCTCAAAAGAATTTTAATACTACAATAGAGGAAAAGTTGAGTAAGATTGATGATATGTCTAGAAGCATTGATAGAATTTCTCATGACATAGAAAATCTCAGGGTGAGAATTTTTGTGCCTAAGGTAGAAGAATCAATTAAAGCTTTGTATGTTTCTATGGATGAAAGTAAGAAAAGAACCTCTATGCTTAGAGCTAAAAGAGAATTTTTAGAAAATGCGTTTTCTAGTGATTGCTTTCATAAAAATGATGAAGATCTCAAAATGATTGGTGTGTCTTCTATTGATTCTCTATTTAGTAAAATTAATATTGATGGAAAAGGGACTGAAGAAGAGTCAACTTTAGCTAGAAGGCGTCCCGATAATTTAGAGGATGGAAATCTTGTTGAGAAAATTGATAAAAGTGGTCTTGAAGAGGTCAAAACTTTAACTAGTGATGTGCCCACTCTTTTGGATTACAAAGACTATTAATTATGATAATTGTTCTTTGATTGATTGTATTTCTTTGTTGCAATCCATGATAAATTCACCCCATGCTTATGAACAAAATTGGAATTAGAGATTTCAATTCCTAGATAATTACATGATGAATGGGAACCTACTATCAAAGTCAAGATTAAAAGTTATGAGTGTTTCTCTCATGTGACTTTGAGTGCTAGTGTTTCTACAATTCCGAAATCTTGATGTGATGTGCTTGGTCTTACCGAGATTTAAGAATTTTCTTTAAATTTGCACTTAGCGGATTCTACTATTAAAAAGCCTATGGGATGAATTAATGATGTTCTTATTCTTGCAAATAGGAATTATGTGCCCATAGATTTTTATTGTTCGTGACATTGATTGCAATCCGTCTTGTCCAACTATTCTTGGCTGACCATTTTTACGCACTATTGGTGCCAGGATTGATATGAAAGAAGGCAATATTAAATTTCAGTTTCCATTAAGGAATGGTATGGAACACTTCCCTGGAACACGAATTAGGCCACCATTTGAATCAATCATGAGGGCATCTTGTGGATCTATAAATAAGGATGATAATACTTGAATCCTTGCATTATGCCAAGCTAGGGGCGTAAAATGATAGCGCTTGTTGGGAGGCAACCCAATGAATAAAATTTATTTTTGTCTTTTTCTTTCTGTTCTTGAGTGTTTGCACAATTATGCTACTGTTATGATTGTGTTTTTTATGTTTTAGTTAAGGTTTGTGCGAAGCAAAGCCTTTAGGATCATGTTGGGTGATAGTTGATTTGATATTTCTGAAAAACAGAAACTTTTGCGCTCACGAAAATAATTCTTGTTTTTAACAGAAGTGCGATAAAATACTGATTCTTTTTGCAGAATATTGATATACTACAATTTTACCTATCTTTTTACCCGTGAGGGATTGACAACCCCTCTCTTATGTTGGGTTGCTAGTATTTGTTCTTTGTGTGTAGGAGCTGTTTACGTGGTGTTGCGTGGTTCTCCTGCTGGTTCGACAACCTTGGTCTCATCACTGAGGGAAATACCTACCGTAGCTATGCTGCATCATCCCTTCCTCTTTGGGGAAATACCGACATCGTTCAAGCCGCATCACACATAAGTACAATATAGAACCAATCATGGAGCGATATACCTTTTGATCGAACTCTTTACCATTGTCGTCAGAACCCAATTGAACTTTGGTTGGCATTGTCATCGTGTATCCTTTGCATTCTTGCATTTCAAACTTCTTCAGGCAATCTTTGACGTATTGTTTTGTGATATGAAGATGTCATTTCTCTATTGACTGTTTTGAAGACCAAGGAAGAATTTCAGCTCCCCCATCATAGACAACTGATATTGCTCTCGCATCATATGCCCGAACTCATCACTATATCTTTTGTTAGTGCAGCTGAACATAATGTCATCCACATAGATTTGGCATGCAAACAGTTCTCCATCACATGTCTTCGTGAAAAGAGTGGGATCTAGAGAACCAGGTTTGAAGGCTTTGCTCTTGAGGAAGTCTTTGAGTGTGTCATACCAAGCTCGAGGTGCTTGTTTGAGACCATACAATGCCCTGTTGAGCTTGTAGATCATATCAGGATGCTTTGGATCTTCAAAACCAGGTGGTTGAGCTACATATACTTCTTCTTCAATTTTACCGTTGATGAAAGCACTCTTCACATCCATATGATACAGAAGGATGTTGTTGTGGTTAGCATAGGCTAGCAGTATGTGAATGGCTTCAAGCCTAGCCACATGAGCAAAGGTTTCATTGAAGTCAATTCCCTCTACTTGTGTGTAACCTTGAGAAACAAGACAAGCTTTGTTTCTGATGACTTGATCATGTTCATCTTGTTTGTTGCAATAGATCCATTTGGTGCCAATAATATTATGCTTGCGAGGATCATGACGTTTGACTAGCTCCCAGACATTGTTGAGCTCAAATTGTTGAAGCTCTTGCATAGCTTGAATCCATTCTAGTTCCATGAAGGCTTCATCAACTTTCTTGGGTTCAGATATGGAGACGAATGCACAGTGCCAATATAAGTTTGCTAGTTGCGCAACTCTTGATCGAGTAAGTGGACCAGGTGCATTGATGCTATTAATAATCTTCTCAATCTGAACTTCATTTGCAAACCGAGGACGAACAAGACGAATACTTTGCTCTTGCTGATCATTATCTTCATCTCCAGCATTTTCTTCAGTCTCGGCATTGTCTTCGCGTTGAGTAGGAGCAGGAATGACAACTTCCTCTTCTGCTTGTTCCTTACTGGGTATGATTTCTGCAGTACCCATTAGCTTGATATATTCACTAGGAGAAGCTTCATCTAGCACATTTGACAGGTGCTCTCTTTGCAAGCCGTTAGTCTCATCAAGTCGCACATCTACAGTTTCAACCACTTTATAGTTAAAGAGGTTGAAGACTCTATAGGTGTGTGAATCCTTTCCGCAACCAAGCATAAAACCTTCATGTGCTTTTGATGCAAATTTGGAAGTGTGATGTGGATCCTTGACCCAACACCTAGCACCGAAGACTTTGAAATAACTTACGTTTGGCTTCTTACCAGTGAGTAGTTCATAAGATGTCTTCTAGAAGAATTTATGAAGATAAGCTCTGTTGATGATATGGCATGCAGTATCAATGGCTCAAGCCAGAACCTTTTTGGAGTCTTGTACTCATCAAGCATCGTTCAAGCCATCTCAATAAGGGTCCTGTTCTTGCACTCCACGACACCATTCTGCTGAAGAGTGTATGGAGCAGAGAGCTCATGTGTGATGCCCAGTGTATCAAGATAAGTGTCGAGGCATGTGTTTGAATTCTGTGCCATTGTCACTTCTGATGTGCTTGATCTTGATGCCATAGTTAGTCATGGCGCGGTTGCAAAATCGTCTGAAGACATCCTGCACTTCAGTCTTATAGAGAATTATGTGCACCTAAGTATATCTAGAATAATCATCAACAATCACGAAGCCATAAAGATGTGTAGTGGTAGTAAGGGTAGAGTAGTGCGTAGGGCCAAATAAGTCCATGTGTAGCAGCTCGAAGGGTCGTGAAGTCGTCATGATTGTCTTCGAGGGATGTTTTGCCCTAGTCATCTTCCCGGCTTCGGAAGCACCACATAGATGGTCCTGCTTGAACTTGACGCCCTCAATGCCAATGATGTGCTTCTTCTTCATGAAAGTGTGCAAGTTCCTCATGCCCGCATGCCCCAGCCTTTGATGCCAAAGCCAGCTCTCAGAAACTTTTGCTAGAAGATATACAGCAAGCGGTGGTCCTGCGGAGAAATCTACCTATACTGATCACCTCTTCGATAACCTATGAAGACTAGAGATTTGTCTGAAGCCATTAGCACAAGGCAACGATATTTTCCAAATATCACAATCATGTCAAGATCACAAAGCATTGAGATGGACATTAAGTTGTATCCTAGGGATTCAACAAGCATCACTTTATCCATGTGTTGATCCTTTGAGATAGCAATTCTACCTAGGCCCAATACCTTGCTTTTATCAGTGTCAGCAAATGTGATATCGATTTTAGTAGATGGTCGAAGAGTAGAATCCATAAGAAGACTTCGATCACCAGTCATGTGGTTAGTGCATCCACTGTCCATGATCCATTCAGTAGATTTTGGAATTGTACCCGATAGTGCAGTTAGTAGGATAGGCTTCACAAAGAGTATTGTGAAGGAGAAACATTTGATGAACAAGGATACTATTGACACATCTCCGTCGTATCTATAATTTTTGATTGTTTCATGCCAATATTATTCAACTTTTACATACTTTTGGCAACTTTTTATAAAATTTATTTTTACTAACTTATCCAGTGCCCAGTGCCAGTTCTTGTTTGTTGCATGTTTTTTTTCCGCAGAAAATCCATATCAAACAAAGTCCAAACGCGATAAAAATCTACGAAGAATTATTTTGGAATATTTGTGAATTTAGGAGGTGGAATCAACGTAAACATAGGCCCGAGGTATCCACAACCCACCAGGGCGCGCCCTAGGACCCAGGTGCGCCCTGGTGTATCGTGCCCTCCTTGAACGTCCGTTGGAGCTATACTTCGGGCGCAAGGAAGCTTATATCCAGAAAAAAAGCATGTAGAAATTTCAGGGCAATCAGAGTTAAAGATCTCCCGGAATATAAGAAACCGTGAAGGGCCAGATCTGGGTAGCACGAAATAGAAGAGAACAGAGAGGGAGATCCAATCTCGGAGGGGCTCCTGCCCCTCCGCCGCTATGGAGGCCATGGACCAGAGGGGGAACCCTCCTCCCATCTAGGGGGAGGCCAAGGAAGAAGAAGAAGGAGGGGAGCTCTCTCCCCCTCTCTCCTGGTGGCGCCGGAGTGCCCCCGGGGCTAGGATCATGACGGCGACCTACATCAACAACCTTGCTACCGTCATCACCAACTCTCTCCCCCTCTATGCAGTGGTGTAACACCCCTTCTCCCCTCTATAATCTCTACCTAAACATGGTGCTCAAATCCATATATTATTCCCTAGTGATCTATGGTTATCCTATGATGTTTGAGTAGATCCAATTTATCCTATGGGTTAACTGTGGTCTTTGTTGGTATGATTGTATATTTATTTATGGTGCTGTCCTACGATGCCCTCCCTCTCACGCAAATGTGAGGGGCCCCCGCTGTAGGGTGTTGCAATGTGGTCATGGTTCGCTTATTGTCATTGTTGCGGGGGATGGCAGTAGCCCAAACGCGGATAAGTGGGTCATGGCGTATGGGAGTAAAGAGGACTTGATACTTAATGCTATGGTTGGGTTTCATGACCTTAATGATCTTTAGTAGTTGCGTATGCTTCCTAGAGTTCCAATCATAAGTGCATATGATCCAAGTAGAGAAAGTATGTTAGCTCATGCCTCTCCCTCATATAAAATTACAAGAATGATTACCGGTATTTGTTATCGATTGCCTAGGGACAAATGACTTTCTTGTTGACAAAAGCTATCCACTTTTACCACCTTGCAATTTATTCGTAGTTTTATTCTCGCAAAGTACTCGTAGTTTTATTCTTGCAAAATAGTTTCATACTTGTTTTAGGTAAAGAAAACGTCAAGTGTGCGTAGAGTTGTATCGATGGTTGATAGAACTTGAGGGAATATTTGTTCTACCTTTAGCTCCTCGTTGGGTTCGACACTCTTATTTATCGAAGAAGGCTACAAACGATCCCCTATACTTGTGGGTTATCAGGACCTTTTTCTGGCGCCGTTGCCGGGGAGCAATAGCATGGGGTGAATATTCTCGTGTGTGCTTGTTTGCTTTATCGCTAAGTAGTTTTTATTTCCCGTTCTAAGTTGTTCTCTATCTTTAGTTATGGATATAGTACACGAAACACCAAAAAAATTATTGGTACTTGCTACTCATGAAGATGGGGAACCTCCTAAAACCCTCAATGCTCGTTATGTGAAAGATATTATGCACTACTTTGATAATCCTAAGAAAGCCCCATTCAACTTGATAATGGGAGTAACGTTGGATCAACGTGAATACTTTAGGGATTATCGCTTGACACATAAAGGGAAAATTTTATGGGATCAAATTTATATGTTTCATTGTTATGCTCGGGAGCTATGCTTGAGATATGATTATACTTGTTGCTCTAGGATGAACGCTCCACATCTTCCCTTTTCATGTGAATTTAATGATAATGAAACCTTGGCTTCTTATGCTAATGGTATATACGATTACTATGATGTGTAACGAATAGAAGAATTTGTTGCTTTTAAGGGTGCTTATGAAATTGAATCTTTGTTTGAAAGTTTGAAGATTTTGATGATTCGGTTTATAGACCTGAAAATTTTCCTATCCTTAAATATTGCTACGATAATTATAAATACAATTCCGATATTGGCGCGTTTATTGAGGAAGTCTCCGCTGTCCAAGAAGAGACTAATATTTTGCATGAGTCTATGGAAGAAGGAATTGATGAAACTGTGAGCTCATTGGATGAAAAAGATGATGAGGAGAGAGAAGAACAAAAGGAGGAAGAGCGGATTGATCACCCGTTCCCACCTTCTAATGAGAGTAACTCTTCAACTCATACATTGTTTAACGTCCCTTTTTTTGACTATGTACTGCAAGGCAACAGCCTCACAGTGCTTTATTAAAATTTAACAAGAGGTTTACGTAATTACATTGAACCAGAAAACAAAGAAAGAAAATACTTACAAGAAGCCTATGAGAGAGAGGCTATCCAGAGAACTAAGCTATCCTTATATTTACATTTGATTCTATGAGCTAATAGGGAGATATCATGTATGAAATTCCTCCTCCAAGAAATGAAGGTAGGTCTCTCATTTCTAAAGATTTTCCCATTCCTTTGTGTCCAGATATTCCAAGTAGCAGTAAAAACCACCTCAGTGAAGAAAGGATGACCAAAATCCCTCCTAGCAGCAAGAGCCATCTCATATGTACTCTGGTTTGGTTGAGCATTCCAAGAAATCCCAAGGTAATTCCAAACCCTTTGGCCGAAGTTGCAAGCAAAGATTTTCCCATTCCTTTGTGTCCAGATATTCCAAGTAGCAGTAAAAACCACCTCAGTGAAGAAAGGATGACCAAAATCCCTCCTAGCAGCAAGAGCCATCTCATATGTACTCTGGTTTGGTTGAGCATTCCAAGAAATCCCAAGGTAATTCCAAACCCTTTGGCCGAAGTTGCAAGCAAAGAAAAGATGTGCACGATCCTCATGTGAGGCACAGAGGCAAAGGACACACGTATCATCCTAGATGATGCAGTTCCTGCATCGCATCATATCCCTAGTATTCAAACGGTCCATTAGGAGAAGCCATCCAAACACTTTAAACTTGAGCGTGCAAGCAGACTTCCAAATCCATTTGAAGATGGGATCAACCACCAAATGGGAGAAGCAAGACTCATAATACAAGTTTGATTTAAACTCCCCAGTTTTAGATGGCCACTTCCATATGTCCTTGCGGTCCCCATTCAAGCTGACTAAAGACAACAAATCTTGAAGATGAGATAGTTCAGAATAGGCCTCTTGAGACAGTGGCAGATGGAAATGTTCCGAGATCTCGGGAAGCCCCATAAATTCTCTGACTATGACTATGTCATCAATGACAAAAGAATGAAGCCTAGGGAACTTCTCACTCAAAAGAACCACCTTATTACCCAACTGCCATCGATCATGCCAAAAACCCACCGTGTTGCCAGTGTGCACTTGTGGGAAAGCTAACTTGCAGAAGTTGGTGTACAAGCTCATGACATCTCTCCACCAAAATGAGCCACAGCTCTGCGTGACCTGTGGTGGCGAAGCAGCATAATAGGTGTCCCAAATTAATGTGACCCAAGGCACGTCCATTCTGTTAAAGAACTTGAATAGATGCTTTCATAACAAGGCTTCATTTTGGAGTCCCACATTAAGCACACCCAAACCACCACATTTCTTGGGTCGGCAGACCCGATCCCATGCAGCTAGGGATTGTCGAGGATTATCTGTGTTGCCTCTCCACAGGCATTGACGCATGATTCTCTCAATCTGCTGCAAGATGCCCTTGGGGAGAGATAGTGTGCATAGGAAATAAATTGGCATTGAGCAAAGCACTGACTGAAGTAGTTGCAATTGACTTCCTTGATTCAGTAGACACGAGGAAGCAGATAACCGGCGTTCAATACGGTCAACAAGAGGTAACATATCATAGATCGTGGGTCTGGATGTACCCATGGGTAGCCCTAGATATGTGAAAGGCATAGATCCCACATCACAACCTAGGAGGTTGGCAACCCTAGCGCCCTCTTCATTACTCATATTGATTGGAATAAGAGATGACTTACTGAAGTTGACACGTAAACCAGTGGATGCTGCAAAGGTGGTAAGCATGTCCTTGAAGGCGATCAGCTGGTCATCAATTGCAGGCAAAACAATTAGTGTGTCATCCACATATTGTACGATCGGGTAGTAATTGGAATTTGTTGGTATTGGCAGAGTGAGAATGTTTCTTGAGCACATCTCATTGACTACCGACTGAAGCAAATCTACCGCAATGACAAATAATAACGGAGAGAGAGGGTCTCCTTGACGTACGCCAGATCTGCAGACAAAATGATTACCTGGAACACCATTTAAGAGTACCGAAGAAGAACCCGTGGACAAAATGCTATTAATCCAGCTTGTCCAACGAGCATCAAAACCCTTGCACTGTAGGATTCTGAGGATGGCTTCATGCTCAATTGTATCGAAGGCCTTCGTTAAATCAAGCTTAAGGAGGAGGATGGGCCGTTTTGAAGCTTTACATTGATGAATATATTCAAAACACCAGGCTAGACAATCCTGGATAGAGCGGCAACGAAGAAACCCATACTGGTTGCGATGTATACATCTCAAGATCACTTTTTGTATCCGATTGGCTAGCAGCTTAGTCAAAAACTTCAAACACGTGTTTGTCAATGATATGGGCCTGAAATCTCCAACCACTTCTGGGCTTAGCCTCTTGGGGACAAGGGTGATTAAGGAAGTATTAAGACATTCCAAATTACACCTCCCCTCATAAAACTCATTGACAAGTTGCATGAAATCCTCCTTGAGAATAGTCCAACACCTCTTTAAAAAAAGACCTGTAAAGCCATCGGGGCCTGGAGCACGGTCGCACGGCATATTCTTAATTATAGCATCAACCTCAGAATCCATGAATGACAAAGATAAATCTTCCAGACCATCAACTCTCTAAATTAAGTTGGGTAGATCAAAACCCATTTGTATTCCTTTTGCATGTCCCATGCGCTGATTGAAATCGGACCAAAACATGCCCGCGAACATTTGATGGTCAGAAACCACCTCACCCGCTGAATTCTTGATTGAAGAAATCGTATTCTGTCGGTACCTCTCGGTGGCCATAGCATGAAAAAACTTAGAATTTTCCTCCCCCACCTTAATGCTTCTAATCGTACAGTGTTGTTTCCAATAAATATACTGCCAGTGTAGGATATCCTGTAGGTGCAACTTAACTATTCGCCTGAAATTGAATTCGGGCCAACTTAAAGGCCGGATCTCCTCCATCTCATCAAAGAACAGAATAACTTTATTACAATCAGTAATTAGCGCCTTAACTGTGGACAGCTTTAAATGCCATTTCTTTAAAGCATGTCTGAGTGCTTTGAACTTGGCGGAGATCGTTAAAGCAGCCGTAGGCTTACGCACCGTCCTGCCCCAAACCTGAGCAACACACTCATTAAAGCCATGTAAGTCAACCCAATAATTTTCAAAACGAAAAACTTTAGCTTTGGGAATGGCCGTGGCAATAGTGACCACACAAGGAGCATGATCCGATGTTGATCACGCAAGAGGCAAGACCAAAGTGTTTGGATGATCCGACATCCAAGCAACCGAAGTGAAAAACCAGTCAATTTGTTCAAGTAGGGGCTAAGATTGCATATTAGACCAAGTAAATTGTCTACCCTTAATTGGCAGCTCAACAAGACCCAAATGACCCATGATTTCATTAAACAGAAAGATGTCATTGACATTACCACCCGGCAGGTTACGGTTTTCAAGCGATCTCATAAAGTTAAAATCCCCCAAAAGAAGCCATTTGTCATCACAATTAATGTCCAGATTATATAACCACTGCACGAACTCATCTCTGGCAGGACTCGGACAAGGACCATAGACAGTCACCAGCTTCCAAACTTCAGAGGTATGTTTGGAAAGAAACTCCACAGTAATACCAAACGGTTTGGCCTCAATTAACTTGCCCTAAAAAAGAAGAATTCCAAATAACAACCATACCAGCTGATGCACCAACCGAAGGCACATATGCAAAATTGTCAAAACGTCGAGGACAGAACTTCCTAATGAACCTATGATCAATATGCATACACTTAGTTTCTTGTAGGCAAACCACAGAGCAACCACTTTCATCAATTTTCTGTTTGACAGCAAGCTGTCGCGCCTCAGAATTAAGGCCCACGCACGTTCCAACACAGAACCTTCCATTCTTTAAACCCTGTCTGACTCATTACAAACCATAAGAAGTTGCAGCAAAAGTAGACCACACAATGATCCACATAGACCAGCTAAACATAGCAGAATGATAGAGTTCGAAACATAAAGATATAAATAAAGATAGATGGCGTTTAAGGTGGTATGCCATGGACCAAAAAGCATATGTATGCACTCAAACATCAGAACTCTTGCTGCTTGTAGACTGAGCTGGATTAGCAACAAGCTTATCCGCGGCTATCTTCTCTGGAGCGATGCGCAGGCGAGCCCCAATACGCTGGAGTTCAGAGATGGTGGTTGGTGGTGGCACTGAAGAAGCTCCATCAGACTGAGCCGACTTGGTATTGCGTTTCTTTAGAGTGTGTGGAGACTTGTTCAGACCATTAGATTTGCTGGCGCCACTGCATGGCAAACGGTAGCCATCTCTTAAAGCACTAAGCCGTGCACTACGACGAACCTCAGTGTCCACCAAAGTTGTAGCCTTTTGTTTAACGTCCCTTCATTCTTACCGAAGATTGAATGCTATGATAATTGCTATGATCCCCTTGATTCGTTTGAAATATCCCTTTTTCATGATGCTTGCTATGCTTGTGGCCAAGATGCCAATATGAATTATGCTATTGGAGATGAACTTGCTATTTTTCCTTATGTTAAACATGAAATTGTTGCTATTGCACCCATACATGATAGTCCTATTATCTTTTTGAATTCTCCCAACTACACTATATCGGAGAAGTTTACACTTATTAATTATTATATTGATGGGTTGCCTTTTACCGTTGCACATGATATGCATGTGCTTGCTTCTCCTACTTGTAATTATTATGAGAGAGGAACTACATCTCCACCTCTCTATGTATCCAACACGAAAAAATTGCAAGAAACTACTTATGCTATGTATTGGCCATTACTTGATGTGCATGAATTATTCTTGTATGACATGCCGATGCATAGGAAGGATCATTGCATGTTATATGTTGGTTTGTGCTCACTACTAAATTCCAAATCATTGTTAATTAAAATTGGCTTTGATATACCTTGGGATCCGGGTGGATCCATTAGTTGAGCACTTCATGCCTAGCTTAATGGATTTAAAGAAAGCGCTGCCAGGGAGACAACCCGGAAGTTTTAGAGAGTCATTTATTTCTGTTGAGTTATTTTATATAGTTTAAAAACAAAAAATATAGAGGAGAACTTAAAACTTTACAAAAAGAAAAGTGAAAGTGAGATAGACGAGCAGCGTGGAAGCGGGAGCATGCCTTGAACTTTGTTCATGCCAATTGAAACTTTGGGAATATTGAATTGCAGAAACTTTTCAACAAAAATAATTATCCCCTTGTACAATTCAGTTGTATTATAAAAATAATGTGCCAAGATTTTCCTTTAGGATGAGTAGATTGCTTGTTGGTATGTGCAGTGCAAAAACAGAAACTTTGGCTGTAGCGCGTGATTTTACATTTTTTTACTAGAACGACGAAAGGTTCTGAAACTTTTTGTACAGTCTTTCTATACAAACTTTTTATTTTGTCATAACTGTTTCATAATTTTTGGAGTACCATAAGTATGGTGAATGTTCAGATTACTACAGACTGTCCTGTTTAAGACATATTCTGTTTTTGATGCATTTTTTGCTTGTTTTGATGAAACTATCGATTCTATCGGTGGTATGAGCCATGGAAAAGTTATATTACGGTAGCTACAATGCAAAAACAAAATATGAATTGGTTTGCAACAGTACTTAAAGAGTGATTTGCTTTATTATACTAATGGATCTTACCGAGCTTTCTGTTGAGTGTTGTGTGGATGAAGTGGTCAAAGATCGAGGAGGTCTCGATATGAGGAGAAGGAGGAGACGCAAGAGCTCAATCTTGGGGATGCCCAAGGCACCCCAAGTAAATATTCAAGGAGACTCAAGTGTCTAAGCTTGGGCATGCCCCGGAAGGAATCCCTTCTTTCTTGAACAAGTATTAGTATGTTTTCGTCTTCGTTTCGTTCATGTGATATGTGCAAATCTTGGAGCGTCTTTTGCATTTAGTTTTCATTTTATTTTATGCATCATGCTTGTATGAGACAGTCCATGGTTTATTTATAGAATGCTCATTGCACTTCACTTATATCTTTTGAGTATGGATTTATATAATGCTTCATGTGCTTCACTTATATCATTTGAAGTTTGGATTACCTGTTTCTCTTCACATAGAAAACCGATGTTCGTAGAATGCTCTTTTTCTTCACTTATATTTGTTAGAGCATGATCTTTTGTAGAAAGAATTAAAGTCTCATGCTTAACTTATATCAATTTAGAGATACAAATGGAATTGGTCATTTACATGGTTAGTCATAAAAATCCTACATAAAACTTATGGATCACTGAATATGATATGTTTGATTCCTTGCAATAGTTTTGTGATATAGAGATGGAATATGTGGGAAGTACTAGTAAACGGTTGTGGTTAGTAAGAATTTTGGTGTTAAGGTTTGTGATTCTGGAAGCATGCACGTATAGTCTCTCGTTATGCCGGGAAGTTGGAGCACAATTTATCCTTGATTGTCTATCTTTGTGTGAAGGTCGGGGGCGCACGGTGGTTAACTCCTACCAACCTCCCCCCTTGGGGCATGCTTAGTATTACTTTGCTTCGAGGGCTAATTAACTTTTGCAATAAGTATATGAGTTCTTTATGACTAATGTGAGTCCATAGATTATACGCACTCTTACCTTTCCGCAATTTGCTAGCCTCTACGGTACTGTGCATTGCCCTTTCTCACCTCGAGTGTCGGTGCAAACTTCGCAGGAGCATCCAAACACCGTGATATGATATGCTCTATCACACATAAGCCTTATTATATCTTCCTCGAAACAGCCACCATACCTACCTATTATGGCTTTTCCATGTCCATTCCGAGATATATTGCCACACAACTTCCAACGCTTCCGTTTGATGACTTGAGCATTCGTTGGCATATTGCTTTGCATGATCATATAGCTGACATAGTAGTTGTTGCTCAGCCACCGTTCATCATTTTTCATACATGTTACGCTAGATCATTGCACCTCCTGGTACACTGCCAGAGGCATTCATATAGAGTCATATTTTGTTATAGGTATCAAGTTGTAATTTTTATTTCTTTTGAGTTATAAGTAAATGGAAGTGTGATTATCATCATTATTCATTTTTAGAGCAGTGCCCCAGTGAGGAAAGGATGATAGAGACTATGATTCCCCCACAAGTCGGGATGAGACTCCTAAAAATGACAGAAAGAAAAAAAAGAAAAAGAAAAAAAGAAAAAAAAAGGAAAGAAGAAAAGGAAAGAAAAAAAGAAAAAGGAAAAGAAATAAACAAAGAGAGAAGGGGCATTGTTAGTATCCTTTACCACACTTGTGCTTCAAAGTAGCACCATGTTTTTCATATGGAGAGTCTCATATATTGTCACTTTCATATACTAGTGGGAATATTTCATTATAGGATTAGATGCACACCTACTTAGTTTTCATATGGAGTTTCCATACACTTATAGCTCTTAGTGCATTCGTTGCATGGCAATCCCTACTCCTCGCATTGATATCAATTGATGGGCATCTCCTGTAGAGACAAGACCTCAAACAGTCTAGTCTCTGTGCATCAGTGTTATCCCTGGATCGGTAATGCTGACACGCACAGTACTTGAGGATTTATAACAGAGTTTCAATCACACACTTATTACATGGAATGTCTCAAAAAGAGAACTTATTACAATAATATGTCTAAGGGCCATCTAATAACGATAACAACGGAAGGGTTGGAAGATAAAGTGAGTCCATTAACTCCAATGGCATAGCTGAGTGAAAGACAATGACCTATGACACCTTACTCGTCGTCTGAAAAGTCTGCAACATGAAATGTTGCAGCCCGAAATGGGTCAGCACATGGAATATGCTGGCAATGTAACACACAAAGTAATGAAAGAATAATTGCTATCACTACATGCATATATGGCTGGTGGAAAGCTCTATGCTTACAGTTTCGCATAAAGCCAATTTTTCCCTACAATAAAGGAATAAATTTTATTTAACTATCATGGTGGTTGTTAAAACTCCGCCTATCTTGTCTCAACATAGCCGGTCCCAAGCCCGGGTAAAGGAGGAGGGTTGTGATAGGCTTGGCGAGCCAACATAAAAACTCAGCCACTCTTATGGAGATGAAACCCAAAAGATTTTCATTGGGGCGTAACCCTCTCAGCAATGCGCCACATCGGAACCTGGGTGTGGTGGAAAATGGGCAAGGGTCGGGCCCTCACCCCCAAGTGGCACGCCGTATCTTGATCCGAATACGGTGGCAAGTGAGCAAGGATCGAGCAGTCGCATCCTTAGTGGCGCGCTACATCGGCGCCCGGATGTAGTGGAAAATGAGCAAGGGTCTTCGCATTTGACTCGACGAGTGTGAAGGGTAAGGAATCTAGACGAGCCTAGGAGGATTCGCTTAGGTAGCTGGAATGCAGGGTCTCTGACGGGGAAGCTTCGGGAGCTAGTTGATGCAGCAGTGAGGAGAGGTGTTGATATCCTTTGCATCCAAGAAACCAAATGGCGAGGAAAGAAGGCGAAGGAGGTGGAGGATACCGGCTTCAAGCTGTGGTACACGGGGACGGCTGCAAACAGAAATGGCGTAGGCATCTTGATCAACAAGAGCCTCAAGTATGGAGTGGTAGACGTCAAGAGACGTGGGGACCGGATTATCCTGGTTAAGCTGGTAGTTGAGGACTTGGTTCTCAATGTTATCAGTGCGTATGCCCCGCAAGTAGGCCACAATGAGAACACCAAGAGGGAGTTTTGGGAAGGCTTGGAAGACATGGTTAGGAGTGTACCGATTGGTGAGAAGCTCTTCATAGGAGGAGACCTCAATGGCCACGTGGGTACATCTAACACAGGTTTTGAAGGGGCACATGGGGGCTTTGGCTATGGCATCAGGAATCAAGAAGGAGAAGATGTCTTAAGCTTTGCTCTAGCCTACAACATGATTGTAGCTAACACCCTCTTTAGAAAAAGAGCATCACATCTGGTGACTTTTAGAGTGGCCAACACTCTATCTAGATTGATTTCATACTCTCAAGAAGAGAAGATATGCGTGCGTGCCTAGACTGTAAGGTGATACCTGGAGAGAGTGTTGTACCCCAGCATAAGCTGGTGGTTGCTGACTTCCGCTTTCGGATTCGTGTCCAGCGGGATAAGCATGCCAAAGTCGCTAGAACGAAGTGGTGGAAGCTCAAGGGGGAGGTAGCTCAGGTGTTCAAGGAGAGGGTAATTAAGGAGGGCCCTTGGGAGGAAGGAGGGGATGCGGGCAATGTGTGGATGAAGATGGCGACTTGCATTCGTAAGGTGGCCTCGGAGGAGTTTGGAGTGTCCAGGGGAAGGAGAAGCAAAGATAAGGATGCCTGGTGGTGGAATGATGATGTCCAGAAGGCGATTAAAGAGAAGAAAGATTGATTCAGACACCTATACCTGGATAGGAGTGTAGACAACATAGAGAAGTACAAGATGGCGAAGAAGGCCGCAAAGAGAGCTGTTGGTGAAGCAAGGGGTCGGGCATATGAGGACCTCTACCAACGGTTAGGCACGAAGGAAGGTGAAAGGGACATCAATAAGATGGCTAAGATCCGGGAGAGGAAGACGAGGGATATTGGCCAAGTCAAATGCATCAAGGATGGAGCGGGCAAACTCTTGGTGAAGGACGAGCATATTAAGCATAGATGGCAGGAGTACTTCGACAAGCTGTTCAATGGGGAGAATGAGAGTTCTACCATTGAACTGGACGACTCCTTTGATGAGACCAGCATGCGTTTTGTGCGGCGAATCCAGGAGTCTGAGGTGAAGGAGGCTTTAAAAAGTATGTAAGGAGGCAAGGCGATGGGCCCTGATTGTATGCCCATTGAGGTGTGGAAAGGTCTCGGGGACATAGTGATAGTATGGCTAACCAAGCTTTTCAACCTAATTTTTCGGGCAAACAAGATGCCAGAAGAATGGAGACGGAGTATATTAGTACCAATCTTCAAGAACAAGGGGGATGTTCAGAGTTGTACTAATTACCATGGAATTAAACTGATGAGCCATACAATGAAGCTATGGGAGAGAGTCATTGAGCACCGCTTAAGAAGAATGACAAGCGTGACCAAAAATCAGTTTGGTTTCATGCCTGGGAGGTCGACCATGGAAGCCATTTTCTTGGTAGGACAACTTATGGAGAGATATAGGGAGCAAAAGAAGGACTTGCATATGGTGTTCATTGACTTGGAGTAGGCCTATGATAAGATACCGCGGAATGTCATGTGGTGGGCCTTGGAGAAACACAAAGTCCCAGCAAAGTACATTACCCTCATCAAGGACATGTACAATAATGTTGTGACAAGTGTTCGAACAAGTGATGTCGACACCGATGACTTCCCGATTAAGATAGGACTGCATCAGGGGTCAGCTTTGAGCCCTTATCTTTTTCGCATTGGTGATGGATGAGGTCACAAGGGATATACAAGGAGATATCCCATGGTGTATGCTCTTTGTGGATGATGTGGTGCTAGTTGACGATAGTCGGACGGGGGTAAATAGGACGTTAGAGTTATGGAGACAAACCTTGGAATCGAAAGGGTTTAGGCTTAGTAGAACTAAAACCGAGTACATGATGTGCGGTGTCAGTACTACTAGGTGTGAGGAGGAGGAGGTTAGCCTTCATGGCCAGGTGGTACCTCGGAAGGACACCTTTCGGTATTTGGGGTCAATGTTGCAGGAGGATGGGGGTATTGATGAAGATGTGAACCATCAAATAAAAGCTGGATGGATGAAGTGGCGCCAAGCTTCTGGCATTCTCTATGACAAGAGAGTGCCACAAAAGCTAAAAGGCAAGTTCTACAGGACGGCGGTTCGACCCGCAATGTTGTATGGCGCGGAGTGTTGGCCGACTAAAAGGCGACATGTTCAACAGTTAGGTGTGGCAGAGATGCGTATGTTGAGATGGATGTGTGGCCACACGAGGAAGGATCAAGTTCGGAATGATGATATACGAGATAGAGTTGGGGTAGCACCAATTGGGGAGAAGCTTGTCAACATCGTCTAAGATGGTTTGGGAATATTCAGCGAGGCCTCCAGAAGCTCCAGTGCATAGCAGATGGCTAAAGCGTGCGGAGAATGTCAAGAGAGGGCGGGGTAGACCGAATTTGACATGGGAGGAGTCCATTAAGAGAGACCTGAAGGATTGGAGTATCACCAAAGAGCTAGCTATATGGACAGGGGTGCGTGGAAGCTTCCTATCCATGTGCCAGAGCCATGAGTTGGTTGCGAGATCTTATGGGTTTCACGTCTAGCCTACCCCAACTTGTTTGGGACTAAAGGCTTTGTTGTTGTTGGTGGTGGTGGTTGTTAAACTTTGAGAAGGTTCCTCCAACTCAATCCCAATTAAGCATCATCATTAAACCCAACAAATTAATTTAGAGTGATGAGATCAACATGATAATCGAAGAACCAGATACTCAAGATGTCCATAACCGGGGACATGGCTAACCATGGTTACTTTGTACACTCTGCAGAGGTTTGCGCACTTTTCCCCACAAGACTCGAACACATCCATGGTTGGAGATTCGAGACACAGTCTTTCTGTAGCATTAACTCTCTACTCTAGTTAGACAGTACCACCTACAACCCACTACATCTGCTAGTCTACCTCTTCAAGAGCTTCACGCAACTTACTCAACTATGCCAGAGCCCATATTGGCTTGTGGCTGCACAAGGAAGTTTCTAGCATAAATAATCTTATGATCCCTTTGGTCCTGGGTGGCGGACCGTAGGATGGTCACACGGGTACTTCGGGATATCCTAGGACAACACTGGATTCTCCAGGTGCCCTGACAACCACTGGGTACTCCAGGGTGCCTCAAGCAATCCACCCAGATGTGTATTTAAGTAGCTACCTTAACTTAGCCATTAATTAACAATACTCACATCTGTCATGGATACACTCACCCAAACCACGTCTATGAGCATAGCATAGCAATATAAGCATCACGTAGAAGTAACTCCCAAAAGTTTGATAATAAACAGGGCAATAGGTACTACCTCATCACCTACTTCCCAAAACCCACATGTTAAATAGATCCTAACCATGCAATGTTTTAGGGTTGATCTAATGCAATAAAAACTGGGTAGTAAAGAGGTATGATCAAAGTGTTACTTGCCTTGCTGATGATCTGCGAAACCTAGAGACTCGTAGTAGCACGCTTCGCACTCCGGGTACTCGATCGCAACCAAACAATAACATACATAAGAACTCAACTAGAAGCATGGGTAAAACTCAAATAAGAGATCTAACCAAAAAGTTCAACTGAAAAACTCCGGTTTGCAAAAAGAAACAAATCAAACGGAACAACGAACTCAAACTGCGAAACAAACAAGATGTTTTTACTAATCTGGACTAAAGTCAAATTTTACAGTACCAAATTATTGTTCAAGTTGATTAAACAGAAAGAGCGCTTCGGGACGAAGATCTAGGCGCTTGAATCGCCTGATTCCGATAAACGAGTGAAAAGATAAACTAAAACGATGATCAGGGCAGAAATCGCGATCGAAAATAATCGCGGAAAAACCCTGGAAAAAAGAAAAACTGACGGACAGGCTAACGAACGAACGTTCGATGTCTGCGTCTAACGGGTGAACACAGTTCGTTAAAATGAACGTACAGACGAACGTCCGCTATTTAACTAAATCTAAGAAAACCGAACCGATCTAAATAAAAAATGTACGGATCTGTTCGAAATAAAACTGATCGATTTAAAAAAACCGGCGGCTACCTCGGCGGCAGGGTCGGCGGCGGCGGCGGGCGGCGGGGTCGACGGCGACGTGGCGGGTGGCGGGGCGACGACAACGCACGGCTGCAGCGGCGGCAGCAAGCGACTCCAGCGGCGGCGACGGGCAGCGGCGGCGGCGCGTGGCGGCGGCGACGGCTGGCGGTGGGGTCGGGCTAGGGTTTTGGGGTGGGGTGGGCTGGCGGGCTGGCGGCTTATAAGAGGCCGGCCGGGTCGGTGTCCCAAGCGGACACGGCCCGGTAGGTCGGTTTCCTTTTTTTTTCTTTTTAAAATAATCCGACGCGTAGAAAAAGAAAGAAAAGAAATACTAAACAGACTCCAAAAATCCTGAAATAATTTTTCGCCGTCCGCTAAGAATATAGCGGACAAAGTGAACATTTATTTGGGCCTCTAATGCAAATTTTTAAAAACGCATTTTTTCCTAATTCAAATAAAATAGCAATAAAACTCTGAATAATATTATTAATTGATTTTAATAGTTTTCTTCCACTATTTATTTATTTTGGAGAGGTCATTTTATCCCCTCTCTTTTATTTTCATGTAAGAAATATTTGAAGAGAAAACTAATTAAAATCAACCGATCCTCTTTTCAAAATTTGAGAAAACTCAAATATGAAAATAATGAAATCCCCAACTCTCTCCGCGGGTCCTTGAGTTGCGTAGAATTTCTAGGATCAACCAAAAATGCAATAAAATATGATATGCAATGATGATCTAATGTATAACATTCCAAATTGGAAATTTGGGATGTTAGAAACCTACCCCCCTCGAGATTCGGGTTGGCTAGAAAATAGGTGCGGGTGATCCTTCCGTAGGTCTTCCTCTCGTTCCTAGGTGGCTTCATCCTCGGTATGGTGGCTCCACTAAACTTTGCAGAACTTGATAACCTTACTGCGTGTGACTCGGCTGGCAAACTCGAGAATCTTCATTGGTTTCTCCTTGTAGGTCAAATCCCTATCCAACTGAATCGCTTCCAGTGGCACTGTATCTCTTAGAGGAATATTGGCCATCTCTGCGTGGCACTTCTTCAACTGGGAAACGTGGAACACATCGTGAACTCCTGACAATCCTTCTGGCAATTCCAAATTGTAAGCAACTTCTCCCATATGTTCCAAAACTTTGTATGGTCCCACAAAACTTGGTGCTAACTTTTCCTTAACTCCAAAACGCTTAACTCCTCGAACTGGGGACACACGAAGATACACTCTGTCTTTGACTTTGTAAACTATCTCCTTGCGTTTTGAATCTACATAGCTCTTCTGCCTAGACTGGGCTACCCTGAGTCTATCGCGAATCAGTTTAACCTTCTCTTCAGACTCCTTAATAAAATCTGGTCCAAACAACTGACAGTCTCCGAACTTCATCCCATAGCAACGGTGTCCTGCACCTCCTTCTGTACAAATCTTCGAAAGGGGGCATCTTCAAACTGGCTTGAGAACTGTTATTGTAAGAGAACTCTGCATATGGCAAATTGTCGTCCCAACTAGATCCATAATCTAGCGCACAAGCTCTCAACATGTCCTCCAGAATCTGATTGACTCTCTCGGTCTGTCCATCTGTTTGTGGACGAAAGGTTGTACTAAACTCTAGCCTGGTACCCGAAGTATCATGCAACCGATTCCTAAACTTTGAGGTAAACCAGGTTCCTCTATCTGATACAATGGTCCTAGGAACTCCATCGGACATATCCTGGTCATGTATATCTTTGCCAACTTAGCACTGGTGTAAGTGGTCTTCACTTGGATGAAATGAGCTACCTTCGTCAAATGATTTACTACAACCCAAATAGAGTCATAGCCTGAATGAGTCCTGGGCAATCCTATGATAAAATCCATGCCTAGCTTGTCCCACTTCCATTCAGGTATCGGCAATGGCTGTAGCAATCCTGCTGGCTTTTGATGCTCTGCCTTCACTCTCTGACATACATCACAAACTGCTACATACTCCGCAATATCCTTCTTCATTCCGGTCCACCAGAAAATGTCCTTCAAATCTAGATACATCTTGGTATTTCCTGGGTGAATCGAATACGGCGAATCATGGGCCTCCTGCAGAATCAACTTCCCAATCTCGGGGTCATTAGGCACATATACGCGATCCTCAAACCATAAGGAATCGTGCTCATCCTCACGAAATCCTTTAGCTTTTCCTTTGCTCATCCTTTCCTTTATCTCGGCAATCTCTTTGTCAGTCTTTTGAGCTTCCCTGATCTTATCCATCAAGGTGGACTGAATTTCCAATGCTGCTACATAACCTCTCGGAACTATTTCGAAACATAGCTCGTGAAGATCCTTTGCTAACTCCTTGGGTAATCCTCTGGTCATGAGTGTATTGACATGACTCTTGCGACTCAACGCATCGGCTACTACGTTAGACTTTCCGGGATGATAGTGCAACCTCATATCATAATCCTTGATGAGCTCCAACCATCTCCTTTGCCTGAGATTCAACTCCTTCTGCGTGAAGATGAACTTCAAACTCTTGTGATCCGTGTACACCTCACAATGGTTTCCGATGAGAAAATGCCTCCATGTCTTCAACGCATGCACTATGGCTGCTAACTCCAAATCGTGTGTAGCATAATTTAACTCATGGATTTTAAGCTGTCGTGAGGCATAGGAAACAACTCTTCCCTCCTGCATAAGCACTGCTCCAAGTCCTCGAGGAGAAGCATTGCAATACACTTGATAATCCTTGCGTTGATCTGGAAGAATCAACACTGGGGCTGTAACCAAGCGTTTCTTCAACTCCTAAAAACTGGCTTCACATTCCTCAGTCCATTTAAACTTGGTGTCCTTCTTCAACAACTCTGTCATGGGCTTTGCAATCTTCGAGAAATTCACAATGAACCTCCGGTAGTATCCTGCGAGTCCAAGAAAACTCTAGATCTCTCCAACTGATGTAGGTGATTCCTAATTTGTCACAGTGACAACCTTGGTGGGGTCTACTGCTATTCCTTCTCCGGATATAACATGTTCGAGGAATCCAACTTCCTTTAACCAAAACTCACACTTGCTGAACTTGGCATATAACTGATGTTCTCTGAGCTTCCCAAGTACCAAACGCAAATGCTCCTTATGTCCCTCTTCATTCTTAGAGTAGACCAATATATCATCAATGAACACCACGACGAACTTATCCAAAAACTCCATAAACACCTTGTTCATCATGTTCATGAAATAGGCAGGTGCATTAATCATACCAAATGACATAACGGTATACTCATATAGCCCGAACCTTGTGGTAAAAGCTGTCTTAGGTATATCCTACTCTTGAATCTTCAGCTGGGGGTATCCTGATCGCAGATCGATCTTGGAAAATATTTTAGCTCCTTGCAATTGGTCAAACAAATCATTGATCATCGGTAGTGGGTACTTGTTCTTGATCGTCACGTCATTCAATCCACGATAACAACCATCCTCAACGATCCATCCTTCTTTTCCACTAGAAGCATTGGTGATCCCCAAGGTGACGAACTTGGGTGAATATAGCCTTTATCCAGTAACTCCTTAATCTGCTTCTTAATCTCTTCCAAATCCTTTGCGGGCATCCGGTACGGTCTCTTAGATATTGGCCCTGTGCCTGGCAAAAGCTCAATAAAAAGCTCAATGTCTCTATCTGGTGGCATGCCTGGCAACTCTTCTGGAAATACATCAGGGAAATCCTTCACCACTGGTACTTCCTCCTGTACAATTCCTGATAAGGAATTCACTTGAGTCCTCTTCGGCACATGCCGGGATACATACTTGATCCTTCTTCCTTCTGGGGTGGTGAGAAAAATCGACTTACTGGCGCAGTCAATGTTCCCTCCATACTTCGATAACCAATCCATGCCTAATATTACATCCAGTCCTTGTGACTCCAAAACTATTAGGTCTGAGGGGAACACATAGTTACCAATCCTTAATGGTAACCGATCACACCATAGGCTAGCCATATACTCTGCTCCTGGCGAGGTTACTAACATGGGTGACCTAAGGGCTTGGGTTGGCAGGTTATACTTATCCACAAATCCCCTTGATATGTATGAATGCGATGCACCAGTATCAAAAAGAATGATTGCAGTAAATGACTTAACCAATAACTCACCTATTACTGCATCTGGCTGCGCTTCAACCTCCTCCATGCTAAAGTGGTTCACTTCATCCCCTATTGAAAGGGTTGGGCTTCTTCCCAGAGCTTCCATTGCCATTTCCATTCTTTGCTTCAGAACACTTCGTGGCGTAATGTCCATTCTTCCCGCACTTGAAACAAGTAATGTGACTTACATCCTTCTTGGCGGGCGTTGCTGGGTTGTTACGGTTCTGGCCGTTACTTCCTCCATTCCCATTCCCATTCTTGGGGCCACTATGGTTATGCGAATTTCCTCCATTGGAATTATGGCCTCCATGGTTGTGGTGAAGGTGTGTCACGCCCAATATGCGATACTATCCTAAAGAGACTCGAAGGTCCCACCAAGGATAGAACCGCATATTGATACGCTTTTGCAAGGTGGATATCATTACATCAACATTACATAATAAATGGGGATACATACAAGAGGCATACAATGCCACACGAATACAACAATACATCTTGCATAAGAGCACCATCCGACTACAGATGAAACACAAACAGAAACTCAAATGACATCCACCCTGCTAGCCCAGGCTGCCGACCTGGAACCTATCCCCTGATCAAAGAAGAAGCAGAAGAAGAACTCCAAAACAAGCAAACATCACTCTCGCATCATGATCATCGCACAACCTGTACTTGCAACTATTGTTGTAGTAATCTGTGAGCCACGAGGACTCAGCAATCCCATTACCATGGGTATCAAGACTAGCAAAGCTTAATGGGTAAGGAAGGGGTAAAGTGGTGAGGTTGCAGCAGCGACTAAGCATATATGGTAGCTAACATACACAAATGAGAGCAAGAAGAGAAACAAGCGGAACGGTCGTGAACTATTAATGATCAAGAAGTGATCCTGAGCTCCTACTTACACCAATCATAACACAGAAACCATGTTCACTTCCCGGACTCCGCTGAGAAGAGACCATCACAGCTACACACGCGATTGATGCATTTTAATTCGGATCTGGTGTCAAGTTATCTAGAACCGGACATTAACAAATTCCCATCTGCCACATAACCGCGGGCACGGCTCTCGAAAGTTTATACCCTGCAGGGGTGTCCCAACTTAGCCCATGATAAGCTCTCGCGATCAACGAAGGATATACCTTCTCCCAGGAAGACCCGATCAGTCTCAGAATCCCGGTTTACAAGACATTTCGACAATGGTAAAACAAGACCAGCAAAGACGCCCGATGTGCTGACAAATCCCGATAGGAGCTGCACATATCTCGTTCTCAGGGCACACCGGATGAGCAAGACGACGGGTTGGCATAGACCCTGGTTGCCCAGGGGGCGCCGGACATCGCTCAGGTTGGACCAACACTCGGAGGAGCACTGGCCCGGGGGGGGGGGTAAAATAAAGATGACCCTCGGGCTCCAGAAACCCAAGGGAAAAAGGGCTAGGTGAGGCAAATGGTAAAACCAAGGTTGGGCCTTGCTGGAGGAGTTTTATTCAAAGCGAACTGTCAAGGGGGTCCCATAAATCACTCGACCGCGTAAGGAACGCAAAATCCGGGAACATAACACCGGTATGATGGAAACTAGGGCGGCAAGAGTGGAACAAAACACCAGGCATAAGGCCGAGCCTTCCACCCTTTACCAAGTATATAGGTGCATTAATTAAATAAGAGATATTGTGATATCCCAACATAATCCTGTCCACCATGGAGCAATCTTCAACTTCACCTGCAACTAACAACGCTATAAGAGGGGCTGAGTAAAGCGGTAACATAGCCAAGCAACGGATTGCTAGGAAGGGTGAAAAAGGTTAGAGGCTGACATGGCAATTTGGGAGGCTTGATAAGCAAGAGATAGGTAGCGCAGCATAGCGATAGAACGAAACAACTAGCATAGCAATGATAGTAGTGAGATCCAAGGTGACGGTCATCTTGCCTGAAATCCCGCTAGGAAGAAGAACGAATCCATGAAGAAGACGAACGGGCGTGGTCGAACGAATCCTCACAACTCCGGAACGAAACCGAAGCTAACGAGAGAAGCAACCCGGAAAGAAGCAAACAATATGGTAAACAACCATCACATAAACATGGCATGATGCACAATCAAGTATGATGCATGTCCAGTTTAATGAGGTATGGCATGGCAAAGTGCAACAAACAATACTACAAGTGGAGCTCAATATGCAACGAGTTGCATATTGACGAAACACCACATGACTTATTTAGTTCTCTCGGTTATGTATCCAACAATATTAAATGTTGTTAAACATGGCAAGGGGTGAAGCATAAGCAAACTAACTTTTTAGGCAAGTTTAAATGAGGCCGGAAAAACAAACAACAATTCCGGAAAATCCTCATATGCATATTTCGAATTTGCTACTGTTCTACCCTAAAACATATTTTAAGGTTGTTAAACAGGAAAATAAAGTGCACCATGTTAAACTAGGCATTTTTCCACCCCATTTACATATAAAGTTTATTTAAAACCGAGCTACGGTTATTTAGTTATGAAATAAATCATTTTAGCATGGCATTTAAGCAAATTAATTTAAACAACACATTTAAACAATTTTAACATGGGTGAAAGTTGAATATTATTAATCTACACAAAATTCTAAGCATTTTACATGTTTGAATCATTTTAACCCGATGCACGTTGCATGAGTTATTATATGTATGATACTTAGGGGGTTTTCTGCAAAACTGCAGTCTCTGGAAATTAGCTAAATTCGCAGCGCATGGAAAAAAATACATGGGCCGAATCTGGCTGGAGCAGGCCCAACAGAAAGAAAAAAAGGGAGGCGCTGGGGGCCTTACCCATGGGCTTCGGCCCAGTCGGTGGAGGAGGTCTAGCAGGCCGGTTGAGGAGCTGGAGCAGGCTGGGCCTGCGAGGCAGAGAGGCGCCCAAGGCGAAGAGGCCACGCGCGCGAGATGACGGGTCAACGGGCACGGGCACTACTCGTGCGCTCGTCTTCAGAGACGGGCGGGCGAGGCAGAAGCAGGGCACGATGCGCTGCTTGATGGGAGGTTCGACAAGATGGGGCTTGCAGGCGGCGGACGGCGGCGGGGATCCGCCGGATCTGACGAGGGGAGCCGGTTCCCGATGGTGGGAGTCGAACAGGACGACGACGACTCGGCTCCTGTGAAGAAATACAGAGAGCAGTTGAGTTCAGAGAAGAGGACAGGGAGAAGAAACGGGAAAGGAGGGAAGAACGGGCGCGACTTGGCTGACCGGAGCTTCGCCAGAGGCGTGCGGGCACGGCGGCGCTGCCGGAGGAGATGCAGACAACGGGGAGGGTTCGGCGCCTTGAGCTCCTAGTGGCCGACAGGTTGTTGGTACCTGTCCATGGCGGGGAGAGAGATAGGGACATGAGATAGAGGCGGATCAAGAGCAGGTAACAGAGGAGACAGGGGAAAAAAGGAGGCGCTGGGACCTGCTGGTCACCGGCGATGGACGAGCTCCAACTAGGCAGCAACGTCGGGGAAGAGGAGGTCTTGAGCGCGGGAGCAGAGACAGGGGCTCGGTCTTGAGGATGCACGCCTCCATGAGTGCTTGCGCGGCTGCGGGAACTAGGAGGCATCAGGGTGCACTGCTCGGGAAGGAGCACGAGCGACGGGAGAGAGCCTCGATCCCGATGAGATCGAGCAGGGATGTGGCTGGAATCGAGGAGAGGTGGGGATCGATGGATTTGGAAGTTTCGGTGATGGCTGGTTGGAGCGAAGGGGATCTGGGAGGATCCCGAGGGGGAATTTGGTGGGGAGTGCGGCGGCGGGTGAAGGGACAAAGTCCCTAGATTTTAGGGTTAGGCAGTATATATAGCAAGGATTTTGGTTAGGCGCCAATCGGACCATCCGATTAAAATCAAACGGTCGAGATAAATAGGCTACAGGGTCCAAATAAGAAAACGGATATGTTTTAGAGACGATTGGGGATGATCCGGACTCATCGGTAACAACAGCCTAGGTCGGGTTCGGGACATCTTTCGGGCGTGCACACGAGGGGGTCTGTGGTTGGCAGAGAGGTTAGGTGGTTTGACAAGAGGGAATCGAAAAAACACGGTTGGTCTCGGAACGGTCAACAAACGCAACGGAGATAAGCGAGGAGCGACAACTACGAGCGGATGCAAGTTTAAGAAAACAATGACAATGCAATGTGCATGATGCTATGAGATGAAATGCAAGACATGAACAAAAAGCAAAACAAAAACAAAAACCCAACCACGGAGGAAATAACATATCGCATCTCCGAAAAAGGCAAGAGTTGGAGTTACAAATATGGAAAGTTGTATCCGGGGCGTTACAAGGTGTCCTCCCGAGTTCGGGTAAAACGGGGCCTCTGCTGAGCTCCTAAATTATACTTCCCTTGTCCATACTTCCTCTTGTGGTTGTCTATCTGCTACTTCTTCCCTTCAGTCATGAGAGCTCTATCTACCAACTCCTGGTAGTTGTTGAAGGTTGCCACCATCAATTGCATGCTCAGCTCATCATTCAGTCCTTCCAGAAACTTCTCCTACTTAGCGGCATTTGTAGCGACGTCATCCGGGGCATAACGTGCTAACTTACTAAAATCATCCACATACTGGCCCACTATGCGTCCTCCTTGGCGCAAATTGTGAAACTCGCGCTTCTTCATGGCCATTGCTCCTGCTGAAACATGGGTAGTGCGAAAAGCATGCTGAAACTGGTCCCATGTGATAGTGTCGATGGGGTAAGTGGCTGTGAAGTTCTCCCACCATGATGTTGCTGGTCCATCAAGCTAATGTGTGGCAAAGCGCACTCTCTCCGCATCTGTGCATCCTGCAGTGGTCAGCTCCATCCCAATCCTGCGGAGCCCATCATCTGCAACAATTGGCTCGGTGCTGCTAGAGAACAGCGGCGGATTTTTTTTTCCGAACCGGGCTTTTCCCCTTTCCATTACTTTCATAACGGAAATACATTATCTCAGGAAACTGAAACTAGAAGGGCTAGGGAAAGAAGAAAAGCGAGCTCGGGGCAATAACAGGAAACCCACTATCTGCGCCTGTCATCAGGAACAACAGATCATGGGGCGAAAACCTGCTTTCACCCGAAACTGCCTACAGGAACTAGAGAAGTATCGCACATATTACATCCGCACATCACCAGGACAAGGCCAAAGTACCATCAATTGCCAAAATGAACTACAACATCCTATGCCAGCAAAGACCCAACAGTACGTCCTCCGTAGACGAAGCCGAGTCCAAAATGCCACCCATCTTCAGCTTCAGTCGCACCCATCCGTGTTTGGCGCCGGAGGTCCACACAGCAACATCATCTGAGTAGTATTCGCTTTCAGCATCTCCGCTCCCTTCTTCACCATCTCTTCCATCCCAGGTTTCTGAAGACCTGCCCAATATATTAGAAAGGCGCAAGCTATGAACACGATCTCAAAAGGAGAATTAATCCATTTGTGTTCAAAAGTGGCTCTGTTCCGGGCTAGCCATATGGCCCAGCATATCGCTGCCGAGCCTACAGTATAAATTTTATCAAAACCAGGCAGGAAGCTGTACATCCAGGTGTAATACTGCCAGATGGAATTAGGACAGCAATCTGTCCCAAGAAGAGCCCCTACAGTTCTCCAAACTACTCTAGACACCGGACACAGGAACAACAAGTGCGAGGTTGTTTCCAATTGGTTGCAAAAGGAGCAACAGGGGTTTCCAGGCCAAGCTCTTTTTTTCATATTATCTCTAGTCAAAATGGCATTTTGCCCCACTTGCCATAAGAAGATTTGTATTTTCAAGGGGAGCTTAGCATCCCAAATCCATTTGCAATTAGAACCAACGATATCTTTTTCTAACCATCTATACATAGATTTGGTTGAATATATACCAGAATTATCAAACTTCCAGTAGACTTCATCAGGAAAATCATTTTGCTTGAGAGCCAGTACTTCCTTTTTCATTTCATCCCATTGACTCTTCATCTCAGGAGACATCCTCCTCCTAAAGGAGGTAATATGATTTAGACCTTCTATTCTATCAACAGTATAGTTTTGTTCAACACAAATCTCAAAAAGTACTGGAAACTTTTCTTTAAATGGTATCCTTCCTTCCAGTTCATCAAGCCATAATCTGGCTACATCCCCTTTATTCAATTTGACACCTCTGCCCTTCATATATAATTTTTCACTCTCAAGAGGGATTTCCAACATGGGGAATCATTATTCCTTGCCTCCACCATGGCCACCGAGGTTTTTTTGAGGTTCTTAGCCTTAACTATATCCTGCCAGAGGCCCTTATTTTTAGCTAACTTCCACCACCATTTCACCAGTAAGCTTATATTTTGTTTTCTGAGGTCCTTAACCCCTAGGCCTCCTTTCTTTTTAGACCGACAAACGCAGTCCCATTTGACCATATGATATCCTCTTTTCTTTCCTTTCCTATGCTAGAAGAATTTCCTTCTCGGCTTGTCCCACCTTTCTAGAGTAGTCTTGTTTAAAAGGAACATGGACATGTAAAACGTTGGTATATGGGACAGTACCGCATTTACTTTAATAAGCCTCCCTCCCATAGACAGTACTTCACTAATCCAGTTCTCACCATGCATGGTGAATTTGTCCTCCACAAAACTCCAATCCCCACATTTCAATCCAGCATAACTGACCGACATGCCTAGGTATTTCATAGGGAAGTTACCTATCTGGCAGTTAAACATCTCAGCATACTTATGCATAGTCTCATCGTTCGCACGGACAGAGAAGATCTCGCTCTTCAGGAAGTTAATTTTTAGACCTGACATGACCTCAAAGAGGTATAAAAGCAACTTAATGTTCAGAGCATTCCTGATATTATCCTCGAAGCACAAAATTGTGTCATCCGCGTACTGGAGAATAGCTACTCCATTTGGAATCAAGTCCGAGGCCAGACCCTTGAACAAGCCATTTTGTTGGGCTTTAAGAATCATTTTTGTCAAACAATCAGCAACTAAATTGAAAAGAAATGGTGAGAAAGGGTCCCCTTGGCGCACCCCTTTCGAGCTTTGAAAGTATGGGCCCACCTCATCATTCAACTTCACACTAACTGTGCCCCCCACTAATTTACTGACCCACTCGACCCATTTCGGATGGAATTCTCTCATTCCGTGACAATCCAAAAGGAAGTCCCAGTTGACTTTATCGTAAGCCTTTTCGAAGTCCAGTTTCAACACAATACCAGTTTTCTTCCTATTGTAAGTGTGGTGCAAGATTTCATGCAGGGACATGATCCCATCCATGATGTCACGCTTCTTAATGAAAGCATTTTGATGTCTACTGAAAAGAATATCCACAAAAGGTTCCAGCCTAATAGTAAGTACTTTGGTGATTAGCTTGTATATACATCTAAGCAAGCATATAGGCCTGAATTGCTGAATCTTGTTTTCCCCCACAACCTTAGGCAGTAGAGTTATGATCCCATAATTGAGACGCTGCACATCCATTTTGTTATCATGGAACCAGTCAAATAACATCATCACTTCATTTTTCACTATCTCCCAACAATGTTGGAAAAACTCAATAGGAATATTATCTGGACCAGGAGCTTTATTTGGTTTCATAGAGAATAGCGCATTCTTGACTTCTGTTTCAGAAAAGGGTCTAGTAAGGATAAAGTTGTCAATGTCTGACAATTTTTCTTGTGATTCCCACATATCATCCTTCATTTTACATAAGTTTCCCACTGCTGGCCCAAAAAGGTCCTTATAGAACTTAGTGGCATGTTCCAAGAGATTATTATTTCCTTCAATAATCACATCCCCACAACTAAGAGAAAAAAATAATATTTCTCCACATCCTCCCATTCACAATTCTATGGAAGTATTCAGTATTCCTATCCCCTTTCAAGAGCCAATTTTCGTGTGATTTTTGCATCCAAGCCACCTCCTCCTCCACCAACAGATTATATAATTCTGCCGATATCTCAACTTTCCTCTCATATAGCTTAGGAGACAACACATCTGTTTCTTCCAGTTTTTCTAGATGCTCTAACTCCTCCCTGAGGTCCCTTCTCCTCTTTCTCGATTTGCCAAAAAGATTTGCACCCCATCCTTTAAAGAATTTTTTGAATCTCTTCAACTTAATGTTTTAGTACATCAATGGGATTTTTAGAATTAACTGGTTTCAACCACACCTTAGCAACTAAGGTTATAAACTCCAGGTTTTTGAGCCAGTTAAGATTGAATCTGAAATCTCTCTGATGGCCTGGATTAGGTAAAAAATCATTAGTATTCAGGATCAGGGGGTTGTGATCCGAAATCTCCTTGACTAGCTTTCTAACAAACGTTAAAGGAAACTGCCTCTCCCAAGAACTGGACATAAGTACTCGGTCCAACTTTTCTAGTGTAGGGTTTTGTTGCTTATTCGACCAAGTATACAAACCTCCATTCATATCAACCTCCCTAAGACAGAAGGTATTGATGATGTAATTAAACAGATCAGAAGCATGGCTAGTTCTGGTTCTCTTATTCTTCTCCCTGGCGTACCTTAAAATATTGAAATCCCCACCCACAATGTAAGGGTAAGTAATATTACCGCACATGTCAGACAGTTCAGTCAGGAATTCCACCTTATGCTCCTCATGAGCAGATTCATAAACCACTAGAACACAATAGTTCAACTTCTTACTCTTATCCCACACCTCCATTTTCATGATGTATTTACCCACCTCACAGTTTTTAACATCAAAAGTGTCTTTCTTAGTGCCACATAAAATCCCCCCCAGATTTGCCCACTGAGGGAGTCCATCTCCACTCAAAACATTCCCCAGGATCAATTTTCCTCAAGAATTTAGAGGAAAAATCCTTTTCATAGTTTCCTGAATACCAACAAAGTCCAAACCATAATCTCTAATCAAGTCTAGAATACAGGTTGCCATACCTCTCTTCCCAACACCTCTACAGTTCCAAAACAAACTAATCATTTTTTCTTGTTTTTGGGAGAGTGGTTCTTGTTGCTAGGTTTACCAGGAGCCATGGTCGAACCAGCATCAGAACACACTTTATTCTTTTGACTTCTAGTCACAGGTTTAGATATGACTACATTAACTTTGTTTTTTTCTTTTCGTCTAGATCTAACCACAGTAAAATCATCCTCCTCAATCTCCCCATCCTTCAACCATTCAGTATTTAAAGGGGATATATCTCCAGCACCATTAGTTATAAACAACATTTTTTTATGTTGTTGAGCATTGGTTCCAGTTTTCTCAGCTAAATTAGCTCTAGATTTTTCCAATTCCCTAATTACATCAACAACAGTAAAATTGTTGTCAGGGATATCCACTCCCATTTTAGCAGCAGTATCAACAATCTCTAGATTTGTAAGAATCTCAAAGGAATTGGAGCTTGGGTTTTTTTCATTACCTTGGAGGTTTCTCTTCCTGGTCATTTTCTCTGCTCGAACCCCCATATGCTCAATATTGCCACCAGCTGTCCTCTGGCTCAGTCTGGTTTGGGTCTCATTCACCACAGGTGGAGTAGGAATAACCTCCATATTTTCTTCCCCCGAATCAGCAGGAGATTGTACAGAGTACAACGCAGGGGCTTGCTGGCATGTCACCTCATCAGGAGAAACTTCAGTAACCACAGGCTGTCCAAGCACAACATCCAGATAGGATAGAGACTTCCTTATCATTGGAACACTGGGTATAATTTGCAGGGAGTTAACCACAATATTATCATAGTACTGTTCCCCATGTGATTCCACTCCTTCCACCTGCTCCTTCATGTTCTCAACAGCAAGAGTATCAATAAGAAGTTCATTATCCACCTCTTCACTTTCTTCCTCAAAGAAATTTTCCTCACTCTCTTTTTGTTTCCCCCCATCCTCTTCCTCTTCTTCCACTCTTTCACTTATAGTATTCATATTACCTCCATTTCCAACAGCATTTGGTGGGACAGAGAGGTTCCCCATAGTAGAGGAGGAGTCCCCCTGCCCAACACTTCGGATTTAGCGTTAGAAAACGGGCTAAGTGATCAACATGTGGGGGTGGTGGTGGGTTGTTATTCCCCTGGTTCTAATTCTGGACTAGTAGCTGCATCAGGGTATTCTGCTGCTGGATCAACTGAGTGAGCTCTGGCCGGAAAGCAAATCCATTGTCATGTCTCGGAGGCATCTGATGGGTTTAGAAAAGATGAGAAAACAGAATAGAATGAGGTCTAGAGGGAAAACACTACCCATATGCACATGAGACAAACACAATCATATCACTCCAATCAATTCAAACAAGGGCATACATCTGTCTAACTATCGTTACAAAAGTACTTGGACTATACTATATACATGGGGGAATACTACTACTGATATGGTGGTCGACCAGAAGTTCTAATCGGTGGAAGACTCCATGATATCTGCTCCAGCTTCATCAACATAGACATCATCGCTATCGTCAGGGTCTGAGTCGGTGTCGTCGATGATGATGTAGTTCTCCGGACAAGTGGAATCGTCCTCTTCTCCTCCTGGCGCGGGGTCTCCCATGAATACTCCTAGCTTCCTTATCAGATTGTCATTCTTCTCCACTACTATCATCATTTCCTCCTCATACCCATCGCGTGTAGACTTGAGTTCTACGTCCAGCTCCGTGATCCTGGTCATTGCCTTCTTCAGATCTATCATGCCTGCGCACATCTGGTTCTCCTGGCGACGAATGTGCTGGTTTAACTCCTGGATAAAATCTGCAATGGATCTATCCCTCCTGGTGCTAATCACCTCCCATTGCTCATCTCGGCGCCCACAAATCAGGTAGATAGTATCCTTAACATCCTTCTGGTAAACTTCTCCAATGCGTCCCATGGTGATGTGGGCTGCCATGCTCTTGCCTAGACTCCACGTTGGTACATCAAAGGAAAACTCTATGGGCTCAGTGACTGGCATGAACGTCCTTCCTGGAACTTGAACTTGAATCATCCAATGCTCGTCTTCTGGTAAAGTGGAGATGTAGGTCCCGGTGAAGCTTGGTATTCTAATGTTTAGGTATCTAGTAACTTCCTTCAAGTGTCGTCCAAAAGGGGTGTCTTCATCCGGTTGTGTGAAATTTGTTCATTACATCCGCCATCCTATAGAGTAGAAAAGAGGAGAGAAGTCAGAAATGAGAAGAGAGGAGTGACCTATGGTTTTAGCTTGGTGGTCGTGTCCTACAGTCAATGTGTGCTCTGATACCATCTTGTAGCGATCAGACCTCTGACAGTCTAGTCTCTGCGCATCAGTGTCATCCCTGGATCAGTAATGCTGACACGCACAGTACTTGAGGATTTATAACAGGGTTTCAATCACACACTTATTACATAGAATGTCTCAAAAAGAGAACTTATTACAATAATATGGCTTAAGGCCATCTAATGACGATAATAGCGGAAGGCTTGGAAGATAAAGTGAGTCCATCGACTCCAACGACATAGCTGAGTGAAAGACAACGACCTATGGCACCTTACTCATCGTCTGAAAAGTCTGCAACATGAAATGTTGCAGCCCGAAATGGGTCAGCACATGGAATATGCTGGCAATGTAACACACAGAGTAATGAAAGAATAATTGCTATCACTACATGCATATATGGCTGGTGGAAAGCTCTATGATTACAGTTTTGCATAAAGACAATTTTTCCCTACAACAAAGGAATAAATTTTATTTAACTATCATGGTGGTTGTTAAACATTGAGAAGGTTCCTCCAACTCAATCCCAATTAAGCATCATCATTAAACCCAACAAATTAACTTAGAGTGATGAGATCAACATGATAATCGAAGAACCAGATACTCAAGATGTCCATAACCGGGGACACGGCTAACCATGATTAGTTTGTACACTCTGCAGAGGTTTGCGCACTTTTCCCCACAAGACTCGAACACATCCATGGTCGGAGATTCGAGACACAGTCTTTCTGAAGCATTAGCTCTCTACTCTGGGTAGACAGTACCACCTACAACCCACTACATCTGCTAGTCTACCTCTTCAAGAGCTTCACGCAACTTACTCAACTATGCCAGCGCCCATATTGGCTTGTGGCTACACACGGAAGTTTCTAGCATGAATAATCTTATGATCCCGTTGAGCCTGGGTGGTGGATCGTAGGATGATCACACGGGTACTCCGGGATATCCTAGGACAACACTGGATTCTCCAGGTGCCTTGACAACCACTGGGTACTCCAGGGTGCCTCAAGCAATCCACCCAGATGTGTATTTAAGTAGCCACCTTAACTTAACCATTAATTAACAATACTCACATCTGTCATGGATACACTCACCCAAACCACATCTACGAGCATAGCATAGCAATATAAGCATCACGTAGAAGTAACTCCCAAAAGTTTGATAATAAACAGGGCAATAGGTACTACCTCATCATCTCTTCCCAAAACCCACATGTTAAACAGATCCTAACCATGCAATGTTTGAGGGTTCATCTAATGCAATAAAAACTGGGTAGTAAAGAGGTATGATCAAAGTGTTACTTGCCTTGCCGATGATCTGCGAAACCTAGAGACTCGTAGTAGCACGCTTCGCACTCTGGGTACTCTGTCGCCAACAAATAATAACATACATAAGCACTCAACTAGAAACACGGGTAAAACTCAAATAAGAGATCTAACTAGAAAGTTCAACTGAAAAACTCCGGTTTGCAAAAAGAAACAAATCAAACGGAACAACGAAACTCAAACTGCGAAACAAATAAGATGTTTTTACTAATCTGGACTAAAGTTGAATTTTACAGTACAAAATTCTTTTTCAAGTTGATTAAACAGAAAGAGGGCTTCGAGACGAAGATCTAGGCACTTGAATCGCATGATTCCGATAAACGAGCGAAAAGATAAACTAAAACGAAGATCGGGGCAGAAATCACGATCGAAAATAATCGCGGGAAAACCATGGAAAAAAGAAAAACTGACAAACAGGCTAACGAATGAACGTTCGCTGTCTGCGGCTAACGGGTGAACATTGCTCGTTAAAACGAATGTACAGATGAACGTTCGCTATTTAACTAAAGCAAAGAAAACCGAACCGATCTAAATAAAAAACAAATCTAGGGTTTTTGAAATAAAACCAATCGGTTTTAAAAAAAAACGGCGGCTACCTCAGCGGCGGGGTCAGCGGCGGCTCCGGTGGACTCCGGTGGTAGCGACGGGCGGCAGGGCCACGAGGCAGCGGCGGCGGCGGCGCGTGGCAGCGGCTCCGACGGCGGCGGGCAGCAGCGGCGGCGGCGGCGGCTGGCGACGGGGTCGGGCTAGGCTTTTGGAGTGGGGTGGGCTGGCGGGCTGGCGGCTTATAAGAGGCCGGCCGGGTCGGTGTCCCACGCGGACACAGCTCGGCAGGTCAGTTTCCTCTTTCTTTAAAATAATCTGACGCGCAGAAAAACAAATAAAAGAAATACTAAACGGACTCCAAAAATCCTAAAATAAATTTTCCCCGTCCTCCAAGAATATAGTGGACAAAGTGAACATTTATTTGGGCCTCTAGTGCAAATTTTGAAAAAACGCATTTTTTCCTAATTCAAATAAAATAGCAATAAAACTCCGAATAAATTTCTTAATTGATTTTAATATTTTTCCTCCAATATTTCTTTATTTTGGAGAAGTCATTTTATCCCCTCTCTTTTATTTTCATATAAGAAATATTTGAAGAGAAAAATAATTAAAATCAACCAATCCTCTTTTCAAAATTTGTGAAAACTCAAATATGAAAATAACGAAATCCCCAACTCTCTCCGTGGGTCCTTGAGTTGCGTAGAATTTCTAGGATCAACCAAAAATGCAATAAAATATGATATGCAATGATGATCTAATGTATAACATTCCAAATTGGAAATTTGGGATGTTACATCTCCATAGCACGTCGGTTAGCCGCGTTGATGTGAGACTTTCTTACCTTTTTGTCTTCTTTATATTTTCCCCTGTCATCATACTCTATTCCACCCGTAGTGCTATATCCATGGCTTGCGCTCATGTATTGCGTGAGGATTGAAAAAGCTGAAGCGCATTAAAAAGTATGAACCAATTGCTTGGCTGACACCGGGGTAGTACATGATTTATAGTTTGTGTTAGGAAGATAGAGCATGACAAGATTATATGATTTTGTAGGGATAGCTTTCTTTAGTGATGATATTTTGAAAGACATGATTTTTTATTGGGATGCCTGAGTATTGATGTCTTTATGTCAAATTATAGACTATTGCTTTGAATCACTTATGTCTTAATATTCATGCCATGACTGGACATATGATGAAGTTTATGCTAGGTAGCATTCCACATCAAAAATTATCTTTTTTGTCATTTACCTACTTGAGGACGAGCAGGAATTAAGCTTGGGGATGCTGATACATCGCCGTCGTATCTATAATTTTTGATTCTTTCATGCCAATATTATTCAACATTTACATACTTTTGGCAACCTTTTATATGATTTATTTGGACTAACTTACTTATCCAGTGCCCAGTGTTAGTTCCTGTTTGTTGCACGTTTTTGTTTTGCAGAAAATACATATCAAAGGAAGTCCAAACGCGATAAAAATCTATGGAGAATTATTTTGGAATATCTGTGAAATTTAGGAGGTGGAATCAACATAAACGGAGGACCGAGGCCTCCACAACCCACCAGGGCGCGTCCCAGGCCCTAGGCGTGCCCGGGTGTATCGTTCCCTCCTTGAACGTCGGTTGGAGCTATACTTCGGGCACAACGAAGATTATATCCGGAAAAAAACCGTGTAAAAATTTCTGCGCAATCAGAGTTACAGATCTCCCGAAATATAAGAAACCGTGAAGGGCCAGATCTGGGCAGTGCGAAACAGAAGAGAACAGAGAGGGAGATCCAATCTCGGAGGGGCTCCTGCCCCTCCGCCGCCATGGAGGCCATGGACCAGAGGGGGAAGCCTCCTCCCATCTAGGGGGGAGGCCAAGGAAGAAAAAGAAGGAGGGGAGCTCTCTCCCCCTCTCTCCCGGTGGCGCCGGAGTGCCGCCGGGGCTAGGATCGTGACGGCGACCTACATCAACAACCTTGCTACCGTCATCACCAACTCTCTCCCCCTCTATACCATGGTGTAACACCCCTTCTCCCCGCTGTAATATCTACTTAAACATGGTGCTCAACTCCATATATTATTTGCCAATGATCTATCGTTATCCTATGATGTTTGAGTAGATCCGTTTGTCCTATGGGTTAATCGTGATCTTTGTTGGTATGATTGTATATTTTATTTATGGTGCTATCCTACGGTGCCCTCTGTCTCACGCAAATGTGAGGGGCCCCCGCTGTAGGATGTTGCAATATGTTCATGGTTCGCTTATTGTCAGTGTTGCGGGGGATGACAGCAGCCCAAATGCGGATAAGTGGGTCATGGCGTATGGGAGTAAAGAGGACTTGATACTTAATGCTATGGTTGGGTTTCATGACTTTAATGATCTTTAGTAGTTGCAGATGCTTGCTAGAGTTCCAATCATAAGTGCATATGATCCAATTAGAGAAAGGATGTTAGCTCATGCCTCTCCCTCATATAAAATTGGAAGAATGATTACCGGTACTTGTTATCGATTTCCTAGGGACAAATGACTTTCTTGTTGACAAAACCTATCCACTTTTACTACCTTGCAATTATTCGTAGTTTTATTCTCGCAAAGTACTCATAATTTTATTCTTGCAAAAATATTTTCATACTTGTTTTAGGTAAAGAAAATGTCAAGTGTGCGTAGAGTTGTATCGGTGGTCGATAGAACTTAATATTTGTTCTGCCTTTAGCTCCTCATTGGGTTCAACACTCTTATTTATCGAAGAAGGCTACAAATGATCCCCTATACTTGTGGGTTATCAACTATCAAGTGTAAGATTCTTGGATGGTAAGATAGGATGTTCATCAAGAAATCCAGGGATGAAATAAATGGTAAGACCATTTTGGAATTTTATCTTCAGAAGTCTGCATTGTCTTCAGAAGTCAATGATTTCCGGCTAGAGACCTGACCCTGCAAGAGAAGTTAATTCTTCATAACCACCCATGTCTGAAGGGTTGGCTTAGAAGCAATGAGTCTAAGTGCAGCATCTGAGAACTTTGGCTTTGAAGCCCTAGCAAATAGTTTTGCAGGTGGGGAATAGTACTCAAACGAATATGCAAAAAAGTTCTTTGATTTGTGAACATAGCGGTTTGAAGAAAAAACGCTAATATTCATGAGTTTGATGACTGTTTCCCTACAAAATAGTGGCTTTAGGGAGACTTTGAGAGGTCCTTTGTCTGTATGAAGCCTTTTTGCCACATGAAGCCTTTGATCTAGGGTTTGTCTTCCTCCCTTGTGGTGTCATGATGACATTCACGGGAAGCTTCTCAAGACAACTTTTAGGTACCCAGATCTTCTTCATAGGTGACCCATTCATGCAGTTAGTTCCAATAAACCTGGCAAACACTTCACCATTCTGATTCTTGAATAGTTTATAGTTGGAGTCAAATGACTCAATGGTAACAGGGTTAGCACAAGTGAAACCAGATAGGGTGGATGGATCCACTGAAGGGCCTTTTGCAGCAACCCATGTGGTTTTGGGGTACTTTTGAGGCTTCCATTAAGAGCCATCAACATTCACTTTCCTCTCCAAACCAACACCCTCTTTCCTAGGTTTCGGTTCAGAATTTGTTTCCTGAGGACATCACATAGTGTCTGATGCCCTCTCAGGCTTTCGTACATGCCTATTTCAAGCAATGTCTTCAAGCTGGCATTCTCATCAGCAATAGTAGTGGCATCCTCAGAAGAGGGGTTAGATACCACATCAACAGTTGAAGAAATTGCACTTTCAGAAACAGTAGAGCATTCAGCAATACAGATAGCATTGTCATGCTCAAGACATTTTAGGCAAGGTGGCACAAAATCTTCCTGAGCGGAAATGATCTGTTGAGCAAGTAATTAATCATTTTCCTTTTGAAGATCTTCATGAGACGCTCTTAGTTTGTCTAGATCTTGCTTCCTTTGAAGATAATCATAGCAGAGGTTCTCAATAGTAGCTGAGAGGGTTTCATGATGACTTTCAAGTTCCTCATACTTAACACGAAGATTTTTGATGTCTTTGATTAAGGACTTAGTTCGATTCATTTCCTCATCCAACAGGTGATCGCTTTTGTCTAGCAGTTTTGAATCTTTTCCATGGCTGTTTGTTGTTCAGTTGCAATTTTAGCAAGAGTTTTATAGCTGGGTTTGGATTCATATTCAGAGTCATCTACACTGGAGGTCTCACCGTTATAGTGAGGTGCTATACAAACGGTTTTTAACCCCATTCCATGACGGCGTTTTGAACCGTCGCCAAGTGAGTGTGTGCGATAGGGGGGTCCTTCCCACACGACCCAAAAAATGTCGGGGATATTCCCTCCTGGCACACACGCTAGGCAAAATGAAGTTGTGTGTGATGGGCGAGAGATCAAATACGGTTATATGTACAGTTGTGTTAAAAATACAATTATACAGGCCCAATCATTTTCGGTCGTAAGTACATCCCACATAGTCAGTCCCAGACAAATGTTTCTGTAGGTATGTACATTCCACACAGTCAATCCAAGGAATATGTTTCTGTTCGTATGTACATCTCACACAGTCAATCCAAGAATTACGTTTTCGTTCTATGTACATTCCAAACAGTCAATCCAGGGAAAACATTTCCGTTCGTACGTACATCACACACAATTTTCCCCATTAAATCATTTGTGATAGCGTTGCCATTGCAGATGATATTAACAATTTTACCATTTATGCTATTGAATGCATCACACAATGCGCGTAGAAGAAACTGTGTGGCATAGGCTGTCCATCACAAACTTTTTATGTGGTAAACGTTTGCGCATGGTGGCATAATGTGTGTGATTGTTCATTGATCCAACACGTTTTATTCGTAGAAACTGTGTGCGTTGTCTGAGGTCATCGCCCACAAAGTTTTCTCAACAACCGTTTGCAAGAGAAAAACCCAATTAGCAGGCTAATTGGCCTATTATTAATAATCCATTTATTACTCTAATTGACATTTCATATTATGCACACAATATATTTCATTTTCGTATTATAAAGCAGGATTTCACAATTGAAATACATCAGAGTACAACATCATATAGCTTCAGCACTCAGCTACCCCATTACACAACTGCACCAGCATCAAGTTTCACATGCAACATCTATAACCTTTGGAAATTAGCATCAAAGGCAGTACATAGACAGATGAATCTCATCTAGAAAACTGCTGAAGCGGAAGGCAAATATTGAGCCTTCATTGATGTTGAAGGTCTTTGCAAGTTTAGGCCAGTGCATGTGGATGATTGACCGTCCATCCTTCGTCCTCTTCCGGAAGACTTTAATATTCAACCATGGGCGTTGTATGAATACCTTCCTCGCCTCCTAACCGTACAGGTGGTTTAAGAGGTAATCATTAGTGAACTGCTTTGGAAAGGCCTGAAAACAAGGATATGCATAAATATCTTCTCTAGATTTGAAATGGTGCAAAGGAATTAAAAAGACAAGGTATAATAGTTAGTACCATGCTGTAGTGAACTGATGTCTTCTTCATTATGCAAACAAAGATCTTGTTGTTTTTTGTCGCTAATTTCTTTATCCTAACAATCTTTCTGATTTTCTTGACTTAACTGATATTCATGGATAACTCATTTACCAATATGCAAAAAGGGCCGAACAATGGGTCAAAACCTCTGACAACAGGACCTGCATGTGCAAGACCAAATTGTTAGACCTAATATTTAAAAACAAGATGTGGAAAGGTATGTTATTAACTAAAACATGCCTAATATTTAAAAACAAGCAAACATAGTCTCAAACTTGTATTGTCCAGGTCTAAGTACACTAGTTATTGGCCCTGTTTGGATCCATGGGTTAGAGTTAGTTTGAGCTAGTTTGGGCTCAAATAGACCTAAAGTATCAAAACATGAGGGCTAGTTTGAGCTAATTGCGTCTAACCCACCCAAAACAACTATCCCATCCAAGAGGTGCTAATTGGGACTAGTTCTCCTAGTACATTTATTGCCAATCTAACCCTGTCATCCAATCACCACTTTGGCTAGAGTTAGTTTAGGGTTAGTCATTGTTGAGTATCATTGTTAATTAGGAAACGTAGGATAGCATAGGATTTATTCTACCTTGAATTGTACTCCAAGATGACCATGTATTCCTATATATATGCCCACGAGGCCCAAGCAATACAATCAACTATTCGACCAATCTCTCTCTCTCCCTTTTAATTGCCATGAGCTAGAAACTAACTCTAACCTCTAGCTAAGTTAGAGTATCCAAATGGTGCCATTGTTAAATCAAATGGAAAGGCATGTTAAATACTCCCTCCGGTCCTTTAATTCAGCATATAGGAATTGTCTAAAGTCAAACTTCATAAAGTTTGACCTTATTTATATGAAAAAATATCAACATCTACCATGCTAAAGTTATACAATATAAAAATTTAAGTCATGACACATCTACTAATACTGATATCATATTGTGAATGTTGGTATTTTTTCCTATAAAATTGGATAAACTTTACGAGGCTTGACTTTAGACAAATCTTATATGTGAACTAACAAGATTCAGAGGGAGTACAACATGCTTAATAGCAACCAAATATAGTCATTCATAGAGCTATCTTATATTTACTAATTGGAAGCACCATATGATGCTCCACGTTAATTCTATAAAAACAACAATAATGACCGTAGGATTGTTTAATATACGGCTACGATTAAAAGAAAACTAGATGTGTCACATAAGAGTCCTATGAGGTTACACAATAGAAAAAACTCCATCCGTGAGTCAAAAGAAAAAAAAGGAACATGTCCTAAGCACGTTACGGCCGGCCATCAAGGAAAATCAATAAAAAAAGACCCCCACACCAACACGTTTCCATGGATGGATCCGATAGTGATGGTCTGATCCTCCGTGCACAAGTAAACAGAGATTTGATGCATGCACATATTGATTTTAGCCCGCTAGATTGATTCACCCCAGAGCTATACATGTACAAGTGTAGGATAGCCGATCTAGCCCGCCGAAGCGAGATCATGTACGTATGCCTACCCGCCTACATGGCTGCAGACATACGTACGTACGTGCTGCACCTAGATAAAATCAATCAAGAAGCCTTCCTGCCCGCTTGCTATACTTTAGAATGTTAGCAATATGAAACCGTATAACTAATGCGATGCGTGTGATCTATCTATTTGCAAATATTTTACGTGTCTATAGGAGAGGCTTATCCAAAGATGAGTTGGGGATATGCATGTGTCTATGTACAAGATTCAGTCATAATACATGAACCATGCGTACAGTGATACGTACTGCGTTCTAAAAAATACATAAGTGTTTTTTCACAAACAATAGAGTTAGCTCTGACTATCATGCAAACAAAGAGTTTTGGGATAAACCCACAAGTTAACTTTGACTCTCTTTAAGATATAATAGACTGCATGGTTTTGTCAATTATTTTTTGTTGTCTCCCTCGGTCGGCAACTTCTTCTCACCTGGATGCGGTGAGGTTCTGTAGAAGTCTGTGATTGTAGCCAAAAAGTGATAAGATAACCATTGAAGTTATGTATAGTCATGTAACCTACTTCAATGCTTCTATTTTTATAGGTATTAGCTTCACGATATATCCCACAAAAAACGCTTCACGGTATATATTTCGCCAATTCATTAGGTATAAACTATTAGATTCATGATTTAAGGCAGAACACAATTTCTGACAAGCGATGCAAAATATGTAAAATAATTTTTTTGAAGTATGCAATTTGCGGACTAAAAGTTTCTAAATCTAATTATGACCTATTTAATGCAAAACATGTTTTCCAGCTTAGATGATGACCTATAGAAACCTTTTGTATTGTTTTTTAAATAACATATATAGACAAAATTGTATTATTAACCCGTATTGGATTAGAGTATCTTAAATTGTTATTTCTCAGGGACTGAGTGAATGTTATTTCTAAGTCGACCAAGTTGCTGCATAAAAAAGAGAGTAAACGATGTGTGACATCTATTTGCACCTCTCAAAGACTAAAATCCACATCATTTTATAGTTTTGTAACCATCTAATTCTTCGTCAATAAAGAATCAACACTTCTCATCATTTACTAACGGATAAGAATTTATATATGGACTAAAGAATGTATACTCGCAACCATTTGGAATATTTCATGCCCTAAAAGAAGAGTAAGGACTTCAACTATTCTGAAAGGGCATAACTATATTTTTTTAATTACCGCTCAACAAAAACAATCCCAATTATCTCAAATTGATAAGGTAACTGAGACAAAATGTATAGTTGTAAAAAATGTGTCATTTTACAAAAGTATTAATCAATTTGTATCTTTCTATATTTTCAATTATGTTTCATTTTTGCCAATGATTTTTTCATCATAGATTGTTTTTAATATTTTTTGAATAACTACCATGAATTAGGCATTAGTTTCCCATTTTGTACTGGCAATACATCAATTTATACATTGCCACTAATTATGGTTGTGCATTGATTGAAAGGCTAAACAATGCGACCGTGATTTTGAAAAGTACACTTATAACTACAAATTAGGAATGTTATCCAATGTTTATTATTTTTCCAAAGTATATTAAATACCAAGTTTTCGGACTGAAGTCGCTAGCCCGTGCAGCTGCACGGGTTGATGACTAGTTGTTAAAATTGGTATTGATGAAATTGAACTGCACAGTTCATACTAGCACATATAGAACATCACACTGTGAATAGATTAAATAAACAAGGCATACTACAAACAACCAAAGATGGCAATTGAAACTGGACATATGCTAGCTACAAACAACTGAACAACCAAAAACCGTAGAAATAAACAAGGCGTAATGCAAACAACCAAATATAGCAAAAATATTGGACAGGTTCTCACTAGAAAAGAGGTTCGAGAAAACAAATCATGGGTTTCCTCACTTCTCACAGATTGGCTCCTCCACGTGGTCGCCGTCGATGGGGTCTGACTTGCCAGTTGAGGGTCCCAAGCCAGTGTTGCAGAACATGTCCTTCAGAAATGACAAAAGGGGCTCCATGGCGATGAAGGATGGAAAATTGTTCATAACGAGCCACTGGAGATCAGCGGCAGGGCCATCGATGAGATCGACGGTTGTCGAACTCGAAGGGTCGGGGTGCGCAACTTAACATGTGATATAACCCACGTCAAGTCTACGTTGTCGACGACTGAGGGAGTCCTGGATTAGGGGGTATCCGGACAGCCAAACTGTGTACAACGTCCGGACTATTGAAGCGTGAAGATACAAGACTCAAGACTTCGGCCCGTGTCCGGATGGGACTCTCCTTTGCGTGGAAGGCAAGCTTGGCGATCCGGATATTGTGTTTCCTTTCTTGTAACCGACTCCATGTAAACCCTAGCCCTCTCCGGTGTCTATATAAACCGGAGAGGTTGGTCCTTAGAAGGCCGATCACAATTACAATCATACCATCATAGGCTAGCTCTTAGGGTTTAGCCTCTACGATCTCGTGGTAGATCTACTCCTGTACTACCCATATCATCAATATTAATCAAGCAGGAAGTAGGGTTTTACCTCCATCGAGAGGGCCCGAACCTGGGTAAACATCTGTGTCCCTTACTTCCTGTTACCATCAGCCTTGACGCACAGATTGGGACCCCCTACCCGAGATCCGCCGGTTTTGACACCGACATTGGTGCTTTCATTGAGAGTTCCTCTGTGACGTCACCGCAAGGCTTGATGGCTCCTTCAATCATCATCAATGATGCTGTCCAGGGTGAGACTTTCCTCCCCGGACGGATCTTCGTGTTCGGCGGCTTCACACTGCGGACCGATCCGCTTGGTCATCTGGAGCAGATCGTGTCAGGAGCGCCGGATAATTATGATGAGCATGGGTTAGACCTGCCGTCAGACGATGCTCGGGATATTACCCTGGCAGAAGCCTCGGATCTAAATCCGGGACAGGATGCGTTGCCTAAGGACGGAGGGCTGGACCCTGCCCCGCAGGCCGTACCCTCATCGGCGATGGGGCCGAACACAGTCCCCACCTCTAGGAAAGCCCATGACTCTAGGCCCCCGGACTCATATCCGGTCCTAGGTTCCAGTCTGTGTGCCCCCGAGTCTACCGAGTCTGGTTGGGCTCCGGTAATGGAGTTCACCGCAGGAGACATATTTCAGCACTCGCCCTTCGGCGACATACTAAACTCATTTAAAATTCTCTCTTTGACAAAGAATTCCGGGTCGAACTATGTTCGGCTCGAGTGGGAAGCAGGCGACAAAGAAATTCGTTACCCACCCACCACCCACTTGATAGCCACGGTTGATGATTTAACCGACGTGCTTGACTTCGACTCCGAAGGCATTGACGGTATGGATGACGACGCAGGAGAAGACTCAGAATCTATGGGGTACCGGATTCCCGCCTCGTCACATGACATATACATGGTGGATACACCCAAGGAAGACGACGGTGACAACCCAGAAGATAAAACCCCTGGGCAAAAACCAAAGCGACAGCGCAGACGCCGTTCCAAATCCAACAACAGTAAAAATATCAGCAAGAGCGCCAGAAGAATGTATACTCCGGTCAACCCCGAAGGCAATAACGACCAAACGGAACCAGCGATGGAGTAGGACGAACCAGGTCATGCCGAGCATAGTTCGGAGCAGACGCCCGAAGACAATGATCCGGAGGGACGAGTTCATCAAACCGGCCCAGGACAAGAAGGCAGTCTGGACAACGACGCATTCATCATTCCGGAAGAACGCATGGAATGAGAAAACCTCCACAGAAAGCTTATGGCCATAGCGAGAAGTCTGAAGAGGCAGAAGCAACGGCTTAAAGCCGCACAGGAAACGCTCAATCACAGATGGAACAAAGTGCTAGACACTGAAGAAAGATATGGCGATGATCGCCACACAAAGAGCTACCCAAAATGCAAGCTACTGCCAGAATTCGACGACGAGGCCGTTCCACCAAAGAGTAACACGACCAGGAGACAAGACGTACCACTTCATAACCGCAATAAAGCAACTACACGCGCACGATCTACGTCAGCATTTCGATAAGAAACTTGGCACAACTAGGTCCATCTACAGATCTAAAGGACAAACCTCGGTGGGGGACTGTGGTCATCAGAAAAGTTATGACAACCAAACACCAGTTCGGAATAAACACCTGTCGGATTTCGGGTTCCGGCAGACCCTTGAGGTTCGAACACTGGGGTGCGCGCGGAGATTTCGCCCTCTACCTACCTGCTCCTCGCCACCTCGCTAAGATCTAAACTACTGAAGGAACAACACAAGAGACACAGAGTTTATACTGGTTCAGGCCACCATTGTGGTGTAATACCCTACTCCACTGTGTGGTGTGGTGGATTGCCTCTTGGGCTGATGATGAACAATACAAGGAAGAACCGCCTCGCGAGGGTCTGTTCTTGGCTGGTGCGATGAACTACTAGGGGGAGTTCAGTCGCTCTCTCTCTACTGATTTCTTGGTGAGGATCTTGTCTATTCCATATGCTCGATGCTCGATGCCCCTACCCTGGGGGGTGGATAGTCCTATTTATAGGCAAAGGCCCTGGGCCTCTTCCCAAATATTGAGCGGGAAGGGCGCCAACAATTGGCCATTTTGAAGGGGAACATCGGGTACACTTATCCTGACTAAAGTTGGTCCTCGCGTGTCAAAGGCTCTGGTGGTGACGCCTGCTTGGGCTCCACAGTGACTTCCTTCCTGCCGTTTGGCTGGTCTTGGTCTTGTTGCACCGAAATGGATGCCCTTGCTTGATGCTCTCGCCTGTGATTGCTCCCTTTGCACCAAAGAGGAAAGGAGGACACTGCGCGGGCTGGCACCCAACTGGCGCCCTTGGTCGTCATGGCTTGCGTCATGGGCACCTCGTGAGGTACCCCGCCTTGATCTCTCCGCCTCCTCATGAGCCAGCCTGATGAGGCCGTGCCTGAGGAAGCTCCTTGTCGTCCGCCCCGTGATGCTTGGCCCCTCGCGAGGGTCTTGAGCTTGTGTTGATGAAGATGGGCCATGTTGGGGCCCCCTTTGAGCCATGCCGCAGGCCGCAGGCAGGCAAGTCTGGGGACCCCCATTCCCAGAACGCCGACAGTAGCCCCCGGGCCCAAGGCGCGCCCGGACTTGGCCGAGCAGAGAGGCGAAAGGGCAAGTGCGAAGCGCTGCGGGCCCTAACAGCCTGCGGCCTTGGGCGCCGCGTGGCGGTTGATTGGACGTGGGCGTCTCCACTTCCCCACGACGCCTCGACAACTGCACGAATTGACAAGTCCCTGCATGCAAAGCGGGTTAGGATTACCTGCGATCGTGGAGGTCGGTGGTTGGCCTCCTCTAGCTTTAAGTACGGCACGGCGCGTGCCCTTCCAGTCTATCTCTTCTTGCTTCTCCTTCTTCCCGGTCCTTGCTCCGTCTTGCTGCCACGGCTCCGATCCGCCGGTTCTCTGCGGCAGAGAATGGAAAGGCTCCCCGAGAGGATCCTGACCTGCTTCCGCCAAAGAAACGGCTAGCCCTCTGCCATCGGGGTGAGGGCGCCCGCCAAGAAGTGTTGAGGCCCTGGTGCGAGCGGCCACCACCAGGGTTCCTGCTTCCCTTGTACGCCCACATCGAGGGCTCTGAAGGAGTCGATGCCGAACGCCACGGGCGGGTCACGAAGGTGTGCGTCTTTCCCCCTGGAGTCCACACCGAGGGCTCCTCCCGAGAGTTTGTGCTTCACGCCGCCACACCTCCTCAGTCTTGGATTCGCCTTCCTCCTTCTTCACCCCCGTCATCCCGCAGGGGGAACTCCTGAGGCTTTGGCTGCAGCACACCGGCTACAGCACCCTCGCGACCGGGGCAAAGGTCGCGGTCGTTGCCCCGGGCGAGGTCTTCATGACTCGAGGCTGGGGCGAGATCGCCCGGGTCTGCAGGACAAGGGGCGCCCTCGCGATCCACCTGGAGTACGACGGTGCTTCGGTGATGTTCTTCAAGGTCTGCGATGCGGAGGGTCGCCGGCTGGAGTGCTGCCCCGGGAGAGGCGGTCGGGACCCTGCTACGGCGAGGCAGAGGCCGGCTAACCGCTCCCTTGGCAGCTCCTCAGGCGATGGAGGCGCCGGAGGATCCAGCGACTCTGCCGAGCTCTTCGCGACTCCAGAGACGAGCGACGACAGCTACGAGCCCCCGAGCCTACGCCGCTCCCGGAGCAGGACTGGCTCGTCAGGCCGTCGCCGCCTCTGATCTAGATGGGGTTGGCGCCGGTGCCTGGCGGCCCACTGTTGATGATGGCGTCTGCCATGATGGTTCCTGCAGTTAGGACTCCTTAGGATACGCGTCTTTTGTTCCTGCGAGGAGCCAAGAATATACCCCGTGGGGGCTTGTAAGGTGCCTGCGGGCCTATCTGTCAATATAATCCTTGCCATGGAGTAGCGCGAGTTGCTCATTCCGTCTTAGCTCAGTTCTTCCTTTCGAACCTCGTGAGGGCTTGATGCTTTGCGCCGACAGGTCCTAGTCCCAAGTCGGCTTCAGCCTTCGCTAGTATGCCAGGCCGCGATGCCGTGGTCAAGGCCAGGAGGTGAGCGGCCCGAGGTCCGGTAAGAGCCCCTGAGTCGCGATGCTCAGGAGGTCCCCCTTAGCGCTCAAGAAGCCATCATTCGGTGAGAAAGGAGAGCGACGTTGCTAACATGGGATTGCATTAGGTGCGGGGATGGTGCCATGGTAGCTGGGGCTTCCGGGTGGTGACTTATCTCAAGAATCAGGGACCGCTTCCTAGTGTGTCGCCGGGTCCATGCATCGGCTGGCGAGGGGTTGCTTGGCGAGGTGCTCGCTTGCCTCTCCCCTCTCGCCTTCGTTCCCCTTTCTGCTCTACGTCCTCGGGTCCCGGCCCTCGAGCGAGTCTCAGCCGTCGCTGGTATGCGAGGTCGCGATGCCATGGTCAAGGCCAGAGGGTGAGGGCTGGAGAGCCGGTAGGAGCCTTGAGTCGCGATGCTCAGGTACCCCCCCTTTAACGTGCAAGCGGTTCGCGCAGACGAGAATGAAGAAGACACCGTGAGGGCCTCGCCTGACGCTGCTCCTTGAAGAGATCCTGCAGGCTCATCACAGAAAGGATGAGAGTTCGCCACGACAATCGACAGTCAGCCGTTGGTTGCTCTAGAGAGGTGGCGAGGCACTGAGGGCTCGACGAGGTGGCGATATGCGGGGCTGCCGCGGCCAGAGCTTAGCCATTCAGGTTTGTCGGCATTGCAGGGATGGACCCATGCGCAAGCGTCGTGCCGTTTGGGAGCAGCTCCATCTGTTGGTGTCAGTTGAGCGGGCAACTAGGTCAAGCATGTTAATCGCGGAGGAGTGAATTCATTCAAATAGATGCTGGAAAGGCGGACATCGCTGGGTCTGGCCCGAGCGACTTGGGGATGATGCAGGCCGAGGGGCGCCCCCAATCAAAGTAGGCTAGGAACATGAAATAAAAGGGATACACGCCGCAGGGACGGACCCACGCGGACTGGGAATGATGCAGCCCTAAGGGCGCTCCCAGCTGGAATTGAAACTTGAAAGATGTCACCTGATAGTGTTGACGACGAAGGGGTGTTGGTGTAGCAGACTCAGTGGGCTGCGGGAGCCGATCCTCACGAGCCCCCAGGCCCTGGGGCCTTGGGAGGCTCCGGAGGCGCTGGTGGCTCCTCGCGGACCATCTCCATCTCCGCCAGGGCTGCGGAACGCCTAACCTCTTGAGCCTCCGGGATGCCCCTCATGAGGCGCTGGTACGTGGCAGCCGCGTTCGGCAAGCCATAAGGCATGTGAACGTAGCTGTGGGGCGAACCTTCGCAGCGCCCCACCTGCGAGGGCTAGAGGCGCTCCTGAGAGGCGGCTCGGTTGAGCCCTAGTATGTCGATGCAGACGCGCAGCCCACCATCCTCGCCTGGATGTGGGGCCACAGCGGGTAAGCGGCGGCTGCCTCTCATGACTCTTGACTCCTGTAGCTCCTGAATGGCCTTGCTGACGAACTCCTGAGGGTTTGGCCCTCCTTGCCTTGCTCCTTCTTGAGGGAAACGTGCTTCGAAACACGCCTCCAAGTGGTGCCAAGCGCCTCCCTTGTGACCCTGGCGAGGTCGGCGGCCCTCCAGGGGAGAGCCCCTGACCTTGCCTGAGGAGGGCGCCGGGCGCGCTTCCCTATGTGATGGAAGGAGGTTCCCCCTGGGCAGGCGCGGGCCCTGAGGAACCTGCCTGCTGAGGGGCCGGGCCGGACGATGTCTTCTTCTTCTTGGGGGCGGTCTCGGGAAGCCTCCTGCTTCCGCGATCCGGGTCTTCCAGTGATGCGGCCTGAAAGGCTCATTCCAGGGAGCACACCGCGTCTTTCTCTTCGCAGGGCACCGTGATGACTCCGCCACTTCCTGGCATCTTGAGGACATTGTAGCCGTGGTGGGTTACGGCCATGAACTTGACCAGCGCTGGGTACCCGAGGATGGTGTTGTATGGCAGGCGAATGTGGGCGACGTCGAAGTCGATGAGCTCGGTGCGGTAGTTGTCGCGTGCCCCGAAGGTGACAGGGAGGCGGACCTGCCCAATTGGGACCGTGGAACCGTCGGTGACTCCGGAGAAAGTCTTGGTTGGCTGAAGCTGATTGTAGGGCACTTGGAGATTGTTGAATGTTTCCATGGACAGGATGTTGAGCCCTGCCCCGCCATCGATGATGGTCCTGGTGACCAGCACGTTGCTGATGATTGGGGAACAAAGCATTGGGAGGACTCCGGCTGTGGCCGCACACTTGAGCTGATCCGCTGAGCTGAACGTGATGGTGCAAGCCGACCACCTGAGAGGGCGCGTGGCCTCGAGCTTGGGGAGGACTGCATTTACTTCGCGGGCGAACTGCTTGAAGATGCGTTGAGAGGCTGGGGCTTGAGCTCCGCCCAGGATGCAGGCGATCGCACGTGGCTCCTGGAAGCCCCCAGCCCCCTCGTCCTGATGACGGTCCTCATTTCTCCTTGGTTGCGGCGGTAGTGGAGGGAGGCCTGCATTGCCTTGCGGGCGATCCTCGCGAGGCTGATCCCTCCAGGCTCCCTCGCGAGGCGGGTCCTGCCAGCGATCCTCGCGAGGTTGGTCGCGCCACCCTTGGTGAGGGCCGCGGTCCTCCCAGCATCCTGCGTTCCTTCCTCCTCCTCGGCCGTAGCCCCGGTCGCTGCGGTCGGGACGTCGGCCGATCCTTCTTTCACGCACGGCTTGGAGCTCTTGACATTCATTGGTGTTGTGGGTGTGGAGGTCGTGGTACACGGAGTACCAACTGCCCTTGGAGGATTCGGGCTGATCTCTGCCCCCGCTTGGTGTCTGGTTCTGCCGCGAGCACGACATCCCCCTTGCGCTTCACATCCTTGGCCTTGGGTTTCTTTTCTTCTGGGTCTGCGGCAGGCAGCTCGAGGAGGGAGAAATGCCCTTCCTCAACCCTGGAAGTGCACAGGTCTTCATGCATCGCTAGCTCCTCCTTCATCTTGACGTCGCGCACGCCGTCGGAGAAGGCTGAGATGATGGCCTCCTCGGTCACCTTGGGAATCTTGAGGCGTGCGTTGTTGAAACGCTGGATGTACTTCTGCAGGATTTCCCCTGGCTGCTGCTTGATACAGCGCATGTCGCTCACGGCAGGTGGCCGGTCGCGAGTACCCTGGAAGTTCGCGATGAAGCGGGTGCGCATCTCGTCCCAGGAGGAGATCATGCCTGGAGCTAGGTTCAGGAGCCAGGTGCAGGCCCCGTCCTTGAGCGCCATGGGAAACCAGTTCGCCATGACCTTCTCGTCTCCGTTGGCAGCTTCGATGCCCAGCTCGTAGAGCTAGAGGAACTCTGCAGGGTCAGCCGTACCATCGTAGCGAGGAGGCATGTCTGGCTTGAACTTGCCAGGCCATGCGACGCTGCGCAGCTCGGCGGTGAAGGCGCGGAAGCCTGCTGTGGTCACGGGAGGCCTTGGGTGACAGAGAGCTTGGTCCTGCGGGTCCCCATGCGCAGCAGCTGGGAGCAGCGCGGGGTCTTGACGTGCTGGAGCAGGAGCGTGTTCGTGACGAGCCGGAGCAGGGAGCGCTCGGGCAGCTTCTCGCGGGCGTGGGACTTCTTGGCAGCTCTGCTCTTGCCGCGCTAGCGCCTGACGGAGCGGGTTCCGCCCAGGGGCTGCGCGCCTTGGGGCCAGGGCGCCTTCTTGAGGGGGAGGCGGCTGAGGCGCCCCCAGAGCTTCGTCGCCCGCGCAGGGCGGGGTGCGGTGCAGCGGGACGGACGGCGTAGGAGAGCCCCCTGCGGCAGGGACGAGCTCGGTGACGCAGTCGAGCCATTCTTCGTAGACGTCGTCAACAGGACGGTAGCGCAGGAGCTCGTTTGCCGCGATGAGCGCAGCTCGAGCCTCCTTGGGCGCGCGGAATGCGCGAGACGAAGAACCAGCTGGGGTGAGCGAGGGGGTAGCCGTGCGGCCATCTTGCCTCACGGAGGGATGCTGGGACGATGCTTGCTGCTCGTTCCCCACCGGGCCGGTGGCGGCGTTGACGGCAGGTGACGGGGAACGATGAGGGCGCCCGCCGACGGGAGCCGTCTGGGCGACGCGGGAAGCGAGGGCGGCTCGGCGCTCGGCGCGGGCCCGACAAGCGTCAAACATGAATGCGATGGTCGGGGAAGAACAGGGCGACGGAATACGAATTCCGGCACACCCCTACCTGGCGCGCCAAATGTCGGATTTCGGGTTCCGGCAGAACCTTAAGGTTCGAACACTAGGGTGCGCGCGGAGATTTCTCCCTCTACCTACCTGCTCCTCGCCGCCTCGCTAAGATCTAAACTATTGAAGGAACAACACAAGAGACACAGAGTTTATACTGGTTTAGGCCACCATTATGGTGTAATACCCTACTCCAGTGTGTGGTGTGGTGGATTGCCTCTTGGGCTGATGATGAACAATACAAGAAAGAACAGCCTCGCGAGGGTCTGTTCTTGGCTGGTGCGATGAACTACTAGGGGGAGTTCAGTCGCTCTCTCTCTACTGGTTTCTTGGTGAGGATCTTGTCTATTCCAGATGCTCGATGCTCGATGCCCCTACTCTGGGGGGTGGCTAGTCCTATTTATAGGCAAAGGCCCTGGGCCTCTTCCCAAATATTGAGCGGGAAGGGCGCCAACAATTGGACATTTTGAAGGGGAACATCGGGTACACTTATCCTGACTAAAGTTGGTCCTCGCCTGTCAAAGGCTCTGGTGGTGACGCCTGCTTGGGCTCCACAATGACTTCCTTTCTGCCGTTGGGCTGGTCTTGGTCTTGTTGCACCGAAATGGATGCCTTTGCTTGATGCTCTCGCCTGCGCTTGCTCCCTTTGCACCAAAGAGGAAAGGAGGACACTGCGCGTGCTGCCACCCGACTGGCGCTCTTGGTCGTCATGGCTTGCGTCATGGGCACCTCGTGAGGTACCCCGCCTTGATCTCTCCGCCTCCTCGTGAGCCAGCCTGATGAGGCCGTGCCTGAGGAAGCTCCTTCTCATCGGCCCCACGAGGCTTGGCCCCTCGCGAGGGTCTTGAGCTTGTGTTGATGAAGATGGGCCGTGCTGGGCCCCCCTTTAAGCCACGCTGCAGGCCGCAGGCAGGCAAGTCTAGGGACCCCCGTTCCCAGAACACCGACAACACTGAACACAACAACAGCCGACGACGTGCCACAGTACGTCCAAATACAGAGGGGCTGCTCACCCCCTGTGCTTTACTGATGAAGTACTGGACCATGAATTCCCACAGGGCTTTAAACCTATGAACATAGAGGCATACGACGGAACGACAGACCCAGGGGTCTGGATCGAGGATTTTATCCTGCACATACATATGGCTCGTGGGGATGACCTTCACGCCATCAAATACCTCCCCCTCAAACTGAAGGGACCAGCTCGGCACTGGTTGAAAAACCTCCCCGAAAATTCAATTGGGAGTTGGGAGGAACTCGAGGACGCTTTCAGGGCCAATTTTCAAGGGACTTATGTCCGGCCTCCGGATGCTGACGATTTAAGTCACATAATCCAACAGCGCGAAGAGTCCGCCCGAAAGCTTTGGAGCAGATTCCTCACCAAAAAGAATCAAATTGTTGATTGTCCGGATGCCGAAGCCCTTGCGGCATTCAAACACAGCATCCGTGATGAGTGGCTCGCCAGACACCTTGGCCAAGAAAATCCAAGGACAATGGCAGCCCTGACAAGCCTTATGACCCGCTTTTGCGCGGGAGAAGATAGCTGGCTAGCCCGTAAAGGCACTAGCGACCCCAGCACATCCGAAATAAGGGATGGCAACGGGAAGCCACGGCGTAATAAGAATAAACGCCAAAACAAGGAGGAGAGCCCGGATAACACAACGGTTAATGCTGGATTCAGGGGCTCTCGACCTAATCAGCAAAATAAGCCATCTAAAGGCAGTAAAGAGGGACCGTCCGGACTGAATAGAGTCCTAGACAGATTGTGCCAAATCCACAACACCCCTGACAAGCCTGCAAACCACACACACAGAGAGTGCTGAGCCTTCAAGCAGGCTGGCAAATTGAATGCCGAACACAAGGGAAGGGAAACACCAAGTGAGGATGAGGATGAACCTCGCTCGCCGAACACTGGGGGACAGAAAAAATTCCCACCAGAGGTTAAAATAGTGAATATGTTCCACACGACTCGCACATACTTGAGAAGGCACGAACGCGCCCATAAAGACGCGCGCGATATAGAGCCCATCATATCCACACCTAACTACTGGATGTCTCGTCCGATCACCTTCGATCACCTGGACGGCCGAGCTAGTATTTGGCGCGAAGGATCAGATGCCTTGGTGCTTGACCCAATAATCGACGGATACCACCACACCCACATCCTCATGGACGGTGGCAGCAGTCTCAATTTAATATATGAGGACATTGTCCGCAGGATGAGGATAGACTCATCCAGAATCACCAAAATTAACACCACCTTTGAAGGGGTGATACCAGGAATTGAAGCCTACAGCAGGGGCTCCGTCATATTGGAGGTAACATTTGGCTCCCCAGGAAACTCATGAAGCGAAGAACTAGTCTTCATCATCGCACCCTTCCAAAGCAGCTATCAAGAATTGCTTGGAAGAACGGCCTTCGCCCGCTTCAACGCATAGCCGCACTACGGCTACCTCACACTCAAGATGCCCGGCCCACGTGGCGTCATCACCATTAGCGGAATAACAGAGCGCTCTTCGCACGCAGAGGAACACGCGACGGCCCTAGCGGCCGGACTATAAGCGGCCTCTAACAAAAATATGACAGGTCGTTAAGACCACAGACACGGTTAGACGAGTCCGGCAGCCCATATCAAACCAGGGCACCGTATATGTAATCCTATAGTGGATACCAGGGGCTAATAATAAAGCCCCACACATGGCTCAACCTTATTGCAGGACCAGCATCTTACATTTTTACTATCCATCGCATACTTACGTTGCACTCTTCTATGAGTTTCCCTTTTCCGCAGATAACGTTCGCGCGATACCCTTCCAGGATGCGGCACAACGGAGACAAAGGCGCAGACGTGCAGCAGGGCCCCGTTCAACAGGTTTCTTTTTAGATTAAGCCCCTGTGTAAACCTTTTCTATTGCCTCTTGTTGTTTAACCATCCCATGGGTTCCATACCCACAGAGGATACTGCCGTTTTTGGCATTTCGCCACGACAGATTAATGCACGTACCTGGAAACACAGGGTTTATAATGAATGGGCATTCTTGAGCCCATCATCTGTTATAAAGTCTGAATACCTTCGGGAGTGTTCGGCGTCACGAGTTTGGCCTTATATGCATCAGCTCTGAATCATGTCTTTGGTCAAATGTTGGGTTTGCCCGGCTGCTGGGTTTGCCGCCTTACGTTCCGTTATTATCGGCTAAGGTGGCCAAAGGAGAACTACTGCGATTGTGCCCTGGTTATTCCGGATGAGCACCTCAGTAGAGAAAGCCGAAAACTGACTGTCATGATACAACGAGAGACTGGTCAACCACTCGACGACTCACTGGAATCTCTAGGATTCCTCCGCATTAACGAAGGGCCATTTCCCGGCCATGTACATACGCGCCCGTATTTGCATACACGCGAAGGTACCAGGGGCTACATAGTATCCCCAACGTTAGAATCCCGCGGCTAAGCGAAAGTGTTACAACTATATAGTCCGGTTGCCTACTTTGACGTGTGACCACCTCCTTAATGGACCAAGACGTTGGATAAAGAGTGAGTAAGCACATTTTTTGCGCAAACACCCCCGCATTGTATGCGTGGGGGCTGAAGCCAACGACTGCTAACTTTCGGATTACACACACACACACACACACACACACACACACACACACATATATATATATATATATATATATATATATATATATATATATATATATATATATATATATATATATATA
>NC_041391.1:227538287-227554493 GCF_002162155.2 Triticum dicoccoides
GCACAGGGGACACAGTCATATTTTCAGACAAACATTATAAATATAGCCTTATAATCAAAATAAACATTATTTTTACAATGATTTGAATCATCACTCGAATAGGAGATCCTTCGGGCACTGCGCCTCTATCAGGCGGGCACCCTCTGTGACCTACGCCAAGTAGTGCCCGTCCGGATATTGGCCCCCCACCGGATCCTGAGACGCTATCATAGTGGCATCCATATCCGTCCAATACGCTTTAACGCGGGCAAGGGCCATCCGCGCACCCTCTATGCATGCCGACCTCCTCATGGCATCGATCCGAGGCACGGCCCCAAGGAACTGTTGCACCAAACCAAAGTAACTGTCCGGCTTAGGCCCCTTCGGCCAAAGATGGTCTATTACAGACCGCATTGCAAGATCGGACAGCCTGTGAAGCTCCGCTATAGCAGCCATCCTATCACTTAATGGCAGCGGGCGAGTGGGAGCATTGAACTGCGACCAGAAAAGCTTCTCCACCTCCTTCTCACCCTGATCTTTGAAGAACTCCACAGCATTAGCCGTACTCTTCGCCAGGTCCGCGTAGGCATCCGCCGAACTCCAGCGTCCATCCAGGGTAGCGTACTTCGGATCGAAGAACTTCGTCCGTAGCAAATAGGAGCCCCCAGTCGCGATTTTACCGGCCTGTTGAAGCTCCTCCCGCGCACCCCTGAGATCGATCCGTATTTCCTTGGTGGCATTAAGTGCCTTGCTCAGGTCAGCCGATTTATCCTCATGCTCCTTTTCAGGAGCTCATACCGGTCAGCGGCATTTTTTAACTCGATAGCCATTTCAGCTATCTTTTCCTCGCTTCGGTGATGAGTAGCCTGTTCGGCTCTCAATTCCTCGGCCGCCTTTAGGGCAGCCGCATTGCTCACCCGAGCTTGTTCCTTGGCTAGAGCAAGTTCCGCCCTCAGGGTATCCACGGCAGCAGCACCATCTGCAGTCCAAACATATTACATTACTATGTGCCACCTTAATATTTTCCTATGCAATGGAAAGACAGGACACATAGCTTGTGATTTATCCAGCCGCTCATTCATCAGAGTGATATCGGCATCAACCGACCCAATTTGCCTCGTCAGTTCGGCAACTTCAACGGATGGGCCAGCGGCCAGACCCACAGGTAACTGCACATATTTACAACATAAATCATTGGTTTATGATCCTCCGTTTGCTGCCTAGGGCAGTCAACCAGAGTCTCAGGGGCTACTATCTATATGGAGCACACCTACCGCGTGCCTCACAGCCAAAGAAACAGTGCATTCTTCATTACGTACCTCAAAGCCTCCGAGCAGGCTTGTGAATGCTTCATTCAAACCGCTTGTAGTGGATGAAATCTTCTTGAGCACCGCGCTCACTAATGAGCGGTGCTCCTCCGAGAGCGCAGCTCACTCCAGCAAGCCCGTCAGTACGTCCGGCCGGACATCGAACTGCGCTGGACTCTTTCCATCGCCCCTTGTTGTAGCCAAATGCTCCGGGTGCAGGGCGGCTGACGGATTGACTTCCGGCTTCGGCAGATCCAGACTCCTCCGTGACGACACCTCGGCGTCCCCCACTTCATGAGTTGGAGAAGGGGGTGGGGTCTCGCTCTCCATCATCTCAGGAGGAAGGTCCCCCGAAGACGAACCCTATTGAGAGGAGCTGCTGGCCGGACTAGAAAAAGTTGAACCCTGGTTATTGATCTAGGAGAAACACAGTACCTTCGGATTGTAAATTGACTTACAGCCTGGTGGAGGGATGGCCCGTTGGAGGGCATGGTGCGGTGAGGGTGCCTTTCAAGGCAAGGCCCCCTGGGGACGTTTTCCCCTAATTTGGGTATCTCCGCCTCCAGATCTTCGGAGGCGGTCCTCTTCTTCCCGCGCGGAGAGGAGGCCTTAGCCTCCCCTCCCCGAATATCCTCCTTGGGAGAGGTAACAATTTCCCTGGTTCGGATGTGTAGCGTGTGGGGTTCGGATTCCTCGTCCCTGCCCTTGTCTTTCCCTGAGGGCATTCTGCTGAGTACCCGGTCAAGCATCTTGGCCATAGTAGGGGCGGGCGAGCCTTCGGGAAGCGGTGCCGGACACCTAATTCTCTCCGCCTTGCTGAGCCATTCCTGGACGCGGATGATTGTCAGAACAAACAGTCATGATAAATACAAAACAGGGTGTCCAGTATCAAGGCTACTTACTTGGGTATCTAGGCGATTACAGCTTAGTCCCGCATCCTCGGTGGTGTCCGGACATACTACTTTCTGTCCGAAAAATAATTTGCACATCTCTTCGGGCTTCAAACCGAAGAAGTGCTTGACAGTCCGTGGACCCTCCGGATTGATCTCCCACATCCGGAGAGGCCGGCGTTGGCACGACAACATCCCCGGATAAACATCACTTGCATTATGCTGACAAGGTTGATATCCCTCTCAAGAAGCTCCCAGATGTGGTTCTGTAGTACTGGTACATCACCTGCGGGCCCCCAATTCCGTCGTACGTCTGTCCAGGATGCCAACTGTGAAGGAGGGCCCGAGCGGAACTCAGGGGAGGCTACCCACTTTGTGCCCCTTGGGGCCGTAGCATAAAACCACCTCCGCTGCCATACATCGGATACTTCTGGGAAAGAACCCTCTAGCCATGGGGCGTCGGCATTTCTGCTTATTACCGCACCTCCGCACTCCACATGTCACCCCCCGATCATCTTCGGCTTCACATTGAAGGTCTTGAGCCATAAGCCGAAGTGCGGGGTGACGTGGAGAAAAGCCTCGCACATGATAATGAACGACGAGATATGGAGGATAGCGTCTGGAGCCAGATCATGAAAATCCAACCCACAATAGAACATGAGCCCCCTCACGAAGGGATCGAGGGTGAAACCCAAACCGCGGAGGAAGTGTGGGACGAAATGTCAGGACCGGATTTTCGGGATATTAATTTCCCAGAAAATGGCCCTTGTGCTCACCAGCCCCAGGATTACTATTAGCTGATAAGGCACCAACTTGATACAGAAGTTCCAAGCGGAATACAAATTATGTAGTACAAGACCATCCTGGCCTATGAGTACAACAAAAGGTTTCTAGTGGATAATGGCGGAAGCGGTTTGTGGTTCATCAGCGTCTATGGGACTCCATTTCTCACAGGAACAGCTGACCAGGATAATTCCTATCTTCGCGAGGCTGCTTTTATCATTGCGTAGGTTCCGGTGCTGTCATCGCATCGCTCCTCTCCATGCAAGAAATCTGGCCAAGACAATAGCCAGGGACAAGCCAGTGAGTACTTTGAATGTACTCGCAAACATAATGAACGCGGGTATAATATAACCAACGATAATCATGCTCTGATATATTCTATGATCACAACGTCAGTCATCAAATAAAATCTCTGATGCATGCAAGCAGGTTATTTATATACATGAATATGCAGTAACGGAGTAGTAATAAAATGCACCGATCGGGTGTTTGAAGAGACGCCTCGAAAGGTCAGTAAATAACGAGCATGCCTCAGTCGGGCATCTGAGCGACACCACATAAAGGGCTTATAAGGTAAATAAATAACAAGTATGCCACAGTCGGGCGTCTAAGCGACACCACATAAAGGGCTTATAAAGTAAATAAATAACAAGCATGCCACAGTCGGGCGTCTCAGCGACACCACATAAAGGGCTCATAAAGTAAATAAATAATAAGCATGCCACAGTCGGGCGTCTCAGCGACACCACATAAAGGGCTTATAAAGTAAGTAAATAATAAGTATGCCACAGTCGGGCGTCTAAGCGACACCGCATAAAGGGCTTATAAAATAATCACAGTGAATATCCAGGAGGTAGAACCGTCCCAGGGATACTCGATAATTCAAATAATATAATGGGTTAGTCCATAATAAAAATAAACATAATCATCACAAGTCACAAGTCATGATCCAAGTTCTGGTTTAACAGTTCTGCTCCGAAGACCGACACTAAGACCGACACTTGACCCATCCCAGACTGTAGTCCTTAACCACGGACACGGCTATACGAATAGATATAAACTCTGCAGAGGGTGTACTCTTTACCCACGAGTAACGGATTCCTTTAGTCCAGCGGGACTAATTCCGTCTACGGTCTTTTAATTGAAAACACACCTGACCGCACACACCAGCCTAACTTACCGGTGTCAAGAAGCACCCACGACACCTGTTAAGCAAAACTCTAAGTGGGGAGGCTACAACCTCGATTAGCATGGGATCACAAAATTTATACCGTGCGCAAACTAGGGGGAGCTAAACCTTCGGCTACAACCGAAAACACCCATGCCCCCAGACCAGGTGGCATGCCTATTGGAGGCCTCCGGTATCTTCCACCATGGCCTCTCTGTACGGTGTGTGCTAGGAAAGGGGTTGACAACTTACTAAACCGTACCCTACCTGTGGCAGGAACAAGTGGTAGTACGAAACAAGTATGGGGGGTTACTAGAACAAGACTCGATCTATGGTCGACTCAGGAGGTTCAAGTATTTCCTGCATGGTTAGCATAACAAATATGTTTCAACCAACAGATAAAGTCACCACTCGTCATGCCTCACTTTGCCGTACCGGACACAACCGTCTCAACGAAGACCGGAGACAAGCTCGTGTCTACCCAAGACAGAGGCTCTCCCGACTTCCTCCCGGTAGGCATGAAAGGTATACGAGGGTGTCTACTATCACAATATATCGAATGCCAACAGCACAGAATCATCAATATGCACATATGAGTATGATCATATTATCACATGAAATAACGGAAACTTCGGGTCAAGGTGGTGTTGCGATCGTATCAAACAACACACAACAATATTATGCCAGGGTTCAGAATGCTTGCCTTCAAGTGGTGGAGAGGCAGGGGCATTCCAAACTTTTGAATGTTTTTCTTCTTTCTCCAAAAATCCTATTTAAGAAAATTTGAAATTAACACATAGTTTAAAAACAGCACAAAAAAGTTGTTTGGAAAATTTTCAAATAAATATGAAGATAAACTAGACAATATTTGGGAAACAACAGAAAAAGAATCAAGTCCTTTGGACTTATATTTAAGAAGATAAGCCTAGTCAAAGTTTAGTCAAGTTCTGTTTTTAAAAGAAACAGAAAAAGGAAAACGGTTCGCCTGGAATACGTCTTGTGAGATTGGTCGCATACTTACCCGAAATACACTTCCACCAGAGGAAAATACATTAGCCGGGTTGCACCACTAGTGGCTTGGGCTGGCTCACCGACAGGTGGTCCCCACCTGTGGGGTTCATCTTCTCCCCTCCGCCCCCCCACGCGCCTCGGCAGAGACAGGGGATGATTCCAATGGCGATCCGTGGCGACCCAAGCCACCATTCGACATGCTCGCGATATGGAGATGATCGGGGGAAGGCACCGCATCTATCTGCAGTGGTTAGGAGCGCGGGGGAGCTTGTAGGTGAGAGCACCTTCCTCCATGGCGGAGGGGAAGCTTCGGGAGGGAATGGGGCTTTGAACACCTCGACTCCCGGGCAAAATTGGATGCTGGAAAGGATCCTCAGGGTCGTGATGGATGTAATGGTGGTGATAGGGCAGAGGGAGGGGCTCTGGTGGTGTCGGAATGAACAGAAGAGCGGCGGTGAGCATCTCGGCCGGAGGTGAAGGAGATGGCCTCTGCGGTTCAATTTGGTGCGCGGGATCGGTCGGAAGACACGGTGCTACCTAAGGCTGACAGAGCGAGGGAGTTTCGTTTTATAGGCGCCAGAGGTCGGTTCTCGGCTGCCCGAGGATAAGCACAACGGCGGCGGCACTATTGCAGAGCAGGGGAGGTGGGGGCTGGCTGGCAGAGCTTGCAGAGGTAGGCGACGGGGTTGTGGATGAGCACGGAGGGCGGGGGTACTCGGGGATGCACCAGGTGGCCCGTACGGCACCGACCACAGCAGGCGGCGATGGCGGCTAGATTCTGGCTTGCCGGAGACGTGGCAACGGGCTGCAATGCTCGTGAGGGTGTACAGGTCGAGGCTTGGCCCTACGCTGCGAGCGGCAGAGGGTTAGGATAAGCTCGGGGAACAGACCAGGGGCGCGGCGGCTCGGGTGCGACACGTGCAAAACGCGCGCTCTGGGCGCGCTCCATGCACGCACGGCAATCGTTCGACGAAATGCCAGAGCGACCAAACTTGCTTGAATGCCACTGCAAATCAACAGACCTAGGTCAGAGACAGTCATAAGGCTACTAGACAACCTGGTTTGGCAAAACAAGCAGGTTCAATGTGCAAACTAAAAACTATGCCAAAACTAGCCATGCACACCAGGTGCTTGACAAATTGCCAAGGGCATCTAGGCAACTCTTGGGGTGGCCAAAAACTCCAGTTTGGGGTCTCTTTAGATGTAGGTGAGGGTGGCAAGGTCATTTGGGCAAAACCAGAAACTTGATAGTGCAAGTTTTGCAAATCTTCAGTTTTGGATAGAAATAAAAAGGCCTTATTGCATGCACTTAAAATCCTCCAATGGGTCCACTCTCCTGGACTTAAGGGTTTGGCAGGGTGGTCTATAAGTAGGAAAAAGAATCATGGCTAAAAGGGCAAGTTAAAATGTGGTTGCAGTACAAAGCACCAAGCTGAACCAGAATGAAGATGAGGTTGATTTACTCAAATTTTTCAAAGAACATCACTGGGTTTTTGCATAAAGTTGAATAATATACTACTACCATCATCCCATAATTTTGGTGGAAGCTTTAAAGAAAAATTTTAATAGGTTGTAGTGCAAAATGGCCAACTGGACCAGATTTGAAAATTTGGTGTAGAGCTCAAAATCTCCAATGAATAGAAGATATTTTTGCATAAAAGTGATTTAAAAACATCACATGACATCTCCAAATTTTGGTTGGAATTGTAAATAAATTTATCAAATGGTTGTAGTTCAAATAGGACCCTAAAGCCATGGGAAACCATTTTTAGAGAAATAAATATCAGGAAGAATAATTACATAATTAATTCCTCTGATAAAAAGAAAAGCTTTTCTTGAGAGGGTATAAAAGTCCAACAAAACATTTGGAAAGTTTTCAGTTGGGGTAAAAACTCCATAATAACAGAGAAAAGAATGGTTCTGAAATCAAAAGAAAATCCAAAAAATAAAAGTTTAAGTTTCTTGGCAAAATTTTAATTAACGAAACAAGGTCAAAATTTTGGGGTGTCACAACACTACCCCACTTAAGAAAAATCTCGTCCTCGAGATTTGCTAAGGGTCGTTCTGAAAATATTACTGTTGTTAGCTGAAACCAAAGTGTTCACTCATATCACAAACTCGAGTCGTCGGGGTTGGTTTTTGGCAACCACGCTCGAAATTAAAAATGCAACCGCACACCAACATACTTATGCATGGCTACTATTTAAAATAGGGGCGCACAAGCAGACAACATTTAATCATGGCGATACAGGATCACATAATTACGGGGCGTGGTCATACTAAGACCCGGTACTACTCGAGCGACTCTAGTCTACCCCATTAATATCTAGGTGGGCGTGCCTTGTGGACGTCGAGGCCTCTCCACGGGTTTCACCATTGGGATTTGCTGGAGGGGGTTGAGGGGTTGTAGGGTCGGGGTAGTGATGATGACCACCCTGGGTGTTATTGGCCACAATCCCGTTGGAGCGTGTTCCCAAAAGGCGACGAAGTACTTCGGGGGACATCAGAGTATTTTGGTCGATGGTTGGGGCAGACCTGAAAGACTCGATTGGTTGTCCGAACAGCACAACTAGGTTGTCAGCGTCAGGCTCGTCCTCTCCTCTTGCCGGGGCTCGGCGGATCAGTTCTCCACGAGCTGCGATCAGATCGAGGGTGATTTGATCGAATAGTCCCTCTAGTGCACTTACATAGCGCACCAGATGCAACAATGCCGGGTCCATCTCGTGATCTCCGTTGGTAACCTGGGGTGGCCTACCATACCCGTCACGGCTGGGGTAGTAGTAGAACAAGCGACAGATCATGCATGTCATTCTATGATAACTTCCATGGCAATTACATGTTCCTGCCGCTCACAGTTTATCTCTTCATGTGCTTTCTTGAATGGCTATCTTATTGTTCGACATTGTTTTTGTAGGGTGAAGAAGACTACTACACGCTCTACCAATCGCACCACTAAATACCCACATGAACGCATTCACTCCAAGTTGTTGACATTCGATAATGCAAATATTCATGAGCTGTCGGTTGACAAATCTGCAGCTGCACCGTCGACTGTTGCCACTAGTTCTGATGCAAGCGACCACCCTTCTCCGCCGGTTGTAGATGTGCAGACTACAATATCAAGCATCCGTACATCTGGGAGCGACAAGTCAGTGTCTGCCAAGACTGCTGAGATATTGCCTACCCTGGTGGCAATGAGAGATGTTGTTGTGACCCATGACACCCGATCAGCAAGTGCTGAAGTGGACGCTCCCGAACTCAACATAAACAAGGAAGATTCCTACGCAACTGACACTGATTCCAAGCGTGCATTCGGTGGCACCTATGCGGCCATGAAGGAAGGGGCTGCGGACACATTTCACTGTGACAAGACATCCACAAAGGACTCTCACCGCACAACAGTTGCATATGTTGCTGGCGCACAGGCTGCTACTGCAACTGTTGTGCAAGCTGGCCTGCCACCTAGGCGTAGCCCCGTGCAAGAATCCTGCACATGTATCCAATGCACCAGAGGTACTTAAGAGCAACAGAGGTGACTCTAGTTTTGTGCCTGCTTCCAGACTTTTCCCACCTTCCAAAAGCAATGCAGCTGAGAAGATGGAAGTCCACATTACAACAGATGCAGGTGGTAAGTAGTGTACCACTGAAGGAGGTGGACATTCAGAGCAGGCGGCGTCCTTTACTGTTGTGGAGAACACGATTTTAAATTTGCGCACGTCTAAGCTCCCTGTCAACATCGGTGTCCCGTACAACCCAAACAAGAAGATAGGCAAGAAGGCTGTGATTGAGATCACTGACAGCATGCCCCGCCCTACTAATAAGTGTGTTGATTCTGCAACAGACGAGATTGACATGTTTGTTGATCTTTCACCTCTAGATTCTGCTAAACAGTTTGTTGGCAACCCGGCTGATCAGTAGGAGAGGCACCCCATGGCTTTCATCCCACCTAGCTGCAGCCTTGGGATTGATCGCACTCAGGATGAACCAGTCCCCGTCCTATGCCTGTTGCATTTGCTTTCCCGACAGGGATGGTCTCGATGATGGCGCAGCCATGGCCGATGGCAGGAAGGTCGTGAAGTTTGCAAAGCCTTTAGTGCAAGGTAAACTCTTATTTTGTTTCTCAATTGTTCTAGTTTTTTTCTGATCTATGTCACAAGCTTTGGTTTTTGAATTTGTGATGGCAAATCTTATGGACTGCACTCTTGATCACCTATCTTTTTCGTAGTTGCTGTTACATGGCAAATGTAGTTGCTGGCACATGGCAAATGTAGTTACTGTCACATGACAAATGTAGTTACTGTCACATGGCAACTGTAGTTGCTGCCACATGGTAGATCACATATGTTTTTTGTAGTTGGTGTTACATGGAAAATGTAGTTGCTGTTACATGGCAAATGTAGTTACTGTCACAGGACAAATGTAGTTACTGTCACATGGCAACTGCAGTTGCTGCCACATGGTAGATCACATATGTTTTTGTAGTTGCTGTTACATGGCAAATGTAGTTGCTATTACATGGCTGATCACATGTCTTTTTTGTAGTTACTATCACATGGCAACTACAGTTGCTGCCACATGGCAAATGAAGTTGTTGTCACATGGCAACTGAAGTTGCTGTCATATGGCAACTGAAGTGCATTGTACATGTCAACTGAAGTGCATTGTACATGGAAACTGCAGTTGCCGCCACATGGCAACAGTAGTGCATTGTACATGGCAAACTTTTTTTTATCAACTGACATTCAATATTTAAACTTTTCTATCAACACTTCAGTTCTCAGTTTGAACTTTTTGCACAATAGCTTGTTGTGTCCAATTTTCTTATTCCACTACAAGAAATGTGTCAACTTGTGACCTTCTATTAGTGACCCTGGAAGAATTGGTCATAAATCTACGACCATTTGAGACCAATTGGTCAAAAGTTGTTCGGGGGGCTTGAAACCCTAAACTATATCAACCATTTTGGTCAAAAAGGTCATAATTTCTTTACACAAAATGGTCATAAAGCAGACAACACTAGTCCGTGCCTTATTTCTAGCTGATGACGACCAATATAGATGGTCATAACCTTGTAAATTGTGGTGGATTGCTACGACTAGATACCACCTCACCAGTTTTGCCTATGTGTCATGTCCATGTGTCAATTTTTGCCCTAGGTTGTGAAGCAACCTATATTTATGTCATTCCCAAAATTCCCAAAAAAATCTCATAAATTGTTTGGGTCATATCTTCGTCAAATATGTAAAAATCCTTCCTTTCCTAGTTCAAACATAATTAAACGATATTCATTTTCCTATTCTGTTCAGAACAACACTTTGTGAAGGAAGTGCTATTTATATATTTTTGATTGCCCTCAAAAATTTTGGGCACACTTTCCTATCCAAACCATTGCCTCATGACAAAATTCAGCTCCATTTGCCCAGTAAATCTTCCTCGGCAAATTTCCAAAGTTTCTGTCCACCTAAAAGCATTGTGAAGGAAGTACCATTTTTATATATCCAAATGACAAGAAATTTATACATTTCCTTCATATGCCCAAATTATCACCCTCCTCCAAATTGTAGCTCAGTCAAATCATCTATGTGAGCCCAAGTTCAAAATTTATATTTTATGGCCAAATTGGCACATTGCAAAGCAGGTGTTATCTAGACCCCTCCTATTACCCTCAAACTTTTTGGGTACTCTTCCATACCCAAATCATTGCCACATGATAATATTCAGCTCCATTTTCTTGGTAATTGTTTCTCAAAAAAATTCCAAAGTTTCTATCTCGAGAAAAGCTTTGTGAAGTAAGTACTAGCTAGGCTTACCCAAATGATCTGAAAATTTACCAGGGCATGACCATACCTATGTAACTTACCTACATCAAATTTGAGCTCATTTCATTTATCCAATTTCTCTCGCTAATTTTCCCAAGTTTCTGTCCAGAGAAGAGCATTGTGAGCGAAGTACCACTTTGCCATGTCCAAATGGTATCAATTTTCTACAGTGCTTTCCTATGCCCAAATAACCATCCTCTGCCACATTTCAGCTCAGTCCATTCATTATTTTGAGCCCAGCTTCAACATTCATATTTTTGTCCAGTGTGGTACTTTGCAAAGCAAGTACCACCTAGGATCCTCCTTTTGAGCTGAAAATTTGTGAAGTCATTCTTCTTAGTATATGATCATCCTCAGCCAAAACTAACGCCCATTGGCCATGTGCATTTCCCGTACCGCTAATCAAACACTTGGCTGCTAATTCATGTTTGAGCATAGTTCGATCTCCTCATGAGAATCTTATGTTGTAATTTTCTTCCTAGCACCTACCTGGGGAGTGCCCAACCCACTACACATGCCTAGGCCGCCCAGAACACATGGCAACGCCACGGTCACGCCGTGACCACGCGGTGGGCATGCGAGTTTACACGCTCTAGAGTTGGGGCCCTCGGCCACCGTCCAAACCTCGATGTATCACCACCAAACTATGTATTTCTGATTAAAAAGATACTTATGTAACTAGAAATGATTTTGGGAAAAATAAAGAGAAAACAATAAGGCAGCTGCAGTTCAAATTTGACCCATTTTCTATTGAATCAGCGATTTTTTTCTTTTTCACGAGAGGTGGATCAAATTTTTTTACACCCAACAATTTTGTCAATTGTGCATTAAATATGACCTAATATTTTATAAAATTGATTTGATCCAACTTTGCAACCAATATACGGTAGGTCCTTCACACAAAAAACTCATTTTTGGCACTCAAAAAATGTAAAATCTATTTTTCGTCCAAAGAAAATGAAAACTTCCTTAGGCAACATTGTTTTCCATTCCAATATGCACCCTTGTGCACAATATTAGATCATTTGAACAAACTATGCCATGAATGTGGCCATAAGATTGATAATTTGGTTTGGAAGCCATGAATTTTCACACATGATAGCTCATTTCTAAGAACACTTTTTTAAAATAATTACCGTATTAAAAGTTTATTATTTTTTATGGCAAATTGGTCACATATAATGACACAATGCGGAGGTTATCCAATTTTTTGAATTTTTTTTGAATTTTTTATGCCCGTTTCAAAATGCGGTCAAAAACGGCGGGAATGACCGTTCCTAGCTAGCGGTTGGATCTTGAAAATCTTTTGGTGTTTCTTTGGTTAAGTAGATACTTATGTACCTAGAAATGATTTTTGGAAAAAATAAAGAGCAAACTATAAGGCAGTTGTAGTTCAAATTTGACCTGCTTCCAACTGAATCGGCCGAAATTTGTCTTTTTCATGAGAGGTGGATCAAAAATTTGACACCCAACCATTTGGTCAATTGTACATTATATATGGCCTAATATTTTAGAAAACTGATTTGGTCCAATTTTGCAACAAATATATGGTAGGTCCTTCACAAAAAAAACTCATTTTGGGCACTCAAAAAAATTGAAAATGATTTTTTGTCCAAAGAAAAATGAAAAATTCCTTAGACAACATTGCTTGCCATTCCAAGATGCACCATTGTGCACGATATGAGGTCATTTGAAAAAACAATGTCATGAATGTGGCTATAAGATTGATCATTTGGCTTGGAAGCCATGACTCTTCACACATGATAGCTCATTTCCGAGAACACTTTTTTAAAATAATTACCATATTACGAGTTTATTATTTTTATGGCAACTTGGTCACATATAATTACACAATGCGGAGGTTTTCCATTTTTTTTGAATTTTTCATGCCCGTTTCAAAATGCGGTCAAAACCACGGGCATGACCATTCCAAGCTAGTGGTTGAATCTTGGAAAACTTTTGGTTTTTCTCTGATTAAATAGATACTTATGTACCTAGAAATGATTTTTGGAAAAAATAAAGAGCAAACTATAAGGTAGCTGCAGTTCAAATTTGACCCGCTTGCAACTGAATCAGCCGAAATTTGTCTTTTTCATGAGAGGTGGATCAAAAATTTTGACACCCAACCATTTGGTCAATTGTACATTATATATGGCCTAATATTTTAGAAAACTGATTTAGTCCAATTTTGCAACAAATATATGGTAGGTCCTTCACAAAAAAACTCATTTTGGGCACTCGAAAAAATCGAAAATGATTTTTTGTCCAAAGAAAAATGAAAAATTCCTTAGACAACATTGCTTTCCATTCCAAGATGCACCCTTGTGCACGATATGAGGTCATTTGAAAAAACAATGTCATGAATGTGGCTATAAGATTGATCATTTGGCTTGGAAGCCATGACTCTTCACACATGATAGCTCATTTTCGAGAACACTTTTTTAAAATAATTACCGTATTACAAGTTTATTATTTTTATGGCAACTTGGTCACATATAATTACACAATGCGGAGGTTTTCCAATTTTTTTTTTGAATTTTTCATGCCCGTTTAAAAATGCGGTCAAAACCACACGCATGACCATTCCTAGCTAGTGGTTGAATCTTGGAAAACTTTTGGTTTTTCTCTGATTACATAGATACTTATGTACCTAGAAATGATTTTTGGAAAAAATAAAGAGCAAACTATAAGGTAGTTGTAGTTCAAATTTGACCCGCTTGCAATTAAATCGGCGGAATTTGTCTTTTTAACGAGAGGTGGATCAAAACTTTTGACAGCCAACCATTTGGTATATTTTACATTATGTATGGCCTAATATTTTATAAAGTTGATTAGGTCCAATTTTGCAAAAAAATATATGGTAGGTCCTCCACAAAAAAACTCATTTTGGGCACTCGAAAAAAAGGGAAATGAATTTTTCGTCCAAAGAAAATGAAAACTTCCTTAGCAACATTGTTTGCCATTCCAAGATGCACCCTTGTGCATGATATGAGGTCATTTGAACAAACTATGTCACGAACGTGGCCATAAGATTGATCATTTGGGTTGGAAGCCATGAATCTTGAAACATGATAGCTCATTTCTGAGGACACTTTTTTAAATAATTACCGTATTACAAGTTTATTATTTTTTCTGGAAACTTTGTCACGTATAGAGGTTTTCCAATTTTTTGATTTTATTTGAATTTTTTATGCCCGTTTAATAATGCGGTCAAAACCGCGGGCATGACCGTTCCTAGCTAGTGGTTGAATCTTGGAAAACTTTTGGTTTTTCTTCGATTAAGTAGATACTTATGTACCTAGAAATGATTTTTTGAAAAAATAAAGAGCAAACGATAAGGTAGCTGCAGTTCAAATTTGACCCGCTTCCAACTAAATTGGCCGAAATTTGTCTTTTTCACGAGAGGTGGATCAAAACTTTTGACACCCAACCATTTGGTCAATTGTACATTATATATGGCCAAATATTTTATAAAATTGATTTGGTCCAATTTTGCAACAAATATATGGTAGGTCCTTCAATAAAAACTCATTTTGGGCATTCGAAAAAATGGAAAATGATTTTTTCTTCCAAAGAAAATGAAAACTTCCTTAGGCGACATTATTTGCCATTCCAAGATGCATGCTTGTGCATGATATGAGGTCATTTGAACAAAATATGCCATTGAATGTGGCCATAAGATTGATCATTTGGCTTGGAAGCCATGAATCTTCACACATGGTAGCTCACTTCTGAGAACACTTTTTTAAAATAATTACTGCATTTCAAGTTTATTATTTTTTCTGGCAACTTGGTCACGAATAATGACACAATGAGAAGGTTTCCAATTTTTTGATTTTTTTGAATTTTTTATGCCCATTTCAAAATGCGGTCAAAACCGCAGGCATGACCGTTCCTAGCTAGTGGTTGAATCTTGTAAAACTTTTGATTTTTCTCTGATTAAATAGATACTTATGTACCTAGAAATTATTTTTGGAAAAAATAAAGAGCAAACTATAAGGCAACTGCAGTTCAAATTTGACCCGCTTCCAACTAAATCGGCGGAAATTTTTCTTTTTCACAAGAGGTGGATCAAAACTTTTGACACCCAACCATTTGGTCAATTATACATTATATACGGCCTAATATTTAAGAAAATTGATCTGGTCCAATTTTGCAACAAATATATGGTAGGTCCTTCACAAAAAAACTCATTTTGGGCACTCGAAAAAATGGAAAATGAATTTTTTGTCCAAAGAAAATGATAAGTTCCTTAGGCAACATTGTTTGCCATTCCAAGATGCACCCTTGTGCACGATATGAGGTCATTTGAACAAACTATATCATGAATGTGGCCATAAGATTGATCATTTGGCTTGGAAGCCATGAATCTTCAAACATGATAGCTCATTTTTTAGAACACTTTTTTAAATAATTACCATATTACAAATTTTTTATTTTTTTCTGGCAACTTGGTCACATATAATGACACAATGAAGAGGTTTTCCAATTTTTTGATATTTTTTGAATTTTTCATGCCCGTTTCAAAATGCGATCAAAACCGCGGGCATGACCGTTCCTAGCTACAGGTTGAATCTTGGAATATTTTTGTGTTTCTCTGATTAAATAGATACTTATGTACCTAGAAATAATTTTGGGAAAAAATAAAGAGCAAACTGTGAGGCAGCCGCAGTTCAAATTTGACCCACTTCCAACTGAATCAAGAGACACTTGTCTTTTTCACGATAGGTGGATAAAATCTTTTGACCCCCAACCATTTGGTCAGTTATACGTTTAATATGGCCTAATATTTTATAAAAATGATTTGGTCCAATTTTGCAACAAATAATACGGTAGGTCCTTCATAAAAAAACTCATTTTGGGCACTCGAAAAATGGAAAATTGATTACGACCATTTTAGATGGTCATAACGTCATCAAAGCCTGCACTTCATTCTGATTGGTCTATGGGCATGTCACACGGATCAAGCATTAGAGACTGTCGGATACTGCCAGATCCAACAGCCCACACCCCTCACCCTCTTCCCACCCACACCCACCCGGAAGCAGCTCCCCTCACCTACACCACATGCCATTGAGGACACTAACATGTGGGCCTAATTCCTTGCGGGCCCACCTGTGAGTGGCCGAATGCCACCACTCGCCCACCGCACACCACTCACCCACCACACACCACTCCTCCCCCCTCCCCCTCTCCCCCGCACACCACTCCTCCCCCCATGACCCGCAGCCCAAACCCTAACCCCTCTC
>NC_041391.1:227554733-227621912 GCF_002162155.2 Triticum dicoccoides
CGCTATCACCTCCCCTCCCTTCCCACCTCCAGCCGCTCCTCCTCGCCTTCGTGCATGACCACCTGCTCCCGCCGTTCGCGCCCGTCCGCCTGCTCCTCATTGCCTAGTGCTCGCTCGTGACGCCTCTCCTCCTCCTCCTCTCACCCCCACCATCGTCGATCCTTCCCCGGCCACCGCCCTGTACCGTACATGTGAGCAGGTCAGGCAAGCAGGTCAGGCGGCGACTCCGATGTCCGCCAAGGGCATGGACCTGGAGCTCCATCTCCATGGCAGTGGCTCCCAGATCCGCCCAGGGGCTGGACCTGGAGCTCATCTCCTCCATGGCGTCGTCTTCCAGATCTGCCCATGGGTTGGACCTGGCGCTCCATCTCCATGGTGAGTTGGCTGCGTCCCCACGTCTGCTTCCGCTCAGCCGACGACGCCATCCGCGTGTGCTTCTATTGCTCGTATAGGTAAGGCAATCTGTCGATTTGCTCTTCTTCCCTCGGCTTCCCTTCCTCTACCTTATGTGCCGTGTATTCCCTCCTCACGCAGGTGCACGCACCACGGGCGCTCCCGGATTGAGCAGGTGACGCAAAGGCCCTCCCAGATCCATGACGAGCCGCATCTGGCTCGTCCTCGCTGTTGGTGTCAAAACCGGCAGATCTCGGGTAGGGGGTCCCGAACTGTGCGTCTAAGGCTAATGGTAACAGGAGGCAGGGGACACGATGTTTTACCCAGGTTCGGGCCCTCTCGATGGAGGTAATACCCTACTTCCTGCTTGATTGATCTTGATGATATGAGTATTACAAGAGTTGATCTACCACGAGATAATAGAGGCTAAACCCTAGGAGCTAGCCTATGATTCTGATTGTTCTTGTCCTATGGACTAAACCCTCCGGTTTATATAGACACCGGAGGGGGCTTGGGTTACACAAAGTCGGTTACAAAGAGGGAGATCTAACATCCGAATCGCCAAGCTTGTCTTCCACGTAAAGGAGAGTCCCATCCGGACACGGGACGAAGTCTTGAGTCTTGTATCTTCATAGTCCAACAGTCCGGCCAAAGTATATAGTCCGGCTGTTCGGATACCCCCTAATCTAGGACTCCCTCAGTAGCCCCTGAACCAGGCTTGAATGACGATGAGTCCGGCGCGCAGATTGTCTTCGGCATTGCAAGGCGGGTTCCATCTCCGAATACTCCAAAGTAAATCTTGAACACTTAAATTGTGTCCGGCTCTGCAAGACGATTTTCACATACCACCGTAGAGAGAACAATATTCCATGAACCGAATCCGCTGATATATTTTTCACAACCCGATATCACATTGTGGTCCGGTCCTTACCCGAATTGTTTCTCAACCAGCTGCTGCGCATATTGCGAGGCGGTTTCCAGGGCACGTCTTGTGGAAGTAGAGATCGTGCCCCCCTTATCATGGGACTTTCATCAATACGGGTGCGGGTAGCCCAACCGTACCGCCAATCACGGCGAGTGGGGAACGAGCAAGTTCCATCAGGCAAGTAGGGAGGCGCAAAAGTTTTTATTGCCTCTATAAAGAGATAAGGCCTCTTCCTCTTTACCCACGCCTTTTCCTTCCGCTCGTCCATTCCCTTTCGCTCGAGCCCTAGCGCCCACGCACTCATCTTCTCCACCAAAAAGAGGTTCTCCGAAGATGTCCGGATCCGGAGCAGGAGGCAAGTGGATGGCCTGTACCGTCCAGGAGAAGGATATCAAAAATCTTCGAGAGGCCGAGTACTTGGCCAAGAAAATCGGCCACCGTCTTCCGACGGCGGGACAGATTGTCCCTAATCCAGAACCTCATGAGAGGGTTGTGTTTCTTCTTCATTTCATCCGCGGGCTCGGGTTTCCCCTTCACCCATTTGTTCGTGGAATCATGTATTATTACAGGATTGATTTTCATGATATGTCCCCTAACTCTTTCCTTAACATGTTGACATTTATCGTTGCGTGTGAGGCCTTTCTCCGAATTTCGCCACACTTCGTCTTATGGCTGAAGATCTTCAATATGAAGCCCAAGGTGGTGAACAGCGAGCACGCCGAGTGCGGAGGCGCCATGGTGAGCAAGATGCCCAAGGTCACATGGCCGACAAGCACCTTCAATGATTCCGTCAAGGAGTGGCATCAGCAGTGGTTCTACATCACTGAGCCGCGCAGCAAAAAGTGTGTTGCTGCTCCCGAATTCAGATCTGGAGCCCCCCTGCAGCTCACGTCCTGGCCCAAGAAGGGCCTGAACTGGTCCTCGTCCGATGAGCTGTCGTTGCTCCAGACGCACATCAAGGGCGTGGTAAACAAGGACGTCAAACTCGTCAATGTAGTCCAGGTGATGTTAGTTTGGCTGGTTCTTATTTACCAACACCGGACCTGTAATTTGTGGGAATACGACCCGGCCGAGCACCAGACCCTGCGGGATCTCTACGGCTCCTCACATAAGGATATCTGGAAGGTGCTCTTCAAGTCCGAAAAACCATGGCCGGACTCCGCTGAGGACCGTGGGTATCATCTGTCCCGCCTGCCAGTCCGGTAAGTTATCGCTATGTTCTGTCCATCCATGTTTAGCTGGCATATCCCGAGGGAGACGCTTTATCATGCTTTCCACAATTACCCCAGGAGTGGACGAAGAAGGCAGGGCGGATACATTGTCCGGCCCCGCTGCCAGAAGAACCGGCAGGACCACTTCTGACGAAGATGCTGATCCCAGCGCCTTACAAGGCATCGAAGAAAGAGGCCTTAAAGGAGGCCAAGGAGACCCGGAGCGGCCTTCGTCGCCGTGATGCTTCGATCACAAAAGCTGAAGACTCCAACGCCCATCCTTCCTCCGAAGATGAAGAGGAGGAGGAAGAAGACGAGTCCTCCATGGGGGGGGGGGAAAGAAAAGGACGGCCTCCTCATCCTTGGAGGCCGAATCGCCAAAGAGGGGAAGAAATCCCCTTCCAGAGGCGTCCACCGTGGCTACCAGTAGCAGCCCATAGTGGGATCCTAGGGCCTAGCCCCTGGTAAAATCGTGAGTACACGAAATCCGAACACGCTCATGTGCCCAGGATTACTAAGGTGTAATATTTTAACTTGCACCATACTTTGTGCAGCCCGGCGAGGTCTCGCGCCGAACAGTCCTCATCGGAGGATTCGCTGAGCTCAGATGCCCTGGAGAGCGAGACACCTCTGTAGGCTCCTTCCCCAAAGCCTGAGCGTGACACCGAGGTGACGTCCCAGCAGGACCTAGATCAGGGAGGGCACACCTCTGGGGCCGGATACACGGGAGGAACGGTTCCCATGAGCGTCGACGGCGGGGGCGATCTTGGATTCGACCCGCAGCCGGACACGGTCCCGGAGACCTTTGAGGCTCCAGGATCAGGCAGGTAGCCCCCCTTGATGAAAGGAGGCAAGCCCACTCCGCCAGCAACCTCTGTCCAACCAGAGCTGCAGGACAGCTTATCGACAGTGGTAAAGAGTGCTTCCATCGTCGATGAACATCGCGCCCTTATGGGTGCGGTGATTGAAAAGATTCGGTCCGCTGAGATCAGACTGAATGAATCATGCATCAGCCTTATAAAAGGCTTTGAGGTATGTTTTAGGAACCTTTGAAGATTTTCATAGTATGGATAGTAGCCCCTGATGCACTGTCCGGTGAAAAAGAGAGCCGAACAGGGGATCAAATATTTGCTTCGCAGGAGACTCATCTAATGACATATATCTCTTCGTTTATAAACAGGCGTCTGTAGCGACGACCGCCTCTCATACTGCGGAAGTGTCCGGACTAAAGTAGAGTCTGGAGCGGGCTGAAGAAGAACTTGGCCGAGTGAAGAAGCAGTTGGAGGACAAGCAAGGTATGTCGAAACCTTGATAAGTTTAGCACAAATCAGTAGTTGTGCCTGATGAAATTATTTGTATTGTGTGCTCTAGGAGCAAATGCCGAAATTGAGGCGCTAAAAAAAGTTGTGGCCGAAGCCGACAAGAAGGCCGCCGCGGAGCAGGCTCTTCGCAAGAGGCACGAGGCCAGGGTCATTGAAGCTGAACGAGAGCTCCAGGAGGCCATGAAGAAAAGCGAGACTTCGGAGCAGAGTCTAGCAGGGAAAGAATCCGAACTTGCCCAAGCTCTCCAAGCCGCAAATGATGTTCGGGAGGAAGCCCGAGGTGCTCTGAAGGATCTTCAGGAGGCGAGGAGGATTGCGGCTGGTAAGGCTTTTTTTAAAGCGTTTTTTATGCAGCAACAGGAGAAATTCAAAGTGACAAATTGAATTTTTATTTCTCCATGCGCGTTTGCGGACCTGCCATGCAGCATATCTGATGCTGCTCAATTCTACCGGGCTGAGGAGAAGAAGGCTGTGGAAAAGCATTTCTGGTCACAGTATTTGGCGCCAAATTATCTGGTGCCATTTGTCGATCAGCTGAAGCAGCTGATCGAACTGCACCAGGCGACCGAACTAGCCATGAAGGACTTAGTTGTCCGGCTGTGGCCCGCTGAGCCAATTCCAAGCAGTTACTTCAGGCTCGTGAAGCGGATTGTTGGTGCTTGCCCTCGGCTCGAAGTCATTAAGCGGTCGGTCTGTATAGAGGGTGCACGAATGGCATTTGTCTATGCGCAAGTGCACTGGGGGAAGCTTGATGCTGAAAAGCTGATGACTGAGGGACCTCCAAAGGGTAAGGAGCACCGCAAGCCCGAATTATATTATGATCGTGTCCTGAAAGGAGCCCGCCTTGTGGCGGAACAATGTACTAACGACATTATATTTCCCTGAAGACAGTCATGTTGTCCTTTGTAATGCGGAATACTGGCACTTCTATTATTTATTGCCTGTTATATGTAAGTTTTTCTTCCTGTGCGGCTGTTTGATATATATGAATCCTGAGAGTTGGCCAGTCGTCGACTTCTGCCCCCATGTAGAAAGTACGGGGGTGTTTGGGACATACCTGAACACTCTGTATCCCATTTTAGGCTCCTTGAAGGAGGTGTTCATCACAGCGAACCAGGCAATCAGACTATGGGGCTTTATCACTCTCACTTAGCCATAGGAATTTGAGTATGGTAGGCGCATCCCCTGGTGTTTGGAAGACCGTACGAGGGGCTCTAACAGCGCCTGATCGGAAGACCAATCCGTCGCACTCTTCATTTGTTATGCCATTATGCAGAATAAATCCTTAAAGATTTTACAACCTCTCGAACAGCTGACCAGCTCTCGCCGTATCATGACAGTCAGTTTTTGGCTTTCTCTACTGAGGTGCTCGTCCAGAAGAATCGGGAGACAATCGCAGTAGTTCTTCCAGCGCTACCTTAGCCGATGGAGCGGAATGTAAGGTACCAAAACATGGGAGCCGGGCAAACCCAACTAATGACCCAAGACATGATTCAGAGCTGATGCATATAGTGCTATAAGTTCGGGGTGCCGAGCGACCGATAAGGTGGCCGGACTTTGTTGCCATATTATGGGTACAATGAAGCCCCTAGCGTAGTGGGGCATGGCACTATGCGTGGGTTCCATTATGATGAAAAAGGCGTCAATGAGGAATGACGGCCGGTAAGTGTCATATAACTCTACATGTTGTACTGGAGTGACACGACTATGCGTATGAGTACGGTTTATGCTATAAAAGGAGGTATGCTGGCGGACCTGTCGCGACCGGGCGGGAGGAAGCTGTGTGCGGATCCAAAGTGTATCCGGATTGTCTTCTTGGGGAATATTTGTGTATTCCCTCTTTGTGCATCCAAGCTGATATCATGTCGCCAGTCCTGTTCTGCGCAAAAGTGAGCCTGTAAAGAAAATGCTTAGAGACATTTGCGTGTCATTGGGTGGTTGAACCGTGGGGCCCTCTCCAGCTTATGCCGGAGTGCTTGATTGGAGCCTGGTCTAGCCGGGCTATCATTCCGTAAAGTAGCTCGGACTCCTTTGTTGGTGTCCGAGGGGTTGGCTGTTGAATCGAGGTTCGATAGAAAGGCACAACTCGCTACCTCAACGGTGGTAAACTTTCCAGTGTCGGGGTGGAGTTCGGCCTTGCCCATAATTGTGACTATGTCACGTGGGCTTGGCATGGTGTGGTACCGCGTTGAATCGAGCCAACGCGGTTCGTCCCGGCAGTACGTAATAGTTACTATATAAGCGGACAATGTCGAAGACTTATTCTTCGGCATGGTGATTTTTTGGTGATCCGAAGACAACCTCCAGGGTGGTGGGCCTGTAAAATTGACCTTTACACATGGTACGACATCTTGAGAAGATGTTTTTAGTGGGTTTGATCCTCGAGCGATCAATACCTATCTGGTGCACTGTGTCCTAGTGCAGCAAGTTTGGGCTGCTATTTATGCCAGTAGGGGCTCGTGTGAGGTGGAACCCACCAACTATTGGGTCGAGGATAAGTGCAACTGAATTGCCATTGTTGAAATTGGCTGGACGGTCTGTGTGATCGGAGATGATCAGCCGTATTTTTGTACCGTGGGGTGACTTGTATTGTTGAGTCGGCGTCCCGAGGAGTACACATTCGTTCCCATTTGGGGATGTGGGTGGGGTTTATCACGTTCACCTTGTTGGTTTGCGGAGAATTTTCTTTTGCCTCATAATGTTTGATGGTCTGGGCTCCTCGTTGTCTTCATAGCTTTGAGACCCCTTCTTATTGTTTCCGGCATGCGACCGGTCGGTTTGTTTTGAAGATCCGGCATTCTCTATTGGTATGATTAGCTGTCGTTCCGGGGGTACCATGAATTTGACATGGGTGGTCGAGTGTGCTGCCCGGGCCGGATGGGCCTGAATTGTTCTCTTTCCGCTGACCATACTGGGAGCCGCGGGATCCGGCATCGACTGCAGTGTCTTGGGCATGATTGTTATTTTTGTGATGCTTATGTTTGTTGCATCGAGGTTTATGGATGTTGTCTCGCATTTCCTGCGTATTGCCCCGGACCGTGATGTATTGGCGTCGGGGTGTGGGCTTTAGGACCTCCTCCTCAAGTTGAGGTAGCAACTTGTGCTTTGGGTACCCTTTGGTGGGGCGGTCGAGTCTGTATTCCTCGGCTTCCAGGACCTCAGTCCATCTGTCTGTGAGCAGATCTTGGTCAGCTTGGAGCCCCTGCTGCTTCTTTTTCAGGCTTCTTGCAGTGGCCATAAGCTGTCGCTTGAAGTGAACCTGCTCTACGGGATGCTCAGGCACGCCGAATTCATCGTCGTCGAGGCTCACCTCGTCTTTGGAGGGAGGCATGTGGTTGTCCTCCTCTGAGTATCTGTCCGTCGCCTGTTCATCTGGGCTCATAAGTCTGTCTTCTTGTTTTGCCTGCTCGAAGGCGGGCTGATCGGGATTGTATTCATTTTCGGCACCATCCGGATTGTTTTCGTCTCCTGTGCCGGTATTGCTGTGGCGGGGCTCAGAGCGGCACCAATGATTTCTTCCGTAAGGGATTATCCTCTATTGCCTCGTCGCCATTGGTTTCTTTGGGGGTGTCCACCATATATATATCATACGAGGAGGTGGCTGTCCCGTGCCCTGTGGCCGGTGGTTCCTGTTCTTCTCCTGCATCATCGTCCACACTGTCGATGTCTTCGGAGTCGAAGTCAAGCACGTCGGTCAAATCATCGATAGTGGCAATGAAGTGGGTGGTGGGTGGGTAACGAATTTCCTCGTCGCCTGCTTCCCACTCGGGCCGGACATAGTTCGGCCAAGAGTCTCTTGACAAAGAGAGATACCTTAATGAATTCAGCATGTCGCCGAAGGGCGAGTGCTGAAAGATATCCGCAGCGGTGAACTCCATTACCGGAGCCCAATCGGATTCGATGGGCCCGGGTGTGCACGGTCTGGAACCTACAGCCGGACACAAGTCCGGGGGTCCGGTGTCACAGACTTCCTTAGAGGTAGAGTCTGTGTTCGGCTCTACCGCCAATGAGTATGCGGCCTCCAGGGCGGCGTCCATCCACCCGTCCTCGGACGACACGATCTGCCCCGGATTTAGGTCTGGAGCTACTACAGGTGCGATATCCCGAATGTTGTCTGCCAGCAGATCTAAGCCATGCTCGTCGTGACTGTTCCGCGCTCCTGGCGTAGGCCTGAATCCGTCGAAGATCAAATCTCCATGGATATCGGCCGTGTAGTTCAAGTTTCCGAACCTGACCTGATGGCCAGGGTTGTAGTTTTCAAGCTGCTCTAGATGGCCAAGCGAATTGGCCCGCGGTGCAAAGCCGTCGAACACGAAGATCTGTCCGGGGAGAAAAATCTCACCCTTGATCGTGTTGTTGTTGATGATTGAAGGAGCCATCGAGCCTTGTTGCGACGACACAGAGGAACTCTCAATGAAAGCACCAATGTCGGTGTCAAAACCAGCGGATCTCGAGTAGGGGGTCCCGAACTGTGCGTCTAAGGCTAATGGTAACAGGAGGCAGGGGACACAACGTTTTAACCAGGTTCGGGCCCTCTCGATGGAGATAATACCCTACTTCCTGCTTGATTGATCTTGATGATATGAGTATTACAAGAGTTGATCTACCACGAGATCGTAGAGGCTAAACCCTAGGAGCTGTCCTATGATTCTGATTGTTCTTGTCCTATGGACTAAACCCTCCGGTTTATATAGACACCGGAGGGGGCTAGGGTTACACAAAGTCTGTTACAAAGAAGGAGATCTAACATCCGAATCGCCAAGCATGTCTTCCACGTAAAGGAGAGTCCCATCCGGACACGGGACAAAGTCTTGAGTCTTGTATCTTCATAGTCCAATAGTCCGGCCAAAGTATATAGTCCGGCTGTCCGGATACCCCCTAATCTAGGACTCCCTCACTCGCGGCTGTCGGCCACGTCCACGACAAGGGTCACATCTGGCTGTGACCACGTGAGGCCCCGGATCTGCACTCGCTCGGTCGACGGCGGCCGTGACCAAGGCGCTCGAGTTGGACGCCGCCGCCGCCCATGACCCCGTCTTCTCGACACTCACGAGCCAGGACACTAGGGGGTGGCGGCACCGAGAGGATTCTTACGCATCCATCTTCCACCTTCTTCGTCCGGTTCTAGATACTGACATCCCCCCCTCCCCGCACACATCCTCCACCTGCTCCTGCTTACTCTGATCCACCCATTCCTCTTTTGGTTGGGGCGTTCCTGTACTGATCCATATGCATGCGTTAATTTGTAGTTGTGCACACGACGTGGAGCCTCATCTTCGAGCTGCTTGACCTCAAGGGCGAGGTGGATGATGACGCTTTGGTTCTTGTATGATGTTGCCAACAGGAAGATGCGACGGATAACTTGGTAATCACTACTCCAGTATAGTCGATTAGTCGAGCGACTGCTCATCATCTGGTTGCCTTGGACTTGTGATTGTGGTGTTGTGCTCTGACCAGTGGCATGATTTACACACTATGGTAATTTTAGGCTCAGGGAAATATGTACTGTTGCTCCTGATCTAACCAATTGGCCACTATCCAGTTATCCTGGTATGTGTATGGATGTGTTTATGTGGATTTGGTCTAATCTATCTCCTCCCGTTGATCTACTGGTCCATGCTCTAGTTCTATTTCATGCCTATGAACTGGTTACCGCGGATTTGGTGCTGCTCTAGATTCTTTGTGCATATACGCGTGTAGTCAGTAACTAGTGCTACTACTTAACTCAAAATTTCTTTTACAAAGAATAAAAAGATGAACATTTCTCCAGCCAATGTCTGCAGTAGTTGCTGCTGTGTAGTCATCGGCTGGACCTATTTTTTGTGTGAAAAATGTACTAGTTATCTGCAATACAAGCTAGACATGAACCAACTCTTGCTACTAAAGGAACAAAGTATAAATTTAGACCTCATGTGTGATGCTATAAATTCAGACATATACTATTGTTCATTTACCTTTGTGATATGAGAAGTTGATGCCATATTTAAGGTTTTGCATATGTACTACTGTTTATTTACTTATGTGATCAGCACCCCAATCCCAGGGTCCTCTATTTGGAGCAGCAAATCAAAGCTTGTTTGCTGCAGTTTGTTTTATACATTTCCTTTTGTAACATCAACAAATAAAATCAGTTGTTTGCATCAGATTGGATCATTTTCACTTATTAGTTGAGTTCTAAGTATGTAGTATCTTTAGTTCTCTTGTTATATTATAGTCAGAATTATACCGTGTGACTGAATCATGTGTTATTTAGTTGGCTGAGCAGTATCTTTAGTTTTCTGATGATTGTTCAACTCTCAACTCTGAATAAATAAGTAGCTGACCCTATTGGTTCTTTCTTTCTTCAGGGCTATGACTTGATGGTCACGCTGCTGTTTTGCTCTGCTTGATAATTCCAATCAGATCATCATCAACACTATCATCATCAGGTCTTGATTCCCTTTATTCTCTCCTGCCTTGTGATGTTAGTCCATGTGGGCTTACTAGTATTGTTAGATACTATCAATTGAATGGATGGTCGTGGTAGTAGAATAGTATAGTACTTTTCTTCAGGTGAATGTGTTACAGTGACGTTCATTGCATGACACGCACTTGTACCAATATACCATGCTGGTACCTTTAGGTTAGTATTGTTGGTGCCTAACATGAGCTTGAATGTTGTAGTGGAAGTGTAGAACAACATATTAACGTGTTGTAGTCAAGTTGTTGGAATTTTTGCTATGCCTTGCTTAGTGTTTAATGAACTGAAGCATTTGGGCATGTATGCATAATTGTCTCAATATTTTTTATTGGCAATAATTTAACTCGCAATGTATCTCACTAATAGTTTATGTACATCAGGATCTAATGTTGTCGAGGATGTTGGTGTTGTGATAGAAGATCAAAGAAGCCCCGAGATGCGCACCGCAGTTTTAGTTGATGTTGCTAGTTGCCACCATTTTTTGGTGCTTGTGTATATGTTGTTGGACATGCAAACATGCATGTGATGTTGTGAATATTTGAGTGAATGATTCTGTATTTAATAATTTAATTGAGAATTATTTATTGGTTTCTGTTAAAATGTGTAAAATTGAAATATGTGAATGAAAAAGACCGAACATGTTCTACTGGACCAAGTAATATTTTGGGTCTGAAAAGGCTATGGCCCAAACAATAGTGGACTGGAATATTGTGCATTTATGAAAATAAAGAACAAAAGGCTGAATGAAACGGAATGCAAAATGGCCCAGGCCAAGAAAATAAAAAGGCCGAATTGTAGGGCTTGGCCCATGAAGTCAACCAAAAATTGATGGGAAAAATATATAAAAAGGCTGAATTGTTGGGCTTGGCCCATGTAAAACACCAAATTGGACCAGGCTGAATCTTATCAACGACCTTTTCAATTAGTCGCAATTTTTCCACGTCAGATTGCCACGTCGGATCCAACGTGGCCTGGGCAAACAACCAACAACCAAAACAAAAGGTCATTGGTTCAATGACCTTTTGTTTTGGTCATTGCCTTCCACGACCTTATCCCAAAGAAGGTCATAAATTTCAGTTTATGACAGCCAGCTTTTGACCATCTGTTTTTGGTCAAAAAAGGTCGCAAATGGAAAACAATGACCATTCAGTGACCAATAGTGATGGTCGTAAGTTGACGTATTTCTTGTAGTGTTCGTTTCTTTTCAGCCACCCCTAAGGAGATTTCGTCTTCCCTCGAGGAAGCTTACTGTAGGATTGAGCAGGAAGCATTAAGCAGGAGGTCATCGCGGACTCAGAGCCAATCAAGTTCTGATGCGCCTGCTGAGCTAGTATCTGAGGATATCATCATGAGTGCAACCTCTGGTTCTGTGAGGCAGACGAGGGTAGTTCATGCACCACCAGTGGAGGACTATGAGCGTGATGTTAACTCCACAAAGGAGCAGAACCTTCTCTATGATATTGTCAAGCGTTTCGGATATGTGAGGTCGAATAGCAAACACATGAAGGAGCTGAAAAAGTAATGTCCACACCACATAACCCATTACTTGCTTTTTTCCCGATATTGTTTTGTTTTGCCCCTTTTGCCATGTGTTGTTTCCTTTTATTTTTTATTTTTTTAGTAGACATGATTCTTCCATGTTATATCATTTTCATATAGCTCATGTTTGGACAGAACCAAGGTAATACAATGCGATGTGACATACGTCGACCTTGGTGATCAAGCTGAGTCTATGAGGCCTACTAGTAAAATGTCGCAGAATGTAGTTGCATGTGGGATTGACTACATCAACAGGCATGTGGACATTTGCCCCGATAAGACGGTCATGCACTACTCTGTGACCCAGAAAATATGGGATGGTGAGTTCCACCATCGCATCGGGAGGACACATTTTGCCGCGCATGGTGACTACAAGCTCACACTGAAAAAATATGTGAGTTTTTCTTCCCACCGTAGATGTGTTTATTTTGTTCCGTTCTATGTTTGTCGATAGTTATATTTGATATGTGGGTTACATACTTTTCATGGCAATTGTTTTTCCCGTGGCAACAGTTGCCATGGTAAGGAAGTCTAATTTATTGGAACTCATGCGGCAACTTATCTAAAAATATTGGGGAAACTTTATTTAAACATGTATGGCAACTTCTGATGTTTAGACATGGCAACAGAGTAATTTTTTCATGTGTCCACTTGGCCATTTGATGCTTACTTTTCATATATCCATTATTGAAAATGGAAACATTAGTACATATCATATTTTTGGAAGTACATCAATCTATTTTCATGTCAACTCTTCTTCTTTTTCTTTTCTTATTTTACTTGCAGGTCATGTTCCCCATGTTCCAGCTGCTTGCACCAGATAACCAAATGACAAGTGTGGCCACCACTACGCCATTTGCCTAGATCTGAAGAACCAACGATTCGAGGTGCTTGATTCAGTCCATTCAGGAGATGACAAAAGCGTTACTACTCATGCCGAATTCTTCATCCGCAACCTGAAAGAGACCTGGAACCATCATTACGAAAAGTCGAAAGTCCAGATCAGTCATTTTCCAATCGAGTACGTCGCGACTAATAAGCAAGGAAACGGGTAATTACCATATTTTTATCTCTTTTTTCTACCTTAATTTTGTCCTTTGTCATCTACTCCTCAAAGTTTATCATGTTCCTGTTGGCATCTGTTCACCTATTTTTGTTTTGATCTAGGCATGACTGCGGGTTTCACACGTTGCAATACCTTGTAAAGTGGGAAGGTCGACGGGTCCCTGTGATGACAGATGCAACGGTCGTCAAGTTCCGCAAAATCCATACATGGAACTGGTTGATGAATGAAGATTTCAATACGCGTGCTTCAGCACAAGAATTCATAGAGGGAGCTGTCAAAACTGTGAACAAGAAGTATAAGTGATCATGTGGTGCTCCATACACACGCCTACCTTACATTCTGTGTCTGATGAATGTAAGGTATCACCTCGCTCGTCAAAACTATGCCCATGTGCTAGGTTAATTATGACTTCATTTCCCCGTAGCTGTAGTGTAGGACCTTGAGAAGAGGTGTCTAGAGGGGGGGGGGGTGATTAGACACTAAGTACCAAATTTGCAACTTTTAAGATACTTTAAGTTTAAGTGGAGTTTAGGAACAAGTTTAACATTCACAATACATATCAAGCAAGCATGCAAGAGCATATGAGCAGCGGAAATTAAAGCATGCAACTTGCAAGAATGTAAAGGGAAGGGTTTTGGAGGATTCAAACACAATTGGAGACACGGATGTTTTTGGCGTGGTTTCGATAGGTGGTGCTATCGTACATCCATGTTGATGGAGACTTCAACCCATGAAGGGTAACGGTTGCGCGAGTCCATGAAGGGCTCCACCCACGAAGGGTCCACGAAGAAGCAACCTTGTCTAACCCACCATGGCCGTCACCCACGAAGGACTTGCCTCACTAGCGGTAGATCTTCACGAAGTAGGCGATCTCATTGCCCTTACAAACTCCTTGGTTCAACTCCACAATCTTGTCGGAGGCTCCCAAGTGACACCTAGCCAATCTAGGAGACACCACTCTCCAAGAAGTAACAAATGGTGCGTTGATGATGAACTCCTTGCTCTTGTGCTTCAAATGATAGTCTCCCCAACACTCAACTCTCTCTCATAGGTTTTGGATCTGGTGGAAATAAGATTTGAGTGGAAAGCAACTTGGGGAAGGCTAGAGATCAAGATTCATATGGTAGGAATGGAATATCTTGGCCTCAACACATGAGTAGGTAGTTCTCTCTCAGAAAATGTATGCTGGAAGTGTAGGTTCAGTCTGATGGCTCTCTCCACGAATGAAGAGGAGGTGGAGGGGTATATATAGCCTCCACACAAAATCTAACAGTTACACACAATCTACCAAACTCGGTGGGACCGATTCAACAGACTCGGCCGGACCGATTCAACAGACTCGATCGGACCGATTTAGTAAACCTAGTGACCGTTAGGATTTTCGGTGGGACTGAAATGCAACTCGATAAGACCGATTCTGTTAGGGTTAAGGCATAACGTAATCTCGGTAAGACCGATTACACAAACTCGGTGACACCGATTTTGGTAATAAGCTTTGCAGAGAGTTGGTCAGGCAAACTCGGTTGGACCGATTACACAAACTCGGTGGGACCGATTTTGGTAATGAGTCAACCAGGAAGTTTGCATTGTAATCTCGGTAGTACCGATTGCTCAAACTCGGTGAGACCGATTTTGGTAATGGACATACTCAGGGAGATTACAATCCCATCTCGGTGAGACCGAGATCCCTATCGGTGAGACCGATTTGCCTAGGGTTTGTGGCAGTGGCTATGACATTCAAACTTGGTGGCGCCGGATAGAAAGAATCGGTGTGACCGATTTTGGCTTTAGGTCATTTGTGTGGAAGTGGGAAAGTAGCTGAGGGTTTTGGAGCATATCACTAAGCACTATGGAGCAAGAAACTCATTAAGCAACACCTCATCCCTTCTTGATAGTATTGGCTTTTCCTATAGACTCAATGTGATCTTGGATCACTAAAATGTAAAATGAAGAGTCTTGAGCTTGAAGCTTGAGCCAATCCTTTGTCCTTAGCATCTTGAAGGAGTTCCCACATCCTTTAGTCCATGCCACTCCATTGTTGAACTTATCTGAAACATACTAGATAAAAGTGTTAGTCCAACAAGAAATATGTTGACATTAATTACCAAAACCACCTAGGGAGCACTTGTGCTTTCATGTAGTATATAGTGGTGGCGTGTATGTGCCATCTAAGCTTTGTAATATAAGTGTGGATCTGAATCTATTTTAGGTGTGACAAGAACTACATTTATATTCCCCACTATTATGTATTTGTGAATGTGAGTAGAATTGGCAGTGTTAATATGAGTTTGTGCGCTTGTTTTGAAATGTGGTTTCGAAAATTCTCCCCTCGCATGATTTTGATTTTTTGATTTGTGATGGCAAATCTTATGGTACGCACATGTAGATGGCATTTTCAGTTTATCTAATATGGCAGTTGTTGTTCATACAACATGGCAACTGATTTTTTTTTGACATGACAACCATTGTTTATAATTGGCAGGGCCAAAACACTTTTGATCACATATGTTTTTTGTATATGTTTTCTCATGGTGACTCTAGTTCATTGTACATGGCAAATGTAGTTACTATCACATGGCAACTGGAGTGCATTGTATATGGCAACTCAAGTGCATTGTACATGGCAACTACAGTTGCTGCCACATGGCAATTGTTTTTGCTATTTTTCATTGTCGCACCCTTAGTTCCCCCGACTTGGTATTTCCAATGCCTGGTACACGACAAACATAGTTGTTCACGCACAGTTCATAAAAGTAACCATTCCATTTTTGTTGTTTGGGGATTTTTACAGTGCTACTTGTATTTGGTTAGCATGGTAGTTCATAGGTTTTGCATATGTGGCACCTACCGCACGTCATTTACAATACAACTTAGATGGCAACTGTTCTGTCTTGTCATTCACACATGATCAATTCATTTTAGTTCACACATAGTGTGTATACAATACAATATGCATGGCAACTATTTTCTTACTATCTCCCAAAAATGCGTGACTGAAAACAGAAATCTACGCGATGGCAGATTCAGTAGCAATTACATGGCAGATTCAGTGGAAGCTGCATGGCAGATTCAGTGGAAGCTGCATGGCAGATTTAGTAGAAACTATATGGCATATTTAGTCATGCATACATGGCATTTTCTTAAATTTCTGTTGTCCACCAACACCCATTCTCGCAATTTTAAACATTCATCATCTACATTACAAAATTGTCACCAATACCCAAGTTATAATCCTCCACAGTTGCTCACGGATTGCCATTTTCTTTCTTTTATTTCCTGTGCTTTGCTTGAATTTTAAACCCTGATTTGTATCTCACCTCTTTTGGACGCCCCTTTGTGATGGAATGAGGCGGGTTCCTGACCTGAGTCTGTGTGCTTGCTGTTCCAGACCCAACCTTCGAGTTTTCAGAGGACAGACCCGTGGACAAAGGCACACTTGAAGTGTGGGGGAACCTGTGTAAGGCTTTGATACGTCTCCAATGCATCTATGATTTTTATTGTTCCATGCTATTATGTTATCTGTTTTGGATGTTTAATGGGCATTTATATGCTATTTTATATTATTTTTGGGACTAACCTATTAACAGAGGGCCTAGTGCTAGTTTCTCTTTTTTTGCCTATTTTAGAGTTTTGCAAAAAAGGAATACCAAATAGAGTCCAAACGGAATGAAACCTTCGCGATGATCTTTCTTGGACCAAAAGCAAACCAGAAGACTTGGAGATGAAGTCGGAGAGGCAACGAGTAAGCCACGAGGCAGGAGGTCGCGCCCACGGGGTAGGGCGCCCCCACCCTCATGGGCCCCTCGTGGCTTCCCTGATCTTGTTCTTTCGCCTATATATACTCTTATACCCTGAATACATCCAGGAGAGTCACGAAATCACTTTTCCACCACCACAACCTTATGTACCCGTGAGATCCCATCTAGGGGCCTTTTTTGGCGTCCTGCCATAGGGGGATTTGATCACGAAAGGCTTCTAAATCAACACCATTACCTCTTCGATGAAGCGTGAGTAGTTTACCACAGACCTTCGGGTCCATAGTTATTAGCTAGTTGGCTTCTTCTCTCTCTTTGATTCTCAATACCATGTTCTCCTCGATGTTCTTGGAGATCTATTCAATGTAATATTCTTTTGCGGTGTGTTTGCCGAGATCCGATGAATTGTGGATTTATGATCAAGATTATCTATGAATATTATTTGGTTCTTCTCTGAATTATTATCTTTATGATTTGATATCTTTGCAAGTCTCTTCGAATTATCAGTTTAGTTTGGCCTACTAGATTGATCTTTCTTGCAATGGGAGAAGTGCTTAGCTTTGGGTTCAATCTTGCGGTGTCCTTTCCCAGTGACAGTAGGGGCAGTGATGTCTGCTAGAACTACGTCGGTATGTCCCCAAAGAGGAAGGGATGATGCAGTATAGCGACGGTAGGCATTTCCCTCAGTGATGAGACCAAGGTTATCGAACCAGTAGGAGAACCTCCTCACACCACGTAAACAACACCTGCACACAAATAACGAATACTCGCAACCCGACATGTTAAAGGGGTTGTCAATCCCTTTCGGGTATGGCGCCTCAAGTAGGCAAATAACATGAGGTAAAAAGTGGTAGATAGGATAAATAGATCGCGAAACAAATAAATTGTAGCAAGGTATTTTTATATTTTTGGTTTAATAGATCTGAAAATAAATGCAACAGAAACTAGATCGCAAAGGAAAATATGATGAAAAGAGACCCAGGGCCCGTAGGTTTCACTAGTGGCTTCTCTCGAGAAAAATAGCAAACGGTGGGAAAACAATTACTGTTGGGCAATTGATAGAACTTCAAATAATCATGACGATATCCAGGCAATGATCATTATATAGGCATCACGTCCAAGATTAGTAGACTGACTCCTGCCTACATCTACTACTATTACTCCACACATCGGCCGCTATCCAGCATGCATCTAGTGTATTAAGTTCATGAGAAAACGGAGTAATGCAATAAGAACGATGATATGATGTAGACGTGATCCATTTATCTATTGCGGCAGATATATATCTCATCTTGTTATCCTTAGTAGCAATGATGCATACGTGTTGGTTGCCTTTCTATCACTGGGATCAAGCACCATAAGATCGAACCCACTACAAAGCACCACTTCCCATAGCAAGATAAATAGATCAAGTTGGCCAAACAAAACCTCGGAGAAGAAATACGAGGCTATAAGCAATCATGCATATAATAGGTCAAAGAAGACTCGAATAACTTTCATGGATAAAAACATAGATCTGATCATAAACTCAAAGTTCATCGGATCCCAACAAACACACCGCAAAAAGACTTACATCATATGGATCTCCAAGAGACCATTGTATTGATAATCAAGAGAGAGTGAGAGGAAGCCATATAGCTACTAACTATGGACCAGTAGGTCTACAAAGAACTACTCACGCATCATAGGAGAGGCACCAATGGAAGTTGTGAACCCCTCCATGACGGTGTCTAGATTGGATCTTTGTGGTTCTGGACTTTGCGGCGGCTGGATCAATATTTCGTCGACTCCCCTAGGGTTTCTGAAATATTTGGGTATTTATAGAGCAAAGAGGCGGTTTGGGGGACACCCGAGGTGGGCACAATCCCCCAGGGCACGACTCGGCCTCCTGGCACGCCCTGGTGGGTGCTGCTCCCCTCGAGCAACCCCTCAGGTGCTTCCTTGGCCCATTGGCTTTCTTCTGGCCCAAAAAAATACTCCAGGAGTTGCGTTGCATTTGGACTCCGTTTGATATTGATTTCATGCGTTGTAAAAAACATGCAAAAAATAGCAACTGGCACCGGGCACTATGTAACTAGGTTAGTACCAAAAAATGACTTTAAAATGATTGTAAAACATCCAAGAATGATAATATAACAGCATGGAACAATCAAAAATTATAGATACACTGGAGACGTATCAGCATCCCCAAGCTTAATTCCTGCTCGTCCTCGAGTAGGTAAATGATAAAAACAGATTTTTTTATGTGGAATGCTGCCTAACATGTTCATTACATTCTTTTCTTTATAGCATGGACATATGGACTTTTATATGATTCAAAGTAATAGTCTACTTTTGACATGAAGACTTCAATACTCAAGCATACCAACAAGCAACCATGTCTTTCAAAATATCAACACTAATGCAAGTTATCCCTAGCCCATGATGCTCAATCATTGGTCCATTCATGAAACACACTTGAATATTAGCTACACCCAATGCTCAAATACTATCATAGTGCCGCTTAGTTGGTGCTTTATAAGAGAAGATGGAGACTCAAATTCAAAATAAAGATTGCATAAGTAAAAGAAAGGTCCTTCGCGGAGGGAAATAGGGATTTGTAGAGGAGCCAGAGCTCATAGCTTAAATTGAGAGATAAAATTATTTTTGGGAGGCATACTTTTCCTACCAATGAAAATGACTTGGAGCATCCCAACACTTTCCATGCTAGATACATCATAGGCGGTTCCCAAATAGAAAATAAAGTTTATTCCTTTTTCCACCATAACTTTCACTTTCCATGGCTAGCCGTATCCACGGGTGCCTTCCATACCAACACTTTCCAATGAATTTATTATTTTACAACATAAAATAAATTCATTTATTCATTTTGGGACTGGGTATCCCTAGTACCTTTGCCGTACTCTCGTGCAATGACAAGTGAATAAACACTCATCATGAGAATAACACATCTAGCATGGAAAATATTGGCTACCCTTTACCGCCTCGTGAGTAGTAGAGCACACAAAAGAGAAATTTATTTTGAACATTAGAGATGGCACATGCAAATTTTCTTAGAACAGCATGGAAATACCGCATATAGGTAGGTACAGTGGACTCATAAGGCAAAACTGGTTTAAGGGGTTTTGGATGCACAAGTAGTGATCATACTTAGTGCAAAATGAAGGCTGGCAAAAAGATTTAGATGCGACCAACCAAAAAGCGAAAAATCTCATACCCAAGCGTTAAGCATAAGTAACACTAAGTAATGAACCATAAGCAGGATATAAATTTCATTACACAACTATTGACTTTCGTGCTTGCATAGGGAATCACAAACCTTAACATCAATATTCTTACTAAAGCACAATTACTCGTCAACATGACTCACATATCATATCGTCATATCTCAAAACCATTACTAAGAATCAAGTTTATTTTGACCAATGATCTTCATGAAAGTTTTTATTATATCTGATACGTCTCCGTCGTATTTATAATTTTTGATTGTTCCATGCCAATATTATTCAACTTTCATATACTTTTTGCAACTTTTTAGACTATTTTTGGGACTAACATATTGATCGAGTTCCCAGTGCCAGTTCCTGTTTGTTGCATGTTTTATGTTTCGCAGAAACCCAATATCAAACGGAGTCCAAATGGGATAAAAATGGACGGAGCTTATTTTTGGAATATTTATGATTTTTGGGAAGTAAAATCAACACGAGACGGTGCCCGAGGTGGCCACGAGGGTGGCCCGCGCGCCCACTTATACTGGGCGCGCCCCTGACCCTCTTGGGCCCCTCGTAAGGCGGTTGACGCTCTTCTTTGTCCGCAAGAAAGCTATTTTTTGGAAAAATATCTGGGCAAAGGTTTCAATCCAATCGGAGTTACGGATCTCCGGATATAAAAGAAACGGTGCCAGGGCAGAATCTGAGAACGCAGAAATAGAGAGAGACAGAGAGATAGATCCAATCTCGAAGGGGCTCTCGCCCCTCCCATGCCATGGGAGCCAAGGACCAGAAGGGAAACCCTTCTCCCGTCTAGGGAGAAGGTCAAGGAAGAAGAAGAAGGGGGACTCTCTCCCCCTTGCTTCCGGTGGCGCCGGAACGCTGCTGGGGGCCATCATCTTCACCACGATCTTCACCAACACCTCCGCTATCTTCACCAACATCTCCATCACCTTCCCCATCTATATCCAGCGGGCCACTCTCCCGGAACCCGCTGTACCCTCTACTTAAACATGGTGCTTTATGCTTCATATTATTATACAATGATGTGTTTCCATCCTATGATGTCTGAGTAGATTTTCGTTGTCCTACCGGTGATTGATGAATTGCTATGAATGGTTAATTTTGCTTGTGGCTATGTTGCTTTCCTATTGTGCCCTCCGTGTCATGCAAGCGTGAGGGATTCCCGCTGTAGGGTGTTGCAATATGTTCATGATTCGATTATAGTGGGTTGTTTGAGTGACAGAAGCATAAACCCGAGTAAGGGGGTTGTGGCGTACGGGATAAAGGGGACTTGATGCTTTAATGCTATGGTTGGGTTTTACCTTAATGATATTTAGTAGTTGTGGATGCTTGCTAGAGTTCCAATCATAAGTGCATATGATCCAAGAAGAGAAAGTATGTTAGCTTATGCCTCTCCCACATAACTTGCTATCGGTCTAGTAAAGTAGTCATTTGCTTAGGGACAATTTCACAACTCCTACCACCACTTTTCCACACTCGCTATATTTACTTTATTGCTTCTTTATCTAAACATCCCCTACTTTTTATTTATGTGCTCTTTATTATCTTGCAAACCTATCCAACAACACCTACAAAGTACTTCTAGTTTCATACTTGTTCTAGGTAAAGCGAACACTAAGCGTGCGTAGAGTCGTATCAGTGGCAGATAGGACTTGAGAGAATATTTGTTCTACCTTTAGCTCCTTGTTGGGTTCGACACTCTTACTTATCGAAAGAGGCTACAATTATCTCCTACACTTGTGGGTTATCAAGACCTTTTTCTGGCGCCATTGCCGGGGAGTCATAGCGTGGGGTGAATATTCTTGTGTGTGCTTGTTTGCTTTATCACTAGGTAATTTTTATTTGTTGTCCTTAGTTGTTCTCTATATTTAGTTATGGGTAGGAAATGCAAAATACCCAAAAACTTTGTTGTACCTACTGAACCAATGGTTGAAGAACCACTCAAAATCTATCACACTCCTGAAGCTTTTTACTTGGATCATCTTTGATCCCTTTGTGCTCGTGCTGAAACCCCAACTAGCTTAGTTAGGGAAAATCTTTAGATGAGCATGCTTGTTATGTGTGACACCGTATATCTGAAAAGGGGAAACTTTTACTGGATAAAATTCATCGTTTGCAATGCTATGCTTGTAATTTATGTGAAATATATGATGTTACTTGTTGTTCTGAAAACCCTAAGAAACACCTTCCCTACCAATGTGAGTTTATTGATAATGGAATCATATCTTCGCTAAGGGTGTTTATAATTACTATGATGTTCAACAAATTGAAGAATTTGTTGCTTTTAAGGGTGCTTATGAAATTGCTTCTTTGATTGAAAAGTATGATGCCACTCTTTACAAATCTGAAAATTTTGCCATACTTGAATATTGTTATGATAATTATGCTTCTAATGCCTATGTTAAACCATATATTGAGGAATTCTCCCCTGTCCAAGAAGAGACTAATATTTTGCAGGAGTCTATGGAAGAAGAAATTGATGAAACTGTGAGCTCATTGGATGAAAAAGATGATGAGGAGAGGGAAGAACAAAAGGAGGAAGAGCGGATTAGCTACCCGTGCCCACCTTCTAATGAGAGTAACTCTTCAACTCATACATTGTTTAATTTCCCTTTCGTGCTTACCGAAGGATGATTGCTATGATGATTGTTATGATCCTGTTGATTCTTTTGAAATATCCCTTTTAATGATGCTTGTGGCCAAGATGCCAATATGAATTATGCTTATGGAGATGAACTTGCTATAGTTCCTTATGTTAAACATGAAACTGTTGCTATTGCACCCACGCATGATAGTCCTATTATCCTTTTGAATTCTCTTGACTACACTATATCAGAGAAGTTTGTGCTTATTAAGGATTATACCGATGGGTTGCATTTTACCGTTGCACATGATGATTTTGATAGATATAATATGCATGTGCTTTTTGCTCCTACTTGCAATTATTATGAGAGAGGAACTATATCTCCACCTCTCTATGTTTCCAATATGATAGAATTGCAAGAAACTTCTTATACTATGCATTGACCTTTACTTGGTGTGCATGAATTGTTCTTTTATGACATGCCGATGCATAGGAAGAGAGTTAGACTTTGTTGTTGCATGATATATGTTACTTTGTGCTCACTACTAAATTACAAATCATTGTTAATTAAAATTTGCTTTGATATACCTTGGGATCTGGGTGGATCCATTACTTGAGCACTATATGCCTAGCTTAATGGCTTTAAAGAAAGCGCTGCCAGGGAGACAACCCGGAAGTTTTAGAGAGTCATTTATTTCTGTTGAGTGCTTTTATATAGTCTAAAAAAAGAGGGGAACCCAAAACTTTTCAAAAAGGAAAGTGGAAGTGAGAGAGACAAGCATTGTTGAAGTCGGAGAGCTCCTTGAACTTTGTTCATGCTCACGAAAACTTTGTGAATCTTAATTACAGAAACTTTTCATCAAAAATAATTATCCCCTTGTAAAATTCCATAGTATTATAAAAATAATATGCCAAGGTTTGCCTTTAGGATGTTTACAATGCTTGTTGGTTCATACGGTGCAGGACAGAAACTTTGGCTGTAGTGCGCGATTTTACTTTTTTTTACTGGAACATCAAACGGTTGTGATTCTTTTTGCACTATCTTTATATACAGATTGTTTATTTTTCCTAATTTTGGTAGAATTTTTTGGGGTACCAGAAGTATGGTGGATGTTCATATTGCTACAAACCGTTCTGTTTTTGACAGATTCTGTTTTTGATGCATAGTTTGCTTGTTTTGATGAAACTATCAATTTATGTCAGTGGATTAAGCCATGAAAAGTTATATTACAGTAGACATAATTCAAAAACAAAATATGAATTGGTTTTCAATAGTACTTAGAGTAGTGATTTGCTTTATTATACTAACGGATCTTACCGAGTTTTCTGTTGAAGTTTTGTGTGGATGAAGTGTTTGATCGAGAAGGTCTCGATATGAGGAAAAGGAAAAGAGGCAAGAGCTCAAGCTTGGGGATGCCCAAGGCACCCCAAGTAAATATTCAAGGATACTCAAGCGTCTAAACTTGGGGATGCCCCGGAAGGCATCCCCTCTTTCTTCAACAAGTATCAGTATGTTTTCGGATTCGTTTCGTTCATGCGATATGTGCAAGTCTTGGAGCATCTTTTGCATTTAGTTTTCACTTTTATTTTATGCACCATGCTGGTATGAGATAGTCCTTGGTTGATTTATAGATTTCTCATTGCACTTCACTTAAATTTTTTGAGTATGGCTTTATAGAATGCTTCACGTGCTTCACTTATATCTTTTGAAGTTTGGATTGCTTGTTTCTCTTCACATAGAAAACCGCCATTTGTAGAATGCTCTTTTCCTTCAATTATATTTGTTAGAGAGTGGGCATATATTTTGTAGAAAGAACTAAACTCTCTTGCTTCACTTATATATATTTAGAGAGATGACAGGAATTGGTCATTCACATGGTTAGTCATAAAATCCTACATAAACTTGTAAATCGCTGAATATGATATGTTTGATTCCTTGCAATAGTTTTGCGATATAGAGATGATAATATGTGGGAGGTACTAGTATATGGTTGTGTTTAGTAAGGATGTTGGTGTTAAGGTTTGTGATTCCCGAAGCATGCACGTATGGTCTACTAACTAGTAACCAAATTGGCGCACGTTGTATTTTGATTGTTTATCTTTGCGTGAAGGTCGAGGGCACGCGATGGTTAACTCGTACCAACCTCCCCCCTAGGAGCATGCACGTAGTACTTTGTTTCAATGGCTAATAAATTTTTGCAAAATTATGTGAGTTCTTTATGACTAATGTTGAGTCCATTGATTATACGCACTCTCACCCTTCCATCATTGCTAGCCTCTTCGGTACCGTGCATTGCCCTTTCTCACCTTGAGAGTTGGTGCAAACTTCGCCGGTGCATCCAAACCCCGTGATATAATATGCTCTATCACACATAAGCCTCCTTATATCTTCCTCAAAACAGCCACCATACCTACCTATCATGGCATTTCCATAGCCATTCTGAGATATATTGCCATGCAACTTCCATCATCATCATATATTGCCTATCCACTTTTTTGATATCATTGCTATGCTAGATCATTGCACATCCCGGTACACCGCCAGAGGCATTCATATAAAGTCATATCTTTGTTCTAGTATCGAGTTGTAATATTGAGTTGTAAGTAAATAAAGTGTGATGATCATCATTACAGAGCATTGCCCCATAAAAAAGAGAGGCCAAAGAAGCCTAAATAAAAAAAGGGGGGCCTAAGAAGCCATCCAAAAAAGGGGCAATATTACTATCCTTTTACCACACTTGTGCTTCAGAGTAGCACCATGTTCTTCATATAGAGAGTCTCTTGAGTTATCACTTTCATATACTAGTGGGAATTCTGATTATTGAACTTGGCTTGTATATTCCAACGATGGGCTTCCTCAAATGCCCTAGGTCTTCATGAGCAAGCAAGTTGGATGCACACCCACTTAGTTTTCAGTTTGAGCTTTCATACACTTATAGCTCTAGTGCATCCGTTGCATGGCAATCCCTACTCCTCGCATTGACATCAATTGATGGGTATCTCCATAGCCCGTTGATTAGCCACGTCGATGTAAGACTTTATCCCTTTTGTCTTCTCCACATAACCTCCATCATCATATTCTATTCCACCCATAGTGCTATATCCATGCCTCACGCTCATGTATTGCGTGAGAGTTGAAAAAGTTTGAGAATACTAAAGTATGAAACAATTTCCTGGCTGACATCGGGATAGGCATGAGGGGTACCTTGTGTTAAGAAAAGGGAGCATACAAGACTTTATGATTTTGTAGGGATAACGTTCTGAAGCATGGATATTTTGAAAGACATGATTGTTTCTTGGGATGCCCTAAGTATTATTGTTTTTATGTCAAATGATAGACTATTGCTTTGAATCAATCATGTCTTAATATTCATGCCATGACTAGATATTTGATCAAGATTATGTTAGGTAGCATTCCACATCAAAAATTATCTTTTTATCATTTACCTACTCGAGGACGAGCAGGAATTAAGCTTGGGGATGCTAATACGTCTCCGTCGTATCTATAATTTTTGATTGTTCCATGCCAATACTATTCAACTTTCATATACTTTTGGCAACTTTTTATACTATTTTTGGGACTAATATATTGATCCAGTGCCCAGTGCCAGTTCCTGTTTGTTGCATGTTTTATGTTTTGCAGAAACCCAATATCAAATGGACTCAAAACGGGATAAAAACGGATGGAGCTTATTTTTGGAATATTTATGATTTTTGGGAAGTAAAATCAACGCGAGACGGTGCCTGAGGTGGCCACGAGGGTGGCCCCCGCGCCCAATTATACTGGGTGCGCCTCTGACCCTTGTGGTCCCCTCATAAGGCAGATGACGCTCTTCTTTGGCTGGAAGAAAGCTAATTTTTTGAAAAATATCTGGGCGAAGGTTTCAATCGAATCGGTGTTACGGATCTCCGGATATAAAAGAAACGGTGTCAGGGCAGAATCTGAGAACGCAGAAACAGAGAGAGACAGAGAGATAGATCCAATGTCGGAGGGGATCTCGCCTCTTCCATGCCATGGGAGCCAAGGACCAGAAGGGAAACACTTCTCCCATCTAGGGAGAAGGTCAAGGAAGAAGAAGAAGAAGGGGGGCTCTCTCCCCCTTGCTTCCGGTGGCGCCGGAACGCTGCCGGGGGCCATCATCATCACCGCGATCTTCACCAACACCTCCGCCATCTTCACCAACATCTCCATCACCTCCCCCCATCTATATCCAGCGGTCCACTCTCCCGCAACCGGTTGTACCCTCTACTTAAACATCGTGCTTTATGCTTCATATTATTATCCAATGATGTGTTGCCATCCTATGATGTCTGAGTAGATTTTCGTTGTTCTACCGGTGATTGATGAATTGCTATGATTGGTTAAATTTTCTTGTGGTTATGTTGTTGTCCTATTGTGCCCTCCGTGTGGCGCAAGCGTGAGGGATTCCCTCTGTAGGGTGTTGCAATATGTTCATGATTCGCTTATAGTGGGTTGCTTGAGTGACAGAAGCATAAACCCGAGTAAGGGGGTTGTGGCGTATGGGATAAAGGGGACTTGATGCTTTAATGCTATGGTTGGGTTTTACCTTAATGATGTTTAGTAGTTGCGGATGCTTGATAGTCCAATCATAAGTGCATATGATCCAAGAAGAGAAAGTATGTTAGCTTATGCCTCTCCCACATAAAACTTGCTATCGGTCTAGTAAAGTAGTCATTTGCTTAAGGACAATTCAACTCCTACCACCACTTTTCCACACTCGCTATATTTACTTTATTGCTTCTTTATGTAAACAGCCCCTACTTTTTTTATGTGCTCTTTATTATCTTGCAAACCTATCCAACAACACCTACAAAGTACTTCTAGTTTCATACTTGTTCTAGGTAAAGCGAACACTAAGCGTGCGTAGAGTCGTATCAGTGGCAGATAGGACTTGAGAGAATATTTGTTCTACCTTTAGCTCCTTGTTGGGTTTGACACTCTTACTTATCGAAAGAGGCTACAATTATCCCCTACACTTGTGGGTTATCAATATCCTCCTTGGATATCTATCACTTTGGGACTATTTTCATATGTTGCTTTTGATAAGCTCAAACAAATATAAGTGAAAATCATGAGCATAATTTTTTTATTTCTCTCAAAATAATCTAAGTGAAGCAAGAGAGAATTTCTTAAAATTTTACTAACTCCCAAATAAATCTAAGTGAAGCTTGAGAGCATTTCTTCAAAAATAACAAAGCACACCGTGCTCAAAAAGATATAAGTGAAGTACTAGAGCAAGTCTATGGCTCTAAAAATTTAAGTGAATCATAGGAGCAAGCACAGCATAATTTTTGGCTCTCTAAAAAGGGTGTGTGCAGCAAGTATTCAACACTTAAAACACAAAGCAAAACAAGCACAGACTCTTATCATACAAGACGCTCCAAGCAAAACTCATATCATGTGACGAATAAAAATATAGTTTCAAGTAAAATACCGATGGTTGTTAGAAGAAAGCGGAGATGCCACTTGGGGGCATCCCCAAGCTTAGTTGCTTGCTACTTATTTGCATATTATCTTGGGGTGCCTCGGGCATTCCCAAGCTTAGCCTTTTGCTTATCCTTATTCCTTCATCCATCATAAGATAACCCAAAACTTGAAAACTTCAATCACACAAAACTCAAACAAAACCTTTGTGAGATCCATTAGTATAAGAAACCAAACCACTACTGTAAGTACTGTAGAAAACCTATTATTATTTTGTTTTTGCATTATATCTACTGTATTCCAACTTCCCTAGTGCAAAAACTCATCAAAGAAAACCATAGAATCATCAAAACAAGCATACAACGCAAGGAAAACAGAATCTGTCAAAAACAAAACAGTCTGTAGAAATCTGAAAATTTCGAATACTTCTGTAACTCCAAAAATTATGAAATAAATTGGTGGACATGAGGAATTTGTCTATTAATCCTCTGCAAAATAATCGACTTAAAAGCACTCTTCTTTAAAAAATTACCATGAATCTCATGAGCGCAAAAGTTTCTGTTTTTCAGCAAGATCAAATAAACTTTCACCCAAGTCTTCCCAAAGGCCTTGCTTGGCACAAACACTAATTAAAAAAACACAATCATAACATTAGCATAACTGTGCTAACACACAAGAACAGAAATAAAAAAGCAACAATAAAATTTATTCATTGGGTTGCCTCCCAACAAGCACTATCGTTTACACCCCTAGCTAGGCATAATATTTCAATAATGCTCACATAAAAGATAATAATTGAAATACGAAGAGAGCATCATGTAGCATATGGCAAACAAATTTAAGTCTAACATACTTCCTATGCATAGGAATTTTATAGGAAAACAAATTAGCAAGACAAGCAAGATCTAGCATGTGCAAGGAAAAAGAAAGAGACAGTAGCAATCTCGACATGAAGAGAGGTAATTTAGTAACATGAAAATTTCTACAACCATATTTTTCCCTCTCATAATAATTACATGTAGGATCATAAGCAAATTCAACAAAATATCTATCACATAACATATTCTCAACATTATCTACATGCATGCAAAGTTGACACTCTTCCAAAATAGTGGGATTAAATTAACTAAAGTCATGACCTCTCCAAACCCACCTTTACCAACAAACTCATAAGATTGAACATTCTCCAAATATGTGGGATCTAAAGTTGACACTCTTGCAAACCCACTTTTAATATTATTGCAAAGATTGCTTTCAATCTCATATTCATCATGGGCCTTAAATAAATTTTCAAGATCAAAAGAAGAATCACCCCAATCATGATCATTGCAATAAGTAGTGGACATATCAAAAATTGCATCCCCAAGCTTGGGGTTTTGCATATTATTAGCACAATTTACATTAATAGAATTTATAGTAAAATCATTGCAATCATGCTTTTCATTCAAAGAGCTATCATGAATAACTTCATAAATTTCTTCATCACAATTTTCAGATACGAATTTCAAGCAAAACTTCATAGAGATAATCAAGTGCACTCAAATCACTAGCAGCTGGTTCAACATAATTGGATCTCTTGAAAAGATTACCACGTGGATGAGGATCCATCTCAATATATTTTTAGCAAGCAAAGATGCAAGCAAATAGAAGGCACATGGCAACACAAGCAAACATGAGATTTGGCGAGAAAAAGGCAAACGAAGAAGAGGGTGAATAAAATGGCAAACTTTTGTGAAGTGGGGGAGAGGAAAATGAGAGGTAAACGGCAAATAATGTAAATTGCGAGGAGATGAGATTTGTGATTAGGAACCTGGTTGATGTTGAAGATCCTCCCCGGCAACAGCGCTAGAAATTCCTTTTGATGTCTGCTAGAACTACGTCGGTATTTCCCCAAAGAGGAAGGGATGATACAGTATAGCGACGGTAGATATTTACCTCAGTGATGAGACCAAGGTTATCAAACCAGTAGGAGAACCTCCTCACACCACGTAAACAACACAAATAACAAATGCTCGCAACCTGACGTGTTAAAGGGGTTGCCAATCCCTTTCGGGTACGGCGCCTAAAAGTAGGCAAATAACGTGAGGATAGATAGGATAAATAGATCGCGGAACAAATAAATTGCAGCAAGGTATATTTGTATTTTGTGGTATAATAGATCTGAAAATAAATGCAAGATAAAATAGATCGCAAAGGAAAATATGATGAAAAGAGACCCGGGGGCTGTAGGTTTTACTAGTGGCTTCTCTCGAGAAAAATAGCAAACGGTGGGAAAACAATTACTGTTGGGAAATTGATAGAACTTCAAATAATCATGACGATATCCAGGCAATGATAATTATATAGGCATCACGTCCAAGATTAGTAGACCGACTCCTGCCTACATCTACTACTATTACTTCACACATCGACGGCTATCCAGCATGCATCTAGTGTATTAAGTTCATGAGAAAAAGGAGTAATGCAATAAGAATGATGACATGATGTAGACGAGATCCGTTTATCTATTGCGGCAGATATAGATCTCATCTTTTTATCCTTAGTAGCAATGATACATACGTGTCAGTTCTCTTTTTGTCACTGGGATCAAGCACCATAAGATCGAACACACTACAAAGCACCTCTTCCCATTGCAAGATAAATAGATCAAGTTGGCCAAACAAAACCCAAATATCAGAGAAGAAATACGAGGCTATAAGCAATCATGCATATAAGAGATCAAAGAAGACTCAAATAACTTTCATTGATAAAAACATAGATCTAATCATAAACTCAAAGTTCGTCGGATCCCAACAAACACACCGCAAAAAGACTTACATCATATGGATCTCCAAGAGACCATTGTATTGATAAACAAGAGAGAGAGAGAGAGAGAGAGAGAGAGAGAGAGAGAGAGAAAGCCATCTAGCTACTAACTACGGACCCATAGGTCTACAAAGAACTACTCACGCATCATAGGAGAGGCATCAATGGAAGTGGTGAACCCCTCCATGACAGTGTCTAGATTGGATCTTGGTGGTTCTGGACTCAGCGGTGACTGGATCAATATTTCGTCGACTCCCCTAGGATTTTTGGAATATTTGGGTATTTGAGCAAAGAGGTGATTCGGGGGGCACCCGAGGTGGGCACAACCCCCTAGGGCGCGTCTGGGCCTCCTAGCACCCTGGTGGGTGCTGCTCCCCTCGAGCAGCCCCTCAGGTGCTTCCTTGGCCCATTGGCTTTGTTCTGGCCCAAAAAAATCCTCTAGGAGTTGCCTTGCATTTGACTCCATTTGATATTGATTTCCTGCATTGTAAAAAACATGCAGAAAACAATAATTGGCACTGGGCAGTATGTCAATAGGTTAGTACCAAAAATGATATAAAATGATTTTAAAACATCCAAGAATGATAATATAACAGCATGGAACAATCAAAATTATAGATACGTTGGAGACGTATCAGGCAGCAAGGCACGTATTGTATTGTTGCCATCGAGGATAACAAGATGAGGTTTTCATCATATTGGTTGAGTTAATTCATCTACATCATGTCATCTTGCTTAATGCGTCACTCCATTCTTTATGAACTTAATACTCTAGATGCATGCTGGATAGCGGTCGATGTGTGGAGTAATAGTAGTAGATGCAGGCAGGAGTCGGTCTACTTGACACGGATGTGATGCCTATGTTCATGATCATTGCCTTAGACATCATCATAACTATGCACTTTTCTATCAATTGCTCGGCAGTAATTCGTCCACCCACCGTATTATTTTCTATCTTGAGAGAAGCCACTAGTGAAACCTATGGCCCCTGGGTCTCTTTTCCATATTATTGAATCTCTTTTACATTTTGCTAGTTTCCGATCTACTATTTTGCAATCTTTAATTTCCAATCTATAAACCAAAAATACCAAAAATATTTACTTTACCGTTTATCTATCTCTATCAGATCTCACTTTTGCAATTGACTGTGAAGGGATTGACAACCCTTTATCGCGTTGGGTGCAAGTTGTTGATTGTTTGTGCAGGTATTCGGTGACTTGTGCGTTATCTCCTACTGGATTGATACCTTGGTTCTCAAAACTGAGGGAAATATTTACGCTACTTTGCTGCATCACCCTTTCTTCTTCAAGGGAAAACCAATGCAAGCTCAAGAGGTAGCAGGCTTCTTCAGCCTTGCTCTGTTTGATCTCATCAAGTTCTCTTTTCAGGGCCTTCCTATGCTTTTCTGCCACCCTTGCTGTCTCGTCACTCTTGCATGCGTCATCTATTATTTCAGCATAGTTCTTGGTCAATACAGTGTGCCTCACGGAGTCCATGGTTGCCTCTGGTCTGTCATCATGCACAGCCAAAACTGCATTTGATGTTTGTGGCCCCAATGCACCATCAGCGTCCCAAGTCCATCACCGTCATATGAAATGGCTGGGCAATCGTGTGACCGCGTGCATGTCCATTATTTTGAGTATGTGACAGCACACAATCCCGCCCCGTTCGTATTTGCAGCATTGGCAGTAGTATTCACCTTCATTTATTGAGGCCTTCACAAAGTAGTTTCTTCCCTTGTCCGGGTCTTCAGGTTCTGAATCGGATATGCCCATGAGAGTACACACCTTGAATGTATGTTCGTCAACCTGGTAAGCTATGTACATGCTAGCACGCTTTATTTCTTCCTGCAATCTGCATGTTTTGTGCTCGTTAAATTCTTACATTCTTTTTGTAGCACCTTTTGTTGAGGTAGGTCACAACATAGCAAACGTATTGAAATCAACGATGGCAGAGAAAGCTTTCTTTCGCATATTTTTGTATTGTTTATTTAACATGGCAAATGCAGTTTCTTTCACACGGCAACTATAGTTTATTTAACATGGCAACTATAGTTTCTTTCAATTGGCAACTACAGTTTCTGTGACATGGCAAATGCAGTTTATTTCACATGGAAACAACATTTTATGCGTCAAGTGTAATCACGGGCTATTTTTCAAACGATCCGCATGTCAAAAGATGGCAACTACATTGCATTCTACATGGCTATTACTGTCTTCATGGTAGTGCAACTGCATCATGCTGTTCTCAATGCACTTGAGTTCATCTTACATGTGAAATACAATTTGCAATATACATGGCAATTATACTACATCCCACATGGCAATTGTTGTGGATTTGTCACGGTAGATGTCCTTAGTGTCAGGACTTAGTCATGAGGCCAACGCATCTATGTGGTAGCTTGAAAGGGTTGAGCGGGACCGAGAGACACGAGGAGATCGTCGAGGTGGGTTAACACATGAGACAAGATTTAGACAGCTTCGGGCCCCGGGAAACATCATCCGGTAATAACCCTACATTCTGTTTGTGGCTAGGTCTTATTCCGCATGCTCATGAGGGAGTTGCTATGTAAGCTGGCTCTCCTCTAGTTGTGTCTAGCCCTCATGATTATTTTTCGCCCCCTCTTGGGGTGCCCTGCCCCTCCTTATATAAGTTGAAGGGGCGGGTTACATGACTAGTCGTAGTAAGATTAGTATTACTCTATTTCAAGTGGAGTCCTAGTCTTGCTTCCTTTGTAAGGGAATATTCCTTATGCTTTCCTCTTTAGCTGGCCCACCGGACACGCAACTTGAGTCGGTCTTCTCATAAGCCGCTTTCTTGGCCTTGGGCCTTGTTATTCATCTAAGCCATCCTCCGGGTTACCAGTGATTTACTAGTATCAGGCGGATCACCAGTGAGTCGCCAAACTCTAGATGGGTCATACATCCGACGGGTTACACCGCGGGGTATATCCCCGACATTAGCCCCCAGTTTAGCTTGGATTTATCCATGGTAAACTTATGCTACAAAATAAACACAAGAACAAATTTGATAGGTTGTTCCCCGGGTTAAAAGTTTTCCTGAACTGGCACCTGATCATCCTTAAGTCCTTGTCATTTCCTCCTGGATGCGTGTTCATGATCTCATAACAAATCTCCTTTAGAAGATATGTTCAAACTTTGCCAATGCAAAAAATCCGGGTTAATAGACCAGCTTCATAATCAATTTGCTGACATTGGTTTCTTGTAGAGAAATATTATAAGAAATAATCCATTTGATTCGGTTTCAAAAGCTCCGGCTTAATAAAAATATTTTACTCAAGATATTCATCTGGTAATCCGCCCTCTTGAGGATGTAGAGGCTGGCAAGTTATAATTGTCAAAACTATCGGCTTGTAAATATTGATAGCACTGGGTCATAACTGTTGCTAACACCAAGCTTGAAAGTGTAACTTCCTTATATGCATATCACTTGTAGCCCCGAAGTCTTAAGAAGGGAGCGTAGTTATATCTTAAGACTTGCTTCAATATAAATGTCGCAACCTTGAAGAAATCTGGGTTGTTCATCTCAGTCACTAGTCATAAACTGAATATTCCACATATGTAGCCCCCAAGTGCGCGGGTTGTCATGCTTGCAGCAACCTAGGACTTGTAATTGCCGTATGGTCATAAAAACTTCAATCAGTGTAGCACCCAAGGGCCGAGTCATTATGCAATAATGAGCAGGGACTTTGTAGATATGATCATGTAGATTTGAGCAGTAATTAATAAAACCAAACGATGTAGCTCCCACGTTTCGGGTTACCTTTGACAGGAGCAATTAGTAGCCCCCAAGGGGTGGCTCATCACAATGTGATAGGTCGGTCTTCATAAGGCAAGTTAAAAATGACCTTGCATTAGCTCCCTAGTGTCATGGTGCATGCTTGCAGCGACATGGGACTTCTATATTTGATATAATCATGATTTGAATAATGTAGCCCCCAAGTGCCGGGTCGTATGCCTGCAGCGACTCGTGACTATTCCTTCCATTGTAGAATTAATCATATCCATTGATAAAGAAACAATAGCCATTACGCTGAAGCGACTTTGAAAACTTCAATCATAATACTGGTTATTGATAACCATAATAAAAATTCAGCCATTTTAGCTATTCCAAATTTGAGTAATATAATCCGGTATGAAAACCACAATCATTCAGTATCATAATGAAAATCCAGCCAAGTTTGGCTATTAAAGATTTGAATACTTTATCTGCTGACAAGTAAATCCGGAGTTAAATAGCCAGCGGCTCTTTTCCGATGATGACTTAATACGCGTCCATGGTAATCCGGGATTTTTGTAACCCGGCGGCTTATAGCCTTTGTAAAAATCAAGAACTGATGTAAGCCATAGCTCTGCATGTTCTGCACAAAGTTTAAACAACATATGCCCTGACGACTTATCGTCAAAAGCCAGGGCGGGTAACAACCCAAACATAAATAGTCTTATGCAATCATGGAAAAGACTAGAATAAAGGCCGTTCAAGCCTAAACATACTGGCGACTTAAAGTCAAAAGCCAGGGTGGGTTATCAATCCTCGCATATTTATATAACTAGGAAAATCATACCTGTAGAATTGGCTCATACTGCCGGCTTACATCACCATATGTAGTGAGGGTGATGATCCAAAGATTAATAAGCGCATGACTCCAATGGCGCAATCCAAAGTATACTGGCGACTTATCATCCAAAGCCATGGAGGGTTATCAAACCTCGCATATTCATCCAACAATTCGAAATATATACCTGAAAAATTGGCTCAAATTGCCGGCTTATATCACCACATCTAGTGAGGGTAACAATCCAATGATTTATAAGCGCATGATTCCAATAGCGCAATCCAAAATATACTGGCGACTTAAAGTCCATAGCCAGGGCGGTTTACCAAAACCAAAATATTCATACCATTACTGAAAGACATACATGTAGATTAATACCATGGTGATGCCTTGATAATTATAATCCGGGGCCAGTAGCAACCCGGAGTCATGAAATATCATCATTTTGAATGCTCAAGGAAAAATATCCTAACGACTTAAAGTCTGCTATCAGGGCGGTTTATCAAACCCAAAGATGCTCAATGATGAGCCATATAATCAAGGCTACATGGCCTGTGAAATCAGTTCATACGGCCGGCTTACAGCATCATATGCAGTAGGGGTAACATCCCAAATACTTAGAGTGAAAATCTCCAAGTACATAATCAAAGCACACTGGCGACTTATCGTCCAAAGCCAGGCTGGGTTATCCACACTCCGGATATACTCAAATATGAGTCATGAGGATTAGGCTACATGGCCTGAATCAATTTTAAACCACATACCAATATGGTACAAAGATATGAACCCAAACAATGTTCAAAACAAAGAGCAAATCGGGTAAAAACAAGGCCTTCATAGGCTGCCAAGCCTTAATATTACGTGTTGTTCAAGGGCCGCACAACCACTGAGTTAATCGTTTATTCAAACCTGTAAGCTGGGCCTCACATGACCAATAGACATTTTAACCTTGACAAGTTCGGAGTCCTTATAAGATTGACTGTCAAGAGTACGGTGAGTCATTCCAGGATTACCTGGGTAGAGTGGCAGACATACAAAGGCAGGATAACCCGGATTTTTGGTGAATACACCTGGCGTCCAAGCTGATCAAAAGGGTGAATATAGCTATGTTCATAGAACAGGAAGCCCCCAAGTGACCCATAACAAACCATCAAGGCAGGTTACCTATGTTTGAACTGCACATTACATCAAATTCTCTTTGGTAACTTTTAACTTAGGTAGAAAGCCCCCAAGTCATTTGCAACAATGCGTATAAGCCAGATCAAAAGGGTAGTAACAGCTATGCTCAGTGAGCAGGAAGCCCCCATGTCATTTGTAACAAGGCGTGCAAGCCAGATCAAGAGGGTAGTCACAGCTATGCTCAGTGAGTAGGAAGCCCCCAAGTGACCAATAATGTGATAAGCCAATAAGGCAGGATACCCATGTTTGAACCGTGCATCATGGCAGCAAGTTATTTTTGGCAACCTTTAATTTTTCCTGAGAACTCGAACTTGCGAGAGATGGATTCTTTTTGAACCGTAATTTTAAACTGGAGAGCTTCAAAGCTTTGTGAGAGACAGATTTCCCTTGAGCCGGATTTTAAACCAGAACTCTTCATTTTAAGCCAGAAATTTTCTGACGGCCTTTAAAGTTTCACCAATATAACAGTAGCCTCCGGGACCAGCTTACTTCCCTCCAATGACCCGGAGTTCTTGAATCTACTTAAAATGGCAACATTTACTGATCCATGTCCATGTAGCCCCCGAGTTTTAAGACGACTCAAGGAGCTGGCTTAAGATTCTCCATATTTGACTGTTTTATACTCCCAATATGAGTCGTTCGACAACTCAGTGACATAACTGTCCCTTTTGCAGTAGACAACTTGTCCTGCATTAGAGAACGTGCAAGCCAGAGTAATTTCTCTTTGAAAGGAAGCAATATGTAATATAAAAATACACTGGATGGATTTAACCTGATATAAAAATACACTTGATGATCACCACGGTAAAGCTGAAATCAATCACGTCCGAGTCGACAGCAGGAGCAGACAGATGAGCCGCCCGTGGCGTTGTAAGCCAGCGCGGACGGGTGAGTCAATCACAGGCGCGGTAAGCCTCGCGGACGGGCGAGTCAACCACGTCATGTTGATGTAAATTGGGCCGTAGAAGCGGCGGTTTGCACATATATTCGCCGAGCATCATGGCATGGTTAGGTGCTAATGCATGATAATGGTTGCGTGAGCTATACATTCATGACACGACCATCGCTCTTGTAGTGAATAATTGTCCTGCATAAACAATATTGCAGAACAAGGCAAAGATAAACTGTTCTTCGACAAAAACTAGACTTAGATGGATATCACCTGATGATTTTGTGTTTTATAGATGAAAACAGTACTAGTAGTTGATTTTTGAGATGGGATGACTGGTCATGTCACCGCCTGGCGTCCTTGACCACTGTACTGGTGTTCTGTTACTCACGAAGCTGAGCGCCTACTCGTGGCCTGCACCGTGCATGCCGCGGCTTGCTCCACTTGGTGTGGCCTCACACATTAAAAACAATATCAAACGTTTCTGGACTTTGTATTGTTCCCTTGATTCCCCAAACGCCTGTGTAAACATGTGAGAGCCTGGCATTTATCTCAAGCATTGAGCTATTCTGGAATAAGAGATCATGGTTCTTAGCAGCCAACTGAGCGCAGGCTCAAGGTCTCTCGCTTGCATCGCTTCAAGTATTCCATACATCTCCTTCACAATATCTGGATTAAAAGACTTCTCTAGGAGATTTGAGATATTTGCTCGAGGCAACATTCAGTTTCTTTTGACATCCTTCAAGTTGGATCAATGGCACCATTTTGTTTAGCTTGGCCTTCAGTTCTGCAAGGATGGATGAGCAGTCATAACTATCCATGGTATCGGTATTCATCATCTGCATCTTCAATATGGTCTGCATCAACTTCATTCACTATCAATCACTATGTTTTGCAAGAAAATCACACACGCTTTTCAACAATTCGGTCAAGTGCCTTTCTTAAACTGTCAATCTCCATTGTCATGCACCCAACTAAGCAGCACGGTTTTTGCACATCGCGGCCAACTATGGCGGAACGGCTGACTCGTGGCATGGAAGAAGGGAAGCTCAGGTGAGCCTGCCGCCACAGCGGCAGAGGCGAGGCGGCTCAATTCAGGGTGTGATGATGGAGGCAACCCGTAGCAGCGACTCAGGAGCATTACAGGCCGACTCGGAAGCTCCAGACCACGACAGCGGCAGAGACCACAACGGCGGCACAGCCACGGCAGAAGTGAGTCGAGGTCTGGTGCCGGGGCAGCTTGGCGGGCTACCGAAAGCGGCGCAGACCACGGCGACTTAGGGATGAGGTGGCAGTCCAGCAAAACGGCACAGCTGTGTGCTCGAAGAGGCCCCGGGGAAATAAAGCGAGGCGACCACAACGACGACTCAGCTCGGAGGTGATCCGACAAATCAACGCAGCAGAGACAGCACCGTGGACATGCGGCTCGTTGGCCGTGCAGGGCCGGCGGCCAGGGCTTGAGGCACATCGGCCTGGAAGCGGACGGAGCAGCGCGAGAGGCGGGCGGCTCAGTGAGGTAGCAGAGGCAGAGACGAACCGGGGGTCGCGGGTGAGCCGGCGTCGAAGTACAGCCGCCAACGCGCATCGGCGGGTCCACGGCAAAGGCAAGCCGGGCAGCTCGAGGCGCAGCCGCAGCTGCAGTAGAGGCGGAGATCGCAGCAGCGTCAGAGTCCGAGTCCCTGTGACCCGATCCTCCTCCGGGTCGTACCGGCTATGAGGGCACAAGCATCAAGGGACTTATGATGCCCTTTCTTTTTTTTTCTTTTTGGAAAGATCTCGTCCAAAACAACTGTGAAATCGGCATGGCACTAGATGCACTTTGTGACTCAGAAATTGATAGGCGCGGACGAGCGCGCACGCTCCCTGTATCGCTACCCATTCACTCGTTTTGGGATGTGGGCCGTACATGGTATTGTAGGGCTTGCAGGGTTCTGTATGTCTACACCGTACTAATGAGCTACTTATATATCGAACTTGGTCTCGGACGGCCGTTTGTTTCTCACAGCGGGTCATCGCCCCTGCCGTCTACAACCGGCGGCACCGTTACACATGGTGGGAAGCGGCGCTTGTTCGGTTCACCGGCGCCTGTCGTTTACTTAGCTACCCCCTACATACCTGCTCACTCGATTCCCCAAATTTGACTGAAGAACGCCAACCAAGGTGCAGATCTGATCCCCTGCCTGTATTCCCCTGCCGCCGGTCGCCCTGCCTGTAGTCCCCTGCCCGGATTGCGGTAGGGTAGTGGTGACATACGTCGCCTGCCGCGGTCAGTTCGCCGGCGAGCGCTTCTCCAGTCGATGGCAGCCGGGACGAGGTGGAATGCGATTTCTGCAGGTGGCAGGAAGCCTACGCAAAGTACCTGGCTTCGCTTGGACCGAGGACACCTCCGTTGGCGCAAATTGATCCAGGTCAGCAGCAAATCGCAGCACCAAATGAAGCTGGGCAGCTGCAGGAGGCAATGTTGGGCAGGCGCTGCAAAAGTGTTCAAAAATCAAACTATATGGGTACAGTGCTATATCCCGCCCATGGCAGCCTGATGGAGTGATCCAGAGGCTAGCGGCAGCAAGCAGATATGCCTGGAGACTGTGAGTAGGTGGCAAAGATTGGCTCACTTCAAGTAGTAGCAGACTTGATGGTTGCTCACAGTAGAAGGGTAGTAACTACAGGCGTTGTTGGGCGGGCGCTCCAAAAGGATTCAAAAATCAAACTATACGTGCACAGTGCTGCGTCCGCGCCCATGCTTGGAGAGAAGAGAGGGTGTGTGCACTGTGCTGTCGGTCACATCTTTTTTTTGGCCCATGTCATGAACAGAGGACTCGTGAGTGTGTGATTCTCAGCAGTACCTTCTAAGGGTTAGCAGTTTTTTAATTGATTAGCACAAATAAGATTAATAGGAAGGAAATGTGACAGCAGCATGAAACCTATCTTTCAACAGTACACCCATTTAAGCAAGGGTATTAGGCGAACACAGTACAATTTTTAGGCCAGGCAAATGCAAGTGAGCATGCACGACACAAAGCAGAAGGTAAAAAATTAGATGCACTTGCGATGCTTGCATACACGCATCATGGGTTGCCATGGTTGAGACAAGTACAGATTACTAAGCTGATAATACACAATACACCTTCAGGAAAGTGGCATTGATCAACCAGAATACAGTAACAAACTGGGTGCTACTTGACATGCTTTCGTGCTTGCATAGATTTATCACTGATCGATAGCAGGATCATGAGTTGTTTGCTCGGCAACATGTACCACAATCTTAGGATTGCTGTAGGTGTTCTTCCGACGACCTCCCACCCCGCAGATCGAGCATTTCGGTTCTCTCTTTTTCTTTTGAGGCGTGTCCCCTCTCTGTGGACAAGTTGTGCTTTTGTGACCAGGGCCACGGCATATAGTGCGGAACCGTGTTCGTTGCAGGGCACTCGCAGCGGCATGTCCGTGCGTTTCCTTTTTTTGGTTTGCCCTGAAAATATGAATCCATTGCCAAATGTTATATTGTGTTTCGAGAAAGCAGATACAGTTTTTTGGGTAATGATTTTAGTGTCAACTCACCGAGCATCCACCGACTATTTCTTGCATACATTTGGTTCTCCCGAGTCTTGACGTTAAGCCTACTTTTTCCATATCTTATCACAAAGCCAATCTCCCACGAATATAGATTATAGGAGTCATATGCTTCTCCCAATGAATCAAAATTGTATCCAACAGTTGGTTCCACGACGATATCTGTTTTCTTCTCCGCGTATCCTCTTAAGGTTTTTCCAAGGGCACATACTCTTCCAGCGCATGGTGTGCGCTCATTATTTAACGGATCATTACTTGACTGAAAATGGGTGCCTGATTTGTACTGAAGAATGCAATGCTCACAAGCAACCAATATAGTAGCACTGCTTTAATCTTAAAGATTTCAATCATTCAGACATGGCTTACCACACTGTTTTCAGTGTTTATGACGATCCAAGACAAACTTACGTTTTGCTCATTTTCTCATCAGGATTTCATTGTTCATACACAAGCAACATGGAGGTGCAGGTTTACTTTCAGATTTCTAAAATTATTAAGAATGAAATGCAGCCGACTGTAAAAGACATCAGGCTTGATAAGCGACCAAAATGTAAAGCAGAGATGTACATCTGGAGATATAAATTTTTCAGACATATATAACCGTAATACATTCAGAGATGAGCATGGACAACTATGAATTGATGTTTTTTATATACTTTTTTGGTTTTTGCTGAAGAATTCAGTGCTGACACACGAGCAGTATGCAAATCTGAAGAATTCAGAGCTGACAAGCGAGCAGTATGCAAATACACCTTGTGCTTCAGAGTTCTTTTTTTATCAAATATGGCTTACATGAATATGTTAAGTTAAGCAGGATCGACACCAAGCGAGGGTACCTTCTAGTCCAACCGGGGGCTTGAGGGTCATCTTTTCTTGTTGATTGCTGCGAATCGGCCGCCGACAAGCTTAGTGCTTCGCAGCCGTTATTGACGGCCAATTGGATTGACAGTGGGTCATCGCCAACATCTCCCATGCTTGATTCAGCAGCCGACTGTGTGAGGCATGTACCTGCCTCACCGGCCGGAGTTAAATCGTTGGTTTCAAGATCCGGCCAGGGGAACCTATGAGAAGACCTGGCAATCCATTAGTTGTTCCTTGCGAAAGATTCAGAGATACTGCTTCAATGAAGATGAAGTAGCAACCATACCTGTCGACAGGATCTGTTAGGAACTCCAGCCCATTGCCGTTCTCTTCCGCCGCCGCCATGGACTCTGCTCTCTACTGATGGCACCGCAGAGCACTCGTAATGAGGGAGCGGGGTGGGATCTTGGCTTCTGCTGGGCCTGCAAACGCATTTATTTTTTCCACCGCTATGTCTACACTGTTTTCTCGACGGAACTATTGTCTGAGTACGTCACGTACCGTGATCCTTCAAATGTACCGATGGTACATTTTCACTCTCCGTCCGTTACTGCGCAACGTACGCGATCTGGCCCTATGTATCGACAGTAAGACTGTATACGGTCCGCTCAAGAGGCCCACCCACGCGGTCTTGCGCAATTGGTCCACCTAGCGGGAGCGTGCGCGCTCGAGCTCTCTATCGCCGCTCTGCTTTGCGACTTTGCTTTTTTAATCTCCACACGAAGAGCGAAACGGTGAAAGAACGTCTTCTTCAGAAATCTGTCCGTCTCGGCAACTTGAAAAATAATTGCTGTCGGTCTTGGCAACTCTTGAAAATCTATCCGGATTTGACGGATCGTCCGATCTCGACGGCTCACACCACGCAACCGTAACTTTTTCTTCCATCTCAAATCTCATGTATGTCGTCCGACTGCTCGTCATTGGTACTATGCAGATCCTTCAAAAACTGGTTCCTCTTCATCCAAAAAATTATAAACTTCTCGAACCCTAGATGAGATCCCTTCAAGAACTCAACACCATTGTGCGTATGCCCCATGGTGGGTGCCAACTGTCATGGATTTGTCACGACAGATGTTCTTAGTGTCAGGACTTAGTCGTGAGGCCAATGCATCTGTGTTGTAGCTTGAGAGGGGTTGAGCATGACCGAGAGACACGAGGAGATCGTCGAGGTGGGTTAACACACGCGACAAGATTTAGACAGCTTCGGGCCCCGAGAAACATCATCCAGTAATAACCCTACATATTGTTTGTGGCTAGGTCTTATTCTGAATGATCATGAGGGAGTTGTGTAGGACCTTGAAGTATGTCTAGAGAGGGGGTGATTAGACTACTTGACCAACTAAACTTAACCTTTTCCCAATTTTAGAGTTTGGCAGATTTTAGCTATCTTAGAACAAGTCAAGCAATCATCACACAATTCAAGCAAGCATGCAAAGAGTATATAGGCAGCGGAAATTAAAGCATGCAACTTGCAAGAAAGTAAAGGGAAGGGTTTGGAGGATTCAAACGCAATTGGAGACACGGATGTTTTTGGCGTGGTTCCGATAGGTGGTGCTATCGTACATCCACGTTGATGGAGACTTCAACCCATGAAGGGTAACGGTTGCGCGAGTCCACGGAGGGCTCCACCCACGAAGGGTCCACAAAGAAGCAACCTTGTCTATCCCACCATGGCCGTCGCCCACAAAGGACTTGCCTCACTAGCGGCAGATCTTCACGAAGTAGGCGATCTCCTTGCCCTTAAAAACTCCTTGGTTCAACTCCACAATCTTGTCGGAGGCTCCCAAGTGACACCTAGCCAATCTAGGAGGCACCACTCTCCAAGAAGTAAAAAATGGTGCGTTGATGATGAACTCCTTGCTCTTGTGCTTCAAATGATAGTCTCCCCAACACTCAGCTCTCTCTCATAGGTTTTGGATCTGGTGGAAAGAAGATTTGAGTGGAAAGCAACTTGGGGAAGGCTAGAGATCAAGATTCATATGGTAGGAATGGAATATCTTGGCCTCAACACATGAGTAGGTGGTTCTCTCTCAGAAATGGTAAGTTGGAAGTGTAGGTTTGTTCTGATGGCTCTCTCCACGAATGAAGAGGAGGTGGAGGGGTATATATAGCCTCCACACAAAATCTAAGCGTTACACACAATTTACCAAACTCGGTGGGACCGATTCAATAGACTCGGTCGGACCGATTTAGTAAACCTAGTGACCGTTAGTGATTTTCGGTGGGACTGACATGCAACTTGGTGAGACTGATTCAGTTAGGGTTTGGGCATAACGTAATCTCGGTAAGACCGATTACACAAACTCGGTGAGACCAATTTTGGTAATAAGCTTTCCAGAGAGTTGGTCAGGTAAACTCGGTGGGACCGATTTGCTCTTTTCGGTGAGACCGAAATGTTACGAAAAGGAATCAGAGAGTTTACATTACAATCTTGGTGGGACCGATCGCTCACTTCGGTTAGACCGAAACTTTACGAAGGGAAACAGAGAGATTACAATCCCATCTCGGTGAGATCGAGATCCCTACCGGTAGAACCGATTTGCTTAGGGTTTGTGGCAGTGGCTATGACTTTTGAAATCAGTGGCACCGGGTAGGAATTATCGGTGTGACCGATTTTGTCTTTAGGTTTAGGTCATTTGTGGATGTGATAAAGTAGCTGAGGGTTTTGCAGCATATCACTAAGCACTTGAAGCAAGAGGCTCATTAAGCAACACCTCATCCCTCCTTGATAGTATTGGCTTTTCCTATAGACGCAATGTGATCTTGGATCACTAAAATATAAAATGAAGAGTCTTGAGATTTTGAGTTTGAGCCAATCCTTTGTCCTTAGTATTTTGAGGGATCCACTTTCATCATCCATGCCATGCCATTCATTGAGCTTTCCTGAAATAATAGTCTTGGAATAGCATTAGCTCAATGAGCTATATGTTGTTATGAATTACCAAAACCACCTAGGGATAGTTGCACTTCAATCTCCCCCTTTTTGGTAATTGATGACAACATATAGATCAAAGCTTCGACAAATGATAATAAGATTAAAACATCGTCGCTTTGAGAAGTATGTGATAATCAAGAGCTCCCCCTAAATTTGTGCATAGTTTAAGATTTGCTTTGGACTACAAATGCACAAGGAATTAGGTTCATGGGTTACTCTTCCATGTCACATACATCTTGGTGGAGCGCTCAAAATAATAAAGATTGAATACATGCTCTCATCACCAAGCAAAGTGAATGATCACATAGGATAGATAAGATAATATCATCAAATATGCATAAGTGTAGCTTATGATCAAACACATGATCATCAATGTCTCACAGGCATAGTATCTCAAGCAATCAAAAGCAGACAAGTTTTAACCACCAAATCAAGAGAGAATAAAAGCAAACTCTCTCTCTCTCTCTCGAGGCCTATGATCTATACATTTTTCTCCCCCTTTGGCAACAAGTTACCAAAAAGTTCATAGAAAATGCATAGTGCTAGATCGACTCTCAGGCTTGATCTTTAGGTGGTGGTGTCCGGATAACTCCAAGAACGAAGGCTTCAGTTGAAGTAGAGGGTGCTGGAGTTGATGCTGGAGCTGGTTGCCCTGGAGCTGTAGGGGCTGTAGCTGGTGCAGAAGATGTTGCTCTGGTGTCTGTCACAGGCACTGCAACTGACCTCTGGGCTCTAGGCACTCTGGCAAACACATTAGTGGTAGTCTTGCCCTGCCTCTCCTGCATGTCATCCTGTAGCTGCTCTACAACTGACTGAATCTCAGTTACTTTGACATCAAGATCATGAAATTTGAGTTCCATGATTCTTTCCAAGCTTTCCTGATTCTGAGTGAGGGTGGACAGTCCTTTCTCAATCCTCAGTGTTGATGCTATTAAGTAACCAAGTTGCTCCTGCTTGTTCTTCAAGAAATACTCAGATGCCTCCTCTTGAGTTGGCATCTTGGCAGCCTTCTCCTTCCTTGCCTTCTCCTTCTTCTCTTGAGCATGTACAGATGATGGATCATTCTCATTCATGACAACCTCATTGTCCTCAAAGTCTGGATAAAGTGGAAAATGTTCCTTATCCAATTGATATTTCCCTGTGCCCATCTTTGAGTTAATCTATTCCTGAATCTGAGGGGCATATCCACAGCTCCTCTTCTGATCTGCTACTGTCCTCTTAATGGTTTCAATCATAAGGCTCATGACTTTAAACTTCTGTGGCACATCAAACAAATGCAACATGTTAATGGCATGTACTATGATCATGTTGTGGTCACCAGACTTAGGCAATAGAGTATGCCTTAGGATCCAATTGATAGTGGGCAGCCCTGACAGAAGGAAGTGGACTGATCCAAACTTATGTGTCTCTACAGCTTTGTCTGGGATCTCCTTGTACATGTGTGCCATGGAATTGTGGTCCATCTTCTTCTTGGCATAAATATCCAGGTCATCTTCATTTTCCTTTGGGGAATTGATCAGACTTGCCCATTCCTCAACAGTTGACTGGTACTTGGTGCCTTCAGACATCCATACTATCCTACCATCTGGATAGAAGTGTGATGTGGAGTAGAATTGCATGATAAGTTCATCATTCCAGTTGGTGAGCTTTTGCCCAACAAAATCAGCAACTCCACAAGCAACAAAACTTTCTTGCACTCCAGGATATTGTTCTTCATTATCCTTTATGTAGGTCCAGTCAACCCACCTCATATCACATACTATGGGCTTCTTATCCAACAAGATTGTCTCATAGAAGTCCTGCTGTTCCTTTGTATGAAACCTGTAATCAACAGCAGTTCTTCTCCTTGAGGCATATGGATCTTCAATTCTCCATATCCTCAACCCTGAGTCCTTCCTGATCCTCATGTCCTCAGCCACAGGATGGGCATCATTGTGGTCTGGTATCTTGGGCTTGAGCTTCCTTAGGACCTGTCCTTCTTCATCTTCCTCATCAGCAACATTTGGCACTGGGGCCTTGTTCTTCTCAGCAGCTGGAATACTCCTGGTATTCCTCTTTGGTGCAAGCTTGGCCTTGGGTGCAGCTTTGGGTGCTTCCTTAGGCTTAGATGTTGCAGCCCCTGATCTAATAGCATCACCCATAAGCTTTGGTGCCTTGGGTGCTGGTGCATCAACCTCTTCTTCCTCTTCAGAGTCTCTTCTCATTGAGGGATTTCCAAGAACCTGGGAAGTTGTGGTTCTTGCTCTCTTCTTGTTCTTGTCCTGAGCAGCTTCATCCTCTGATTCAATGGTAAGCTTCATAGTTTCTCCAGTAGGAACTTTCTTGGGTTTGGAAGATGTGACTTTCTTTTCAGGTGCCTCTTTGGGTTCAGTCTGTTCTGGCACTTGAGTGGACCTTCTGGCCTTGGGCATTGGTGTCCTCTTGGCAGGAACTTTCTTATTGAGGCCAGGCTTTGTATTCTTTGCTGAGCCATATTCCTTTTTGAGCACTACTTTCTTGGAAGTAGCCTCATCCTCTTGAGCTTTCTAGTCCTCATCCTCTGAGTCTGAAGTTCTCTTCCTTCTTTGCCTGGTAGCAGCCTTGGGCAGATTACTTGGAGTGCTTCTGCTGCCTTCATCTGAAGTGCTAGAGGGACTAGTGCCCTTGCTCATGTCAATCTGCTCTTCTGACCTATTCTGACTGTCACTCTAGTCTGACATGCTTCAAACACTAACTACTGACCCTGTGAAGAGTTATAGATGAGGTAGAATGGATGAGCATCACAAAATACAGATATTTTTGCAAAAGAATGATTCAAAAATTCAGTTTTAGTTTTCCACAGAAAGCATTTCGGATCAACCGATTTTCAAACTTGGTGATACCGAAGCAGTTTTGGAACCTAAACTGATGAACTCGGTTGGACCGAGTCACAGTTTGGTGGCACCGAGACTGCTAGGGTTTCACAAAGTCCTAAAATCGGTCTCACCGATTAGCAATTCTCGGTCAGACCGAGAGTTACTAGTGCAATGGCATAAGCCAAATTGGTGGGACCGAGTTTTTCAACTCCGTGGGTCCGAGATGGTTTCGGCGGAAACCTAACCCTAAAATTTCGAATCTCATCTAATCTACGGACTGTATTGAGTGGATAGGAGTGTTTCAATCGTGGCAAGAATCTATAAGAACACAATGTGCTAGGAATCGGACGAGGATAGCACAGTGATCGAGTCCATACCCTAGCTTGGTGATGAACTCGCTACGGCGGCAACGGCGGGGGCGAAATCCGTTGAAAGCGGCGGAGACCAGCGACAAGAGGCGGCTGGCGACGAGGAGACGATCCGGAGACCTTCGAGGGCAGAGCGAGCTATTGCGTGGGCGAAGGGGTTCGGAGAAATTTCCAAATTTTTGCCCATGACTATATATAGCCCGACCCTGTCGGTGTGACCAAGTGGAACAACTCGGTGGCATCGAGATGCATAACTGTGTACAGTTACAGCAACTCGGTGTGACCAAAAAGTTCAAATTGGTTACACCAAGATTGAATACTTAGATCAACTTAATGATCTCGGTAGGACCTAAATGGAGGAATCGGTCAGACCGAGAATCACAAAGAAGTTTTGGAAGTTTAAGTCTATGACAAATCGGGGACTCCGAGTGCTCCTCACACAGAGTGGTTCGAATCTGACTTGATCAAATTTTGTGATGTAGCATGAATAGAGTTTGAGACGAGAAAAGCATAGATAGCTAGAGAAGGTTCTTAGGCATTCTTGTCCATCCACTTGGCAAAAAGAAAAGAAGCCAATCAATCAAAAGAACAAGTGGATGTCCTTGAATGAGTAAAATATGCACCAACATGCTCACACAATAAGATGGCAAATGAAATATGTGGCAAAGCATGCACAACCAATTCTAGCATCTATCAAACAATTGGCGATGACTAGGTCATCTATATATGAGTATATTGACTTAGGAGTCAAATGAAAACATTTTATCATAGGTCATACTCATTGTTTAAGCTCAAGTGGGGTTACCACTTTTACATAATGCATTGATGTGTTCACACCATTAGAGTTGCTTTGACTCAATTCTTAGAGTTAAGCTCCCCCTAGATGTGAGATCCCCCCTTAGAGGGATGAACTAACCTTGGGTTTTGTCGATGATGACTTCATGTACGGGTTGAAGATGTGGGTTCTCAATGTTGATGTAGATCATTAGGAGCAATCCTTTGGAGTGAGTTGCACTTTCAACTTACCTACATGGGTTAGTCCCACAAGGAACAAACAAGAATATCCATAGACATAGAGTGAAGTACACACAAGATGATGTCCATGAAATCATTAGGTTACCTTGTCCCTTGCCTTACCAACATGAGGGTTTGTGACTCCTTGAACTAGTGCAAGATGTGGAAGTTTATTGCACTTGTTCTTGCCATAATGATATGAGTGAGGAATGTTGGCGGAGTCACCCTCAAGAACTCTCTAATTCTTCTTCTTCGGGATCCACATCATCTTGATGGGAATCCTTGGAGTTGTAGTTGTACTTGATGAAGTAGAACTTGACATAGTCTTGGGAACCCACTTGAACGAGGCTTTAGGTGCTTCTTCAAATGCATCAATCTCTTCTTGAAGCTTGTCCTTGCCTTTGTTCTTGTGGTCTTGTGGTGGAAGATCATCTTGTGCTTGTGTTCCCTTGAAGGAAGTAGGATCATACTTCTCTTGTTGAGGAACAAACTTTGTCTTGGGGTATTGATCATCTTCCCACTCAACTCCATTGGCATTGAACTTTCATTCAAAATCAACACCTTGATTCTTCCGATGCCTTCCTTGCTTGCGTACAATTTCCTCGAATTGCTTACTCCCGGCAAGGCTCTTGTAAACACCTTTCTCTATAATTCTCTTCAATAAGCTATTTTCTTGCTCAAGTGTAACTTGGTTAAGAGAATCATTAGTGGAATCAAGAGAACTACTAGAAGCAACAATATTGGATTTGACATTATTATTGTTGCTACTAGAGAAAGTATCCTTCTTGTACTTGTTACTAGACTTGACTTGAGGCATGCAAGTAGATAAGAGTAAACGCTTGGCAATGTAAGAAGAACTTTTCTTACGGAGATCATCATTGATTGCTTTTAAGAACTCATGCTCTTGCTCAAGATTGGGCTTTTCAAAGCGTAACTTCTCATGAGCCCTTAAAAGTTCTCGATGATCTTCGAAGATAGTTTCATGAGCCAACTTAAGAGTGTTTAGTTCTTTAGTTAGAAGCTCAATCTTCTCCTTATCATTGTCATTCGTTTTATATTGATTAGCATGATTAATTGACGTTTCATCATAGTATTCATCACTAGAGTTGTCAACAAGTAAATCATCATCCACAAGCAAGTCATCTTCATCACTATTGAAATCAACATACTCAGGATGTGTTACCTTTGGACCTTTGGCCATGAAGCATCTTCCAATTCCTTCATTTGGTGAATCAAATATGTCGTAGGAGTTGGTTGACACAAGTGCTAGACCGGCAACACCTTCATCTTGAGCATATTCGGAGTCGGAGTGATAGCTTCTCTCGGAGTGATTGTCGGAGTCGGAGCCGGATACCCATTCACCAACATGAGCTTGATGTCTTCGTTTTGTGTAGCTCCTTGATGAATTGTCCTTCCTTTCCGAATCCTTGCTTCTCCGCGAGGGTCTTCGTTCATAACGATCATCTCTACTCCTCCTCTCTCTTGGTGGTGATTCTTCTCTTTTGCTTCTTCTTCTTGGAGAATCTTCTCTTCTTTTGTATGGTGCTGTACACTCATTGGAATAGTGTCCGGGTCTCCCACAATTGTAGCAATTGCGCTCTCGACTTTAAGATCTTTTGTCATGGTAAGACCTTGACTTGGAGCTTCTTTCTTTGCTTCTACTCTTGTAGAATTTGTTGAAGTTCTTCACCATTAAGCTCAATTCTTCATTGAAGGTTTGTTTCTCACTTGATGATGTGGGGGCTTCACTTGAGGCTTTGTAAGCACCACTTGACTTGTTGTGAAGTTCCTCCTTATCCTTGAGTGACATCTCATGAGCAACAATTCTTCCAATGACTTCCGTTGGCTTGAGATCTTTGTAGTTTGGCATCATTTGGATCAATGTGCACACGGTATCATACTTTCCATCCAATGCTCTTAGGATCTTCTTGATGATGAATTTGTCGGTCATCTCTTCACTCCCTAAGCCAACAATCTCATTTGTGATAAGAGCAAGCCTAGAGTACATTTCAGCGACACCTTCACCATCCTTCATTTTGAACTTGTCAAGCTGACTTTGGAGCACATCCAACTTGGATTCCTTGACAGATTCGGTACCTTCATGCATACCAATCAAAGTATCCCAAATTTCCTTTGCATTCTCAATACGGCTGATTTTGTTGAATTCTTCGGGGCACAGTCCGTTGAAGATGATATCACAAGCTTGAGCGTTGTATTGCAGCATCTTCAATTCTTCCGCATTAGCTTCACGGTTCAATTCTCTCCCATCAAAGAATTCACCATACAAGCCAATTCAAATAATTGCCCAAACGGCGGGGTTATGTCCGAGAATATGCATTTTCATCTTATGCTTCCAACTAGCAAAATTAGTACCATCAAAGTAAGGACCTCTACGGTGATAATTCCCCTCGCTAGACGACATACTCTCCTAGGTTGTGAAACCAAGGCTATGACCACCAAAAGCTATGGAAATCAAAGAAAATGGAGACCAAAGCTCTGATACCACTTGTAGGACCTTGAAGTATGTCTAGAGAGGGGGTGATTAGACTACTTTACCAATTAAAAACTTAACCTTTTCCAAATTTTAGAGTTTGGCAGATTTTAGCTATCTTAGAACAAGTCAAGCAATCATCACACAATTCAAGCAAGCATGCAAAGAGTATATAGGCAGCGGAAATTAAAGCATGCAACTTGCAAGAAAGTAAAGGGAAGGGTTTGGAGGATTCAAACGCAATTGGAGACACAGATGTTTTTGGCGTGGTTCCGATAGGTGGTGCTATCGTACATCCACGTTGATGGAGACTTCAACGCACGAAGGGTAACGGTTGCGCGAGTCCACGGAGGGCTCCACCCACGAAGGGTCCACAAAGAAGCAACCTTGTCTATCCCACCATGGCCGTCGCCCACGAAGGACTTGCCTCACTAGCGGTAGATCTTCACGAAGTAGGCGATCTCCTTGCCCTTACAAACTCCTTGGTTCAACTCCACAATCTTGTCGGAGGCTCCCAAGTGACACCTAGCCAATCTAGGAGACACCACTCTCCAAGAAGTAACAAATGGTGCGTTGATGATGAACTCCTTGCTCTTGTGCTTCAAATGATAGTCTCCCCAACACTCAACTCCCTCTCATAGGTTTTGGATCTGGTGGAAATAAGATTTGAGTGGAAAGCAACTTGGGGAAGGCTAGAGATCAAGATTCATATGGTAGGAATGGAATATCTTGGCCTCAACACATGAGTAGGTGGTTCTCTCTTAGAAATGGTAAGTTGGAAGTGTAGGTTTGTTCTGATGGATCTCTCCATGAATGAAGAGGAGGTGGAGGGGTATATATAGCCTCCACACAAAATCTAACCGTTACACACAATTTACCAAACTCGGTGGGACCGATTCAACAGACTCGGTCGGACCGATTTAGTAAACCTAGTGACCGTTAGTGATTTTCGGTGGGACTGACATGCAACTCGGTGAGACCGATTCAGTTAGGGTTAGGGCATAACGTAATCTCGGTAAGACCGATTACACAAACTCGGTGAGACCGATTTTGGTAATAAGCTTTCCAGAGAGTTGGTCAGGTAAACTCGGTGGGACCGATTTGCTCTTTTCGATGAGACCGAAATGTTACAAAAAGGAAATAGAGAGCTTACATTTCAATCTCGGTGGGACCGATCGCTCACTTCGGTTAGACCGAAACGTTACAAAAGGAAACAGAGAGATTACAATCCCATCTCGGTGAGACCAAGATTACTATCGGTAGAACCGATTTGCTTAGGGTTTGTGGCAGTGGCTATGACTTTTGAAATCGGTGGCGCCGGGTAGGAAGAATCGATGTGACCGATTTTGGCTTTAGGTTTAGGTCATTTGTGGATGTGAGAAAGTAGCTGAGGGTTTTGGAGCATATCACTAAGCACTTGAAGCAAGAGGCTCATTAAGCAACACCTCATCCCTCCTTGATAGTATTGGCTTTTCCTATAGACTCAATGTGATCTTGGATCACTAAAATATAAAATGAAGAGTCTTGAGCTTTTGAGCTTGAGCCAATCCTTTGTCCTTAGTATTTTGAGGGATCCACTTTCATCATCCATGCCATGCCATTCATTGAGCTTTCCTGAAATAATAGTCTTGGAATAGCATTAGCTCAATGAGCTAGATGTTGTTATGAATTACCAAAACCACCTAGGGATAGTTGCACTTTCAAGTTGCCGTGTAAGCCGGCTCTCCTCTAGTTGTGTCTAGCCCTCATCATTATTTTTCGCCCCCTCTTGGGGCGCCCTGCCCCTCCTTATATAAGTTGAAAGGGCGGGTTACATGACTAGTCCTAGTAAGATTAGGATTACTCTATTTCAAGTGGAGTCCTAGTCTTTCTACCTTTTAAGGGAATATTCCTTATGCTTTCCTCTTAAGCCGGCCCACTGGACACGCACCTTGAGCCAGTCTTCTCATAAGCCACCTTCTGGGCCTTGGGCCTTCTTATTCATCTAACTCGTCCTCCGGGTCACCAGTGATTTACTAGTCTCAGGCGGATCACCAGTGAGTCACCAAACTCCGGACGGGGCATACATCCGGCGGGTCACACCATGGGGTATATCCCCGGCAGCAACCACATCACATTCAAAATGGTAGCTACACTTTTTTCACAACAAGCAGTAGCTAATATTTGTTTTTAGAACTATAGAGTTTTTATTCTAGTTTTTTCATTTAGTTTTGCATTCATGTGTTCACTACAGATGTCGGCTTCAAACCAGCAGATATGGCAAACATATTTTTTAAAGCATTTTTCAATGTTGAATATGCCGTGTCATACATGGCAAATAAGACAGTTAGATCATTCACTTACTTGTGAAATATCTTGTTGGTGTATATCTTGCTCATCTGCCTCTCCATCGGTAAATATGTTAGCAATTTAGGCTGCTTGAGTGCGGTGTTTGCTTCTTGTTGTAGCTCAGATCCCAATATTTTCTGTTGCAAAGCTTTATATTGCTTGGCAAACTGCAGCAATGAGTTGCCAGGGCTCACGTAACGCTTCAAAACAGCATTGAACCCTTCGCTGCATTCCGTAGTCTGCAGAAATGGAAAGAAGCACTCCATGAAGTAGGCCGGCACCCAGTACATTCACTTCTACCATAGGCTATTAAGTGTCTCGTTGTCTTGGACTTGGTATGTTTCAATCATAGCCGTCCAGCTCCGTTCAACATTCTCCACCGTCAAGCTGTGGTCCACACACAACTCAAATGCCTTGTGTAGCTTCGAACGGTCAGCAAAGAATGGTCCTAGCGTCTCTTCAGCCTTCTTAATAATATGCCACCTGCTGTGCCTATGCACTACCAACGGAAAGACCTCCTCCATGACTACACACATGCTAAAATCCCGGTCTGTTATTATGTTCATCGGTGCAAGTCCATCCATGCACTCCAAGAAGGTTTTGAACAGCCAAATGCAAACAATCTGTATCTTTGTTCCGAACGAGACCGCAACCAAACTGCAAGGACTGATCATGGTTATTTATTCCTATGAATGGAGCACAAGGCATCTTGTACATATTCGTGAGATATGTCGCGTCGAACAAAATGCAATCACGGAAACGTTTGTAGGCTCTTCTTGCAGCACCATCCACCCAATACATGTTTCTGACATGGTCCTCATCGTCGAATCTTATCCTGTAGAATAAATCAGGATTTGCTTTTGCTTTCTCTTCGTAGTAGGCAATTGTGGCTTCTATATCAGCCAACCTGCTCTCTCTCTATGGTACTTTGCATTTAGGTTTGTCACGTCTACTGGTATGTAGGGCATGCTACTCAGAGTACCATCTCCGCTGTGGGTCATGGACAGTATTTGGACCATTCTTGATGGACCGATGTTACAATCATGTAGGAACCTTATGAATTTCTTCTTGAGGGGACTGAATCCTCTGTGGGCGCTCAGAAATTTTACAAGGTCAAACTTATTTATGAGGTCGTGGTTGTGTTCTTCGACATATTCGGTGACCACCCACCATGCTCCATTTGTGTTTAGCTTCATCCGGTCAGGGCATTCCGTCTTGAGAATGATGCCTCTCTTTTGTTCCGTCACGACAGGCACAACACCTTTACCCTTCTTGTTCTTTCCTGCCTTGTAGCACATTATCTCACCTCTGCTATACTCGTTAGTTTTTTTATTTTCCTACGGTATTCTGTGTTCACCGCAAATCCATGGAACAATGCATTTCTCTGATAGTATTCCTTGGCATCTTCAAATGAACCAAATCTCTGCCCAACATAAGGTGGTTGAGGTGCCATGATTTCTAATTGTCCATCTTCTTCTTCCCTTGCGCTTCATCATCAATTTCATCATTCACTTCAGTATTGGCGACTATTTCATCTGCTTGAGTGTTGGTTGTGCTGGTGTGCACGTGCGTGCTTGTCGTCATTGCTGTAATGATTGCTAGTTCTGACACTAATTCTACATTGTTTGTGGCAGCATCGTTAACTTTATCATGGAACACCCCATATGCGTGCTCTGAGGTACCCGCAGTAGAGGTTCCTGCACCGCTGTTGATTGTAGTTGAAGCTCTTGCAAAAAATCAGGTACATGTGTAAGCACTATTGCTTGAATGGAATATTCATCATAATGAAATACATCAGCTGCATCTGATTGGCATGATATCATTCATACATGCAAGCCTTGAGCATCTGCATTTGGCCATGCATGGCAATTGCAGTTTTTCAGCCATGGCAGCTACAATTGACCTAGTATGGCAGCTGCAGTTGGCAAGTCATGGCAACCAGCATCTTAACATCAACGCTTGCATTCTAGATATGAGCCCACAAGGAAAATGTAGATAATCACAAATGGCATATACACGTTGACAGTAATTGACAAATTGAAATGATCATAGACGATTAATGGACGTATTCACTTGATGGCAATCGTAGTTTGCAAACACCACCGTGATAAATCCACTTTCCCCAAAGCTTTTCCACAAAAGCAAATGCATGATTTTTATTGGTTAACATATCTTACCTTGTTGTGCCGCATGTGCTAATCGAAGTTCGTGTGTCACTCCAATTTGGTGTGTTGTATCTGCAATACCGATGGCCTGTAATGGTGAAGCTTGCCACGAGACCTTTGCTGCTGTGGTTCCACCATAACAACCTGCAATCATGTTCAGTTGGTCAATGCATGGCAACCATAGTTTATATAACATGGCATATGTAGTTGTTCAATCATGGTAACTATAGTTGTTCACACTTGGCAACCGGAGTTGTTCACACATGGCAATCACAGTTGTTTAGTCATGGCAATTACAGCTATTTAGACATGGCAACTGCAGTTGTTAAGACATGGCAACTGTGTGCAATCACGTGTGGCCACCGTTGGTCATACAATCTGTAGTTGTCCACATGCGACAGACGCAGATGAACAAACTTGGCAGATGCACTTTCCATCATTTTTTTCTATTTCTATCAGCAACAAACGCCAATGTCACCTAGTTTCCTTTTTCTGATACACTGTCCGCAAGATCACTTCATATAACTCACCTGCGTACAACGTTGATGGCAGGTATTTAGTTGCCGCCTGTTGCCACGTGCTCCATCTTGGTCCTGCGTTTTTTAAAGAACTCTTAAGTTTTGCCATCCTTGCAAGTTTTTTTACCACACCAATATGCTATTTTTATGCGTTAACTTGATTTGCCATATTTGCTACTTGAAGTTGGTCTCCCGTATATCTATCACCGATAGCCCCCTGTGTTGCAACTTGCCACGGTATCCCTGCCTGTGTGCTTGTCTCATAAGAACCTGCAAACAATGACATTGTAGTACATAAGTAGAATGCCATTTTCAAGCCCACAAACATGTCAACTGTCCGTTTTTTATCATGCATCGTACCTAAGTTCGCGTACTGCTCTAGTAGTGGTAGCAATGGTCCTGCGGAAATGAGTTGATTGTACTCTATTAGATCAAAAGGGAGCGCTTGCAACCTTTGAGAAAACCAAGGATCAGTCCCGTCTTCATGATTCATTTCTTTCTGCTTCTCCCAATGTGTTGTCAGTCACTGCATGAACAAGAACACATTACTATTTCAAATTGCATTTTGTTCTTTCCACATAAAAGGAAACACGGCAATCTTATCACATTTCTTGCATAAACAACCAATACAGCATGGCAAGTAGCAAAACATTGCAGCCATGCATTTCTGTTGATAGGGCATGCACATTCATTCTCTTTTTCTACAATCTGGATGGCAACTATCATGTTGAACTGATGGCAACAACCAATATAATATGATGGCAAGTAGGAAAACATCGCAGTCGTGCATTTCTGTTGATAGGGCATGCACATTCGTTCTCTTTTTCTACAATCTCGATGGCAACTATCATGTTGAACTGATGGCAACAATGAACATAATATGATGGAAAGTAACAACATAACATGATGGCAACTAACAAGAAAGATAGGTGGCAACTAATTTTTTCCCTCCATATGTACCACCCAAATTGCTCCTTTCTGCCCTCATCTTAGTGAATCCTAACTATTAGTGAATCCTACACATCCTTCTCGAGCACCTACTGGTAGCAACCCCAACCTAAAAGCTTAGATCAGATCTAGGGTAGAACATGGCAGATTTTGTGTTTGTCGGAGGGAAAAGGGGAATAAACATGAACGACCAGAATTCATGTTAGTTGTAGATCCATGCGACACAAATCTGTGGGTGTGTTTGCCATGACAGTGTGGATCTAGTCGCCATCTATGTGGGCAATATGTAAGTGAAATTATTGTGGCCAGGGGAAGGAGGAGGAGATAAGAGAATGAACTGTTAGCTCGTTGCCGTGTTTTTTCGTCGATGGGGAGGGGGGCGCTAGAGATCTATTCTGGTTGCCATGGCAACTAGAGAAGGAAGACGATGGAGGTAGGGGAAGATTGGCCGATTCAGAGGTTGGAGACGACGGCAGACGATGGCACTCTGATTTGCAGGCAGATAGGGACGATGGGCGAGAGGTTGTGCGGGCCACGGGGTCGCTCGCCCGGACGTGTGGGCGATCGCGCCACACACCAAACGTGCGGGCTGTGGCTGGGTGTGCCTAGACGCCGTCGTGCGGGCGGGGTTGTGTCGATGCCACACGGGGCATGCGGCACACTCCACCTAGATGCCACACGTGTGGTGGATATCGGCGTCCTGCCACTAAAACTGTTGGGATCGGCTACCTGTTAATCGACTGATTCCAAAAACAAGCTAGTCGATTGACAAATCCAGAGAGAACAGAATAATATGGAGTAAACTGACTGAACCAAAATTGGGGTCAGTCGATAAGCCCAACAGACCCAAGTAAAAGGGTTCTAAGTTTATTTCTATCTCCTGCCTACAGCCCAAAACAAAAGCGGGCCTGAACCCGCTGATGAGGATACAGACCTAGGGTAGGGTTACAGGCCTAACCTATACGCCCTACCCAAGGTCACTACCCTAGAAGCAAAGAAGTCCAAGAGACAACAAGGAATACCCAGGGAAGGCGTCGAGTGCAATCCACTCGACCATCCATATCACTCGGGTACCCCTCTTACCTGATGTCACTCGACCATACAAGAAACCACTCGACCTACTGAAGACCAGGAGTCACTTAGAGCTGCAACGGTCAGGCGTTCACTCCGTAGTCTTTAAGATCATTAATAGCACTTATGGCTAGCGTTATCAGTAACGCCCCGTCTTTATGTACATTGAACTCCTTGTAATGAAGGATGGCTGGGGTCCTGGCGCACTCTATATAAGCCACCCCCACCTCTGGCACAAGGGTTCGCACCCCTGTAAGTCCACACACATATAATCCAATCGACCGCCTCCAGGCACCGAGTCGTAGGGCTTTTACTTCCACCGCGGAGGGCCTGAACTCGTAAATCTTGTGTGTACAGCTTCACCATAGCTGAGATCTTGCCTCCTCATACCTACCCCCATTCTACTGTCAGTCTTAGGACCACAACAATTGGCACCCATCGTGGGGCAGGTGTCTTAGCGATTTTTTGCTGAAGTTCTGATTTTTTTCGATCCCTATCATCATGGTTTCCTGCGGTGCATTGGCTGAGGGCCGCGAGATCCGCCTCGGCACGCTCGTCTTCGTCGCTGATGACTCCGCCTTGCTTCGGGAAGCTCCCCCTGACATTGAGGCGCTCCCCGTCTATGGGGCAACGCACTTTCACGCGTGTGTACGCGGTGTCCTTCTTCGGCAGCCGTCGACCTAGTATCAGTCAGATCCCGTGGTGTCCCACTCCCCGCTGCTCGCTGTCGCAAGCGATCCGGTCGGTCATGGCTTCAGCAGTGGGTGAAACGTGCGATGGCTTGTCAGTCGGCCACCCATCAAGTCGCGGCAATCGAGGCCGACGAAATTCTCTACGACCTGTTCGACTGGCTCCGTCGAGACCGCATCCGAGTGTGATAGAAGCGACCCTACGGTGGAAGTCTTGATGGTCGACGGACCACGTAGTCCGCCTGGCTTCCGCCGCGACGACGGCGGTGATGGTGGCAGCGATCCGTCGCGCGTCCATGAGGAATACTGTCCCGAACCCCTCTCTTCACAGCAGAGAGAAGAACTTCGTCGCCGCAACATGGATGCACTCCACACGCCCATCGTTGGAGAAACCCCCAAGGCTCGGGCCTTGGAAGAGGTGCGCCTGGCTAATTTGGCTGAGCGCACTCGATTAGAGAACCTTCAGCATGCACTCGAAGAGCGTGCTCGGGAGCAGATCCCCGAGTCCAGTCGACGACAACTTTTTCCGCCTCAACCTAAGGTATACCGCACTCCGATTCAGAATCTCACAGCTGTGGCCCATATAGCAGAGTCAATTCAGCCTTCCCAGTCGGAGGCTAGCAGAGGTTTGATGCAGATCCGGGCCTTACTCTGGGCAGCAGGAGAATAGAACACAACAGTGTCTCAGTCGTGGAATAGGATCCATAGCAGGTCTGTGATGGCAGATATAGTTCAGTCGGCCCACAGCCCAAGATCGCCCCTGTGGCGTGAAGGTCGTGGGCATCAGCAAGGTCAGTACAGGAACCATGGGCAGCATGTTCACCGACTCGGCCGTGACGATCATCGTCGAGTGCCCACACCTTCTCCGAGGAGTGGATCATATGTGCCTCGGCAATATGATGACAGGCGCCTTCACAGTGGCGAGCGCAGAGTTCCAGTCAACCCAAGAGAGCTAGGTTTTGATGCGAGATCTATTCTCGTGCAAGGTCTAATCGACCGGAACAGAGCGCACAGGGAAGGCCTTGATAGATATCGTCTGACTGACAGTAGAGTTCATGTTTCGGGTCCAGAATGTTTTAGCAGAGCCATCAGAGCTGCAGTCATTCCTCCCAACTTCAGGTTGGCGACTGGAGTCAGCAAGTTCACTAGAGAATCCAAGCCTGACACTTGGCTTGAGGATTACCGAGTGGCTGTGCAGATTGGTGCAGGTAATGATGAAGTGGCCATGAAGCATCTTCCTCTGATGTTGGAAGGGTCAGCCAGAGCGTGGTTACTCAGTTAGCCCCTGGCAGTATATTCAGTTGGGAAGAGCTTGCCCGAGTATTTGTCAGAACTTTTGAGGGTACTTGCAAGCGACCAGCAGGATTAACAGAATTGCAGCATTGCGTACAAAAACCGAGTGAGACTCTAAGGGATTACATTCAGAGGTGGTCCACTTTGCATCACACAGTGGAAAATGTTTCTGAGCAACAAGCAGTGTGTGCCTTCAAGGAAGGCATTAAATATCGAGAGCTAGTCCTGAAGTTCGGTCGGACTGGAGATATGTCTCTGACTCGGATGATGGAAATAGCCACTTGGTACTCTAACGAAGAAGAAGAGGATCGACTCCATAGCGGAAAGAGTAAACCAATCGGCCAGGACACCGCTGGAGGCAATTCCAATCGGAAACAGAAACGTAAGGCTGAACCTGCAGCGCCTGGTGAAGCTGCGGTAGTAGTTCAAGGAAAGTTTAAAGGAAAACCTAAGGGGCCCCGGACCCCTAAGAAGGTAAAAGATCAAGCGGGAAATGATGTGTTGGATTTACCATGTCACATTCATACGAAGAAGGATGAAGAGGGTAATCTGATTTATCCTAAGCACACCACTCAGCAATGTCGACTCCTGATCCAGCAATTCGGAGAGAAACAACATAGTGAAAAGGAAAAGGAGTCGGATAAGGACGAGGACAAAGAGGAAGACGATGGTTACCGTAAGGTCAATTCCACCCTGGTGATTTATGCTGATGTTGAGAGCAAAAGTCGATTGAAGTTATCAATAGAGAAGTAAATATGGTTGCTCCGGCAACGACGACATACCTGAAATGGTCATAAACAGCCATCACATTCGACCAGTCTGATCACCCGGCGCGTATAGCCACTCCTGGGAGGCAAGCATTGGTGGTCGACCCAGTTGTTGAAGGCACTCGACTGACCAAAGTGCTAATGGATGGTGGTAGCGGCCTCAATATCCTTTATGCTGAAACCTTAAAAGGGATGGGCATTCCGATGTCCAAGCTTAGCGAAAGCAATATGAGTTTTGATGGCGTTATCCCTGGAAAGAAAGCCAAATCACTCGGCCAGATCGCCCTTAACGTAGTTTTCGGTGATTCCAAGAATTACCGCAAGGAGAAGTTGACATTTGAAGTAGTGGATTTCCAAAGTGCTTATCGTGCTATTCTGGGTAGGCCTGCTTATGCATGTTTTATGGCTCAGCCATGTTACGTGTGATCACAGTCACTGGCAATCGGCAGAAGGCAGAGGAATGCTTCCAGAAGGGCTCTAAAATTGCCGATGCACAGATGGCAGCAGTTGAATTACAAGAGTATCAGAAAAATGCAGATCCGAGTGATTTGTTGCGAGCCAAGAAGCCTGTCACATATTCTACATTTCAGTCGTCTGGAGAGATGAAGCCGATTCATAATCACCCGACCGATCCCAATGCTGCACCTACTCATATCTCAACAACACTCGACAGCAAATAGGAAGAAGCGCTCATCAAGTTCCTCTGTGAGAACTGGGACATCTTTGCATGGAAACCTTCTGACATGCCAGTTGTACCCAGGGGACTGGCTGAGCACCGTTTGCGAGTCGATCCGAAGGCAAAACCTGTCAAAGAGCATCTTCGATGGTCCGTCGTGCAGAAGATAAAAGAAATTGGCGAGGAAGTGGCTCGGCTCCTAGCAACGGAGTTCATCCGAGAGATCTAGCACTTCGAGTGGCTTGCCAATGTGGTCATGGTCCCTAAGAAGGACGATTCACTTCGTATGTGCATCGATTTCAAGCATATCAATCGGGCCTTCCCGAAAGATCATATCCCTCTCCCCCGCATCGATCAAATTGTTGACTCGACTGTGGGGTGTGAGTGCTTGTCTTTTCTAGACGCATATTCCGGGTATCATCAGATCCGACTGTATGGACCCGATGAAATAAAAACGGTTTTCATCACCCCGTTCGGGTGCTTTTGCTATGTCACCATGCCATTTGGTCTCAAAAATGCTGGTGCTACATTCATGAGGATGATTCAGAAGTACCTACTCACTCAAATTAGTCAGAATGTGGAAGCATATATGGATAACATTGTGGTCAAGTCGCATCAGAGTTCCGACTTGCTGACCGACCTCGCAGAAACCTTTGCCAACCTAAGAAGGTATGATATCAAGCTTAATCCGTCGAAATGCACATTCGGAGTCCCGGGTGGAAAGTTACTCGGTTTCCTCGTTTCCAAACGGGGGATCGACGCGAACCCAGAGAAAGTCGATGCTATCCTCTTAATGAAATGCCCTGTGCATGTGCATGACGTTCAGAAGCTTACTGGTTGTTTCGCCACCTTGAGTTGATTCATTTCTCGTCTCGGTGAAAAGGCATTACCTCTTTACCGAATGATGAAGAAATCTGATAAATTCGAGTGGACTGATGAAGCTGACACAGCGTTTGCATAGCTCAAAGCCCTGCTTTCCACCCAGCCGGTGCTTGCTGCACCAATCAACAAGGAGCCTTTACTGCTTTACATTGCAGCCACTTGACAAGTTGTCAGTACAGTACTCACGGTCGAGCGGGAGGAAGAAGGAAAAGCCTATAAATTTCAGCATCCAGTGTATTATCTTTCTGAAGTTTTGACTCCATCCAAGCAGAGATATCCGCATTATCAGAAGCTTGTTTATGGAATCTACATGACCATGAAGAGGGTTGCACACTATTTTTTTGATCACTCCATTAGAGTCGTCAGTGATGCACCATTATCTGAAATTCTGAACAACAGAGATGCAACTGGTCGAGTGGAAAAAAGGGTGATTTAACTCCTTCCATTTGATATCTAGTTTGAGGCAAAGAAAACTATCAAGTCCCAAGCGATTGCAGATTTTCTTACCGAGTGGATTGAGCAGTGATACGTCTCTAATGTATCTATCATTTTTGATTGTTCCATGCTATTATATTACCCCTTTTGGATGTTTATGGGCTTTATTTTACATATTTATTTCATTTTTGGGACTAAACTACTAACCGGAGGCCCAGCCCGTATTGCTGTTTTTTTTCCTATTTCAGTATTTCAAAGAAAAGGAATATCAAACGGAGTCCAAACGGAATGAAACCTTCGGGAGCATGATTTTTGGAACGAACGTGATCCAGAGAACTTGGAGTGCAAGTCAAGAAGCAAATGAGGCGGCCAGGAGATAGGAGGGCGCGCCCACCCCTCCTGGGCGTGCCCCTTGTCTCCTGGGCCCCACGAGCGGCCACCAACGTACTTCTTCCTCCTATATATACCTACGTACTCCGAAAACATCCAGGGAGCCAACGAAAAACAATTTTCACCACCGTAACCTTCTGTATCCGCGAGATCCCATCTTGGAGCCTTCGCCGGTGCTCCGCCGGAGGGGGAATCAGCCACGAAGGGCTTCTACATCAACACCATAGCCCGTCCGATGAGTTGTGAGTAGTTTACCACAGACCTTCGGGTCCATAGTTATTAGCTAGATGGCTTCTTCTCTCTTTTTGGATCTCAATACCATGTTCTCCCCCTCTCTTATGGAGATCTATTCGATGTAAACTCTTTTTGTGGTGTGTTTGTCGAGACCCGATGAATTGTGGGTTTATGATCAAGTTTATCTATGAGAAATATATGAATCTTCTCTGAATTCTTTTATGTGTGATTGAGTTATCTTTGCAAGTCTCTTCGAATTATCAGTTTGGTTTGGCCTACTAGATTGATCTTTCTTGCCATGGGAGAAGTGCTTAGCTTTGGGTTCAATCTTGCGGTGTCCTTACCTAGTGACAGAAAGGGTTGCAAGGCACGTATTGTATTGTTGCCATCGAGGATAAAAAGATGGGGGTTTATACCATATTGCATGAGTTTATCCCTCTACATCATGTCATCTTTCTTAATGCGTTACTCTGTTCTTATGAACTTAATACTCTAGATGCATGCTGGATAGCGGTCGATGTGTGGAGTAATAGTAGTAGATGCAGGCAGGAGTCAGTCTACTTACAGCGGACGTGATGCCTATATACATAATCATGCCTAGATAATCTCATAATTATTCGCTTTTCTATCAATTGATCGACAGTAATTTGTTCACCCACCGTAATAGTTATGCTATCTTGAGAGAAGCCACTAGTGAAACCTATGGCCCCCGGGTCTATCTTTTATCATATAAGCTTTCAATCTACTTTTATTTGCATCTTTACTTTTTGCATCTATATTATAAAATACCAAAAATATATTTATCTTATCATATTATCTCTATCAGATCTCACTTTCGCAAGTGGCCGTGAAGGGATTGACAACCCCTTTATTGCATTGGTTGCGAGTTCTTTGTTTGTTTGTGTAGGTGCGTGGGACTTTTGAGGAGCCTCCTACTGGATTGATACCTTGGTTCTCAAAAACTGAGGGAAATACTTACGCTACTTTGTTGCATCACCCTTTCCTCTTCAAGGAAAACCAACGCAAGATCAAGACGTAGCAAGCAGCAACTGCCGACTCAGGTTCACTCGGAGCACTGGACCATGTTCTTTGATGGCTCCAAGATGCTGAATGGTCCGGTGCTGGGGTGGTATTGGTATCCCCCCGTGGCGACAAGCTCAGCTATGTTCTCCGGATTCATTTTGATTCCTCCAACAATGAAGCTGAATATGAAGCACTTTCATACGGGTTGCGTATGGCCATTTCACTCGGCGTCCGTCGCCTCATGGTCTACAGTGACTTAGATTTGGTGGTTAATCAAGTAATGAAAGAGTGGGATGTCAGGAGCCCAGCTATGACTGGTTATTGCAACGCAGTAAGAAAGTTGGAAAGAAGTTTGAGGAGTTGGAGCTTCACCATATACCCCGACTAAAAAATCAAGCTGCAGATGACTTGGCAAAGATAGGATCCAAGAGAGAGACCATTCCCAGCAATGTGTTTTTGGAACATATTCACGCACCTTCAGTTCAGGAAGATCCTTTCACTGAAGAGCCCCCACAGCCTAAGAGTGCCACAGATCCGACTGAAGTCAAAGTCCCAGCCGTGGTCGACTTGATTATGGAGGTTTTGGTCGTCACTCCCGACTGGACAGTGCCATACATTGCATACATTCTTAGGAAAGAACTTCCAGAGGATGAAGAAGAGGCTCGACAGATCGTCCGGCGATCCAAAGCCTTTACTGTGATAAGAGGACAGCTGTTCAGGGAAAGTGTAACTAGAGTTAGCCAGAAATGCATCACGCCAGAAGAAGGCTGAATGATCTTCAATGATATTCACTCGGGGACCTGTGGTCACCATGCGTCATCTCGGCCCATCGTGGCCAAAGCATACTGAGCCGGATTTTACTGGCCACATGCCAATGAGATGGCAAAAGAAATAGTAGACAAGTGTGAGGGCTATCAGTTTTACTCTAACATGTCCCATAAACCCGCGTCAGCTTTGAAGACTATTCCACTCGTCTGGCCTTTTGTTGTTTGGGAATTAGATATGGTTGGACCTCTGAGGACTGGCAGGAGTGGATTTACCCATGTGCTCGTAGCAGTCGACAAGTTCACCAGATGGATTGAAGCCAAGCCCATCGAAAACCTTGAAGCAAGTACAACTATTAGTTTCATCAGAGAATTAACATTTAGATATGGTGTTCCACACAGCATCATCACTAATAATGGGTCAAACTTCGATTCTGATGAGTTCAGAGCTTTTTTTGCTTCCCAAGGCACTAGGGTCGACTATGCTTCAGTTGCCCATCCTCAGTCGAATGGACAAGCTGAAAGAGCAAATGGATTGATTCTCAAAGGACTGAAACCCCGATTGATGTGTGACCTCAAGCATGCAGCAGGCGCCTGGGTCGATGAACTTCCATCAGTACTTTGGGGATTGAGGACAACTCCTAATCGGTCGACTGGCCAAACTCCATTCTTCTTAGTCTATGGAGTTGAAGCTGTACTTCCAAGTGACTTGCTTCACAATGCACCCCTAGTCGAACTTTTTCTCAGAAGATGAAGCAGAACAGGCTCGACAAGATGCAGTTGATCTCCTGGAAGAGGAAAGAGAGATGGCCTTGATCCAGTCGACCATTTATCAGCAAGACCTGTGTCGATTCCACGCCAGAAACTTGAGGGGTCGGGCATTTCAGGAGGGTGACTTGGTTCTTCGGGTGGACTAGCAGAAATCACACAAGCTCGCTCCTGCTTGGGAAGGCCCCTTCATTGTCACCAAAGTGCTCCACAACGGAGCATATCATCTTTACAACGTCGAGCACGATAAAGACGAGCCACGTGCTTGGAATGCGGAGACTCCGCCCTTTTTACACTTAAGCATTCATACTGTTGAGATGTAATAAGAAATACCTTCTAGTTTGATTATCAAAGACACGATTTTACAGTCTCCTGAATGATTGTTGTTCCTTTTTTACATGTTCTAAATCCCCCAGTGGGTGCCTTAGCTGCGAATCCGTTTTGCCTAAGTTGAAAAAATCCTACCGAGTGGTGAGCAAGCCTCCCACTCGGGGGCTTAGCTGTGAATCTGTTTCGCCTAAGTTGAAAAAATCCTACTGAGTGGTGAGCAAGCCTCCCACTCGGGGGCTTAGCTGCGAATCTGTTTCGCTTAAGTTGAAAAAATCCTACCGAGTGGTGAGCAAGCCTCCCACTCGGGGGCTTAGCTGCAGTCCAGTGCTCGCCTAAGTTTAAAAAATCCTACCGAGTGGTGAACAAGCCTCCCACTCGGGGGCTTGGCTGCAGTCCAGTACTCGCCTAAGTTTAAAAAATCCTACCGAGTGGTGAGCAATCATCC
>NC_041391.1:227622564-227648586 GCF_002162155.2 Triticum dicoccoides
TCGCGTAAGTTTAAAAAATCCTATCGAGTGGCGAGCAATCCTCTCACTCGGGGGCTTAGCTGCAGTCCAGTACTCGCCTAGGTTTAAAAAATTCTACCGAGGTGGTGAGCAATCCTCCCACTCGGGGGCTTAGCTACAGTCTAGTACTCGCCTAAGTTTAAAAAATCCTACCGAGTGGTGAGAAATCCTCTCACTCGGGGGCTTAGCTGCAGTCCCGCACTCGCCTAAGTTTAAAAATATGTTCCGAGTGAGAACCGATGTTCTCGCTTGGGGACTTAGCCATACACTCCATCCCGATCCGCAAGGACGATGAGGCACAGGTCGACTGTGACCTCTTCCTCTGAGCTACGTCACAAATACAATGTTCCGTCCTTATCCACAAGGACGACGAGGCGTCGACTGAGCACCACCTCTGAGCTATGCTGCAAATACAATGTTCCGTCCCTATCCATAAGGACGGAAAGGCATCGACTGAGTTCTACCTCTGAGCTACGCCACAAATACAATGTTCCGTCCCTACCCGTAAGGACGGAAAGGCGTCGACTGAGACCTCTGAGCTATGCCACAAATAAAATGTTCCTCCCCTATCCGTAAGGATGTCGAGGCGTCGACTGAGTTCTACCTCTGAGCTATGCCACAAGTACAATGTTCTGTCCTACCCGCAAAGATGACGAGGTGTCGACTGAACACCGCATTTGAGATGTCACAAGTACAATGTACTTCCATTCGGCAAAGGGTGGGAAAATCAAATCCACTTGGAACCGAGGGACAATCAGAAACAGTGTAAGAAATGGAGCAAAAGCCATGATATTCAAAGAAATCCAAATTAAGATAAACCCCGCAAAAGTGCAGAACTGCAGCGGGCAAGAGTACTCAGGCATCAAGCCTGAAAGAGTTTAACGATTACACGATCACTCGGCATTCCAAGGCAAATAAGTGTGGGACATAATGTTTTTCACTTACTCGTCAGGAGAGGGGCTGGCTGGATCACAAAAACTGTCAAGGTCAATGTTGTCTGCAATGCGAGTGGCAGCCTCAAGGAAGTTGTCCATGAAGGACTGGAAGGTGTGCTTCTTAGTATTCACAACCTTGAGGGCCGCCAACTTGTCTTCCCTGGCGTCTTTCCAGTGCACTCGGACCAGTGACAGGGCAACGTCAGCGCCACAGCGAGCAGATGATTTCTTCCATCCCTGCACTCGGCCAGGGATCTCATTTAGTCGAGTCATCAGCGACTCGATATCTTGTGAAAGTTCTGCCTGAGGCCAGAGTTCAGCATCAACCCGAGTCATCGCCGCCTTCAGTCGAGCCAGATAAGCAACAACACCGTCGATGCGTGATTCCAACCGCAAGAAAGTTCATCACAACATCATCTTTAACAGGACAATTGATGGGATCGAGACCCGTCTCGACCCGCCCAGTCTCAGCCTCAAGGTCCTGGCAAAGTTCTGCACAATCAGGAAAAATGGTGAGTCGGTATTCTAACAAAACGTTTCAATCGACGGCAACTAATCAGTCGAACAATGATACCTTCATACTTCAGGACCAGTTTGGCAGCAAGTTGTCCCAGATAGGACTCCAGCTCACTCGTCTTGGCTTTGAGGATTCTGACTTCATTGGTTAAGTTCTCCTTGTCCTTCTTCAGTTGCTCAACCTCCCGATTGGCCTCAGAGATGGCGGTCTTCAGCTTCGAGTTCTCCTCTTCCAACTTGCCGACCAAAGCCAGCTTCTTGTCCGCAAGCACGGTCTTCTCTCGCGCCTCCTTCTGAGCAGCAGCAAGATCCAGATCCTTCTTCTCCAGAGCCTCCTTCATTTTATCTAAAGAAATAACACTCTTCAGACGAGCTTGAAGCTGACGGTTTTCACTATGCACATCTGTTCGTGTGAAGTCACTCGGTTCAAAGAGACTGAAAGAAAAAAACACCGAAAGGCGCGAGCCACAAGGTGGACAGGTGTCGATTGGTTACCTCCCATGATGGATGTTTCTTCCTGAGCAGTTTTGAGGTTCTTCTTCGCTAGTTCAAGATCAAGATTGAGGCTGATTTGCTTCTCATTCAACTCAGAAAGTTGAGCCCCAAGATCACAAGACCTCTGCAGTCAGCGAGAGAGATATATCAGTCGACAGAAACAAAAGATAATCATAGTGAAAGTTACTCTAAGACTACTGCCGAATCAAACATTCAACAGTAGTCTCGGGGACTACACCCAGTGGGTGCACTTAGCATGCCCCCACTAGTTTGGATCAACACTTAGCATGGTCTGCCCAGCGTGAGTCAAAAAAAAGTAGATTCTCAGGCCCAGCCGACTGCCAGCAGTCGACCGTGGTCTCGGGGACTACACCCAGTGGGTGCACTCTGCATGCCCCCATTGGCTCGGACAAATCGCTTGACTCAGCATGAGTCGAGTGGAGTAGAAGACCCGTTAAACTCCAAGGCAGGCACACCCCAGTGGGTGATCGGATATGAAACACAGACCCATGATAGTAGATGCACATATGGGCAGCAAAGCTACAGCGGCAATTTTTCATGATTCAAAAGTTCAGTTGGGAGATAACTGACCTTAACATTGGTCTGCAGAGCAGTGCTGGCATTATAGGCCACCTGACTGGCCTCGTGCATCACCTTCACCTGCTCCATAACAAGATTCACCTGGTGAAGATCCTCCCTGGCGGCACTTGGCGACTCGTCTGGAGTTTTGTATGTAGCAAAGAGTGATGGCTCCAAAGCGGTCGAAGCAGCCACGGGATCAGATGCATGGAGTTGCACTGGAGCGGCAGGAGTCGGAGCAGTCGACCCTGATGGGCGATCAGTCGTCAGCTTGTCGGCGAATGTGACGTTGGTCCGAACCAGATCTCCGGATCGCTCGACCACCGCCTCAATCGCCTACGTCGACTGAGGGACTTGAACTTCAAGCCCTCTCGCGCTCGAGCCCTTTCATCTCCTCCTCCTCTCCTTCAAAGGCACTTCTTCTTCATCATCATCAGGGAGCATGACGATGTCTCGTGGAGCTGCAGCGAAACGAGAACACCAGAGATTCAACTGACTGACAACTCAATCGAAAAAATAAGTTTTGGTCGAACGGACTTACCAGCTCGGGAGGTGGCCGCGTCATCGGTCTCCTCATCCCCTGGGGCCTTGTCAACATCCATGTCAGTCGTGGCTGAGGTCGGGCTGGAAAGGTGCACGATCCGTTCGGTTAGAGAAGAAGAATCAATTGGTAGAGGCAAACACAGAAAGGGTACTCACCCAGAGGCAACAGGAACATCCATCTTGATCCTGGGCAGAGTCTTCCGAGCTTTTGGAGGAGCAACCTTGGGTAGCTTGGCGACTTTTTCTGTCGGCTCCGGAGTCGACGTCCGAGTGCGCTTCTGCATTTGGGTGCTTTGGGCCATGTTCTTACCGCGCCCGCCCGCTGGGTCATGATGTTGCTTGGATCGATGTTCTGAGCGAGGCGGCGAGTCGACCGCTTCTTCGTCGTCTGACTCCTCGCTTTCCTCCTCATCTTCTTTGTTAGAAGATTCCCATTCGTCGCTCTCCTGCACGCTGTTCTCTCCCTCTTGGCCCTGCTCCAGAACTTGTTCACCATTGGGCATCGAGTACATCTCAGTGAAAACCTACAAGACAATAAGTCAAATAAAAGTTAGTCGGGTTCAAGAACAGTCAGAATATATACCCAAAAACAGTCGGCGGAAGACAGACCTTGTCTGGAAGATTGCTGTTCCTGAAGGGGTCGACTCTCCTGGCTCCTCTGGGGTTGTCCTTGTTGCCTATAATGCTCTTCAACCACATGGCCACCGTCTTAGCTGGCACTTCCTCTGGATGGACCGGAGTCATCGACCCCAGAGTACATCCACATGGGATGGTCACGGGCCTGGAGACGCTGGATGCGTCGACTGAGGAATACTTCCAGCAGATCCATGCCAGTGACGCCCTGATTGATCAGTTGGACCACCCTCTCAACTAGCATGTTCCTCTCCATGCTCTCAGCAGCAGTCACTTTCAGCGAGGAAGGAGTCTGAACACGATCCAAGGTGAAGTGGGGAAGTACGGTCGACTGACCTGGGGTTGCAAGGTCCTGGCAGTAGAACCAGGTCGACTGCCAGCCCCTAACCGATTCAGGAAGAGTCATCGAAGGGAAGGAGCTCCTCTGCCTCTTCTGCATACCCAAACCCCCATACATCTGAATGACACGTGTTTTCTCGTCACTTGTATTTGCTTTCTTCACTGACTGAGAATGGATGGTGAAAATGTGCTTGAAAAGACCCCAGTGCGGTCGACACCCCAAAAAGTTCTCGCACATAGACACGAATGCAGCAAGGTATGTGATGGTATTGGGAGAAAAGTGATGGAGTTGGGCACCGAAGAAGTTCAAGAAGCCCCGGAAGAAGGGGTGTGGAGGAAGCGAGAAGCCCCGGTCGACATGGGTGGCGTAGTACACACTCACCCGGTCGAGGCTGCGGCTTTGTCTCCCCCTCCGGCAGCTTCGCTGCACCCTTGGCGATCAGCCCAGACTCCACCAGCTCGTCCAGATCTTCCTGCCGGAGCAAAGACCGGATCCAATCGCCTTGGATCCAGCCCGGCGGCAACACAGAGCGTGATGACGACCCACAATTCTGCTTCTTGCCTTTCGCCGCCCCCGTCGCCTTCTTCACGCGTTCTAGCACTGCCGTCTTGTCCTTCACCATGGTGGCGGAGCGGCGGCGTCAAGAGCGGAGGAGCCGGATGCAGTGGAGAAGCGGAGGGAAAGAGGGGAAAATGGACGCGCACAGTGCAGGCGCCTCGGCTCCGTCGCCTTATAAAGGCCCGCTTCCGAGTGGCTGACGCGTGGGTCCAGGCGATCCTGTCAAATCCCGCAACAGTCGCGCGCGATGTACGTGGCGAAAAAGGTGGCGTGGAGATCGAGGCGCTCCTGTTTATCCACCCCACTTACCTCGGCACGCTCCGTCCCGTGCGCTTCCCTGAAATCTCGAATCCCGTGAGATCCGGGATACGCTGCAACCAATCACGCCAAAGATTCTGCGCCCCGAAACAACACTCGATAGATGATGTCACAAATTCACTCGGCAACTTTCTGAATCGATCAAGGCGACTGAATCGAAGCTGAAGTTCCAACATGAGTCTTCCGCCCTGCGTAAAATACTCGTGAGGCGCAAGGCTCGGAGCAAGATCAACTTCAACCTTCTTTCCACTCGGACCTTAATCCATTCGGGGGCTAATGATGAGGATACAGACCTAGGGTAGCGTTACATGCCTGACCTATACGCCCTACCTAAGGTCACTACCCTAGAAGCAAAGAAGTCCAAGAGACAATAAGGAATACCCAGGGAAGGCGTCGAGTGCAACCCACTTGACCATCCATATCACTCGGGTACCCCTCTTACCTGATGTCACTCGACCATACAAGAAACCACTCGACCTACTGAAGACCAGGAGTCACTCAGAGCTGCAACGGTCAGGCTTTCACTCTGTGGTCTTTAAGATCATTAATAGCACTTATGGCTAGCGTTATCAGTAACGCCCCATCTTTATGTACATTGAACTCCTTGTAATGGAGGATGGCTGGGGTCCTGGCGCACTCTATATAAGCCACCCCCCTCCTCTGGCACAAGGGTTCACACCCCCTCTAACTCCACACGCATATAATCCAATCGACCACCTCTGGGCATCGAGACGTAGGGCCTTTACTTCCACCATGGAGGGCCTCAACTCGTAAATCTTGTGTGTACAACTTCACCATAGCTGAGACCTTGCCTCCTCATACCTACCCCCCATTCTACTGTCAGTCTTAGGACCACGACACCCGCTAAGAAACTAACCCACTGCATAGAATCCAGCTAATGCACAAAGCACTAGGTCTTCTTGCTTCCCTTATTTTCTTCCCGACACCGCAAGACTGAGCCGCCGCCGTGGACGCTGACACAAACCTGAGATGTTATGATCTCTTCTAACCTCTCTTTAGATCTTGTGCTAACATTTCTTCCTTCCAAAGTCCTTCTTGTCCAGTCGCCCGAAGATCCATAACAGAAGATCCGGAAAAATGGATGAGTTCTCATATCATTCTGAGATCTCATATTTGTCAAGAAGAAGAGCAAAACCGTGAAGAGAGAAACCTGGAGAAGAATCTGCTTCACGTATTTGCAAGGTAAAAATGATAATCCCCCACCAGTTCTTTGATCAGGCTCCATATCACCTTCTGGAAGATAATTGACATCAATGTTGATTTAGCATGTTACTAGATCAGGAAGAGTACCTTTGCTCTTGTTCACCAAAACACCTGACAGATATCAGAAATTATATCTGTTATGTGTTCAGAAACTAGTTGAATTTTGAACATATCAGTAGAAGTTGCATATCTAGAAAACTAAAGTTGCTCCTCCTGAATATGCTGGTGTATTTGGTTCAAATTCTTGCAACAAAAAAGCTTGCAGTTCTTGAGTAGCAAAGGAACACTTAGATACAGTTAGACCAGAACACCATCCAGAAATCAAAAATTTATATAAAATGCCTGCACAAGGTTAAACCAGAATTCTGTAGTTTTGTATTATTTATCTATAGTTACTCCATAACACCCCCAGAAATCAAAAATTTATATAACAATGCATGCACAAGATTATACCAGAATTATGTAGTTATGCAGTTAATCTAGAACACCCCCAGAAATCGAAATTTTATATAAAATGCTGATAGAAGATTGAGGCAAAAAAATTATACTTATGTAGTTACTAATCTACAGTTAATACAGAACACCACCCAGAAATAAAAAATTTATATATGAATGCATGCGCAACATTAAACCAGAACTATGCAGTTATGTAGCAACAGTCAATCCATAACACCAGCCAGAAATCAAAAAACTGTATAAAAAATACATGCAGAAAGTAAATTACATAAAAATCATAATTAATGTATAATTGCAAAAAAATGTAGTTCAAACAAGCATAATATATAGATCATAAGAAATAGATGATGGTGCATTTAGTATATTTGCATTTCCATTGTGAATGAACTCGTTCTTGTAGATTTCTATTTTAAACAAACTAAACTTGCAGATCCTGTGTGCGAATCAACAAGGAGAATAAAGAGTTTATAAGCTCAATTTTGTACTGCCAATCTACAAGAATTGTTAATTTTCAACTACAAGTTCTAGAAATAAGTTCATTGTGCAAACTAAGTTTCCACTTTCAGGAAAACGTACTTGCACAAGATATTTACCAACAAGGTTATTATCACAATGCAGAAAGACGAGAAGACAACACGGTTAGCGAAAGTTTCTCAATCAAGTGTTTCTCAATCAAATTTTTGAAGCAATTATAAATACAAAATTTATTGGTATTAATTTTTTCAGGTGCTGAAAATTTCAAATCAACATGGTAACATCTACAATCAGATGAAAATTCAATTCCTATGACTCGTGATGTTAGTTTGTTATTTATCAATTGTTCTATGCGCATAGTAACAAAGAAAAAACTAACCTATGGCTTTTTTTCTTTTGTAGGACACAGTAGATGCACACAACTATGGAGTACAAGAAGAGAAACTCTACGCAGCAAAAAAAAGAACTAAGTAAAGATGTGAAGTATAACAGTAAAGCATAGAGCACATGAACAAAAAAAATGAATACACACTTTTGCAAGGTCTCTGAAAACATGATTTGCAGGAATTAATTAAAGTTTAATTTGGAAAGCAAAGTTGCCAAATGATAATGAGTTTCTAGCACCCGAAGGAGTCGAACATTCGTACACACAATTCATACAACAGATGAATGTCACAAATCATCTTCAAAGTGACAACATGTCAATCCCTATAACAAGTTTCACTTTGCTCTTGACAACAGGCATGGATGCTCAGGTATGTCTTGTTAAAATAGAACATAAATTAAAGATTTTTCATGAAGTTAAATTATACAGAATTAGTACATGACATAACTTATCTAGGAGGATCACCACAAAACAGCAGAACCAATAACAAGCAACCATCAAATTGAAGAAGATGATGAAGATCAAGCTAATGAGAATAGTTTTGAATGCAATAGTGAAGATTAATTACCTAGATTGCAGCAGTGATCAGAATGAAACTGATAGAGAGGAAGATTACCTGAACCAAAATACAGTAACTTGTGATCATTTGTCTGCACATCACGAGTCTTCAGAGTTGCAGCAAGTAGAGCAGAGTTGGCCCAACTCTATTTTAGATGTTGTGCAAGAAATGTTGATTAATCAAAAAGAACAGTTAGGATATATCAATGAGGCAGCATTGCAAGGTTCTGATTATGAAGAAACAATTGATACATATGGCACAAGTGGGAGTGATGAATTAGAGTTTGAAACGGAGCAACAACTATATGAAGAAGCACATAAAAACAACTTTGATCTTGATAGCAGTGTTGAGTTGCCAGAGTCAAGCCAACAAGCTGAGAGCATAGATGTATCAAGCAATCATGACATTGCACGCCAACATGATGAGACCAAAAGGAAAGCTAACAAAGATGAGAATAAGTTATCTCAGGAAGATGTTGAATTTTTCCTTGAGAACAAGGTCATAGAAAAGGCATTGAAACTAAGCCAAGAGGATGAGAAGAATCTCATGCCAACACTAAACATGTCATTTGAAATTGATGCTGATGCACACTGATTCTACAGTGAATATGCAGCTATCACAAGGTTCCCTATACAGAAAGCTGCAAACTATCAATGTCAAAAGAAAGATGCCGACAACAACAAAATGACAAGATTTACTATGAAGTGCAATAGGTCCGGTAAACCTAGAAATAGGACAAAACCGACAACAGCAGGAGCAAAAAGGAGAAAGTACAAAGGTGATAAGAATGCACCTACTGTGCTTGAGAATACAACAGACTGAAGAAGGAATTACACAATCAAAACGGGTTGTCAATCGCAAATGGTTGTTACCTGGAAATTTGAGCTTGAACAATGGGTGGTCAATAGGCTGATCATTCAACACAATCATGAACTACATCCACCAGGGGAAGTGAGGTTCCTGAAATCACACACGTATATCACTGCGCAAGAGAAAGTCTTGATCATGACTTCCAAAAGAGTAAATATACCAACTAGAAAGATAATGGCAATCATGTCATTCTTTCAGGAAAAGGGCTATCTTCATTGCCTTACACAGCAAAACAGATTAGCAACATGTGCACAAAACTGAGAAGAGAAAATGGTCTGAATGATATGATGCAACTAGTTTCATTTTTTGAACAGAATGATACGTCTCCAACGTATCTATAATTTTTTATTGTTCCATGCTGTTATATTATCATTCTTGGATGTTTTACAATCATTTTATAGCAACTTTATATAATTTTTTGGGACTAACCTATTGACATAGTGCCCAGTGCCAGTTGCTGTTTTTTCTTGTTTTTTACTTCGCAGAAAATCAATACCAAACGGAGTCCAAACACAACAAAACTTTTTGGTGATTTTTCTGGATCAGAAGACACACGATGGGCCAAGGAAGTACCAGAGGGGGGCTCCAAGGGGAATACAACCCACCTGGGCGCGCCTGGGGACCCAGGCGCGCCCTGGTGGGTTGTGCCCACCTTGGTGGCCTCCCACACTGCCTCTTTGCTCTACAAATACCCCAATATTCCAAAAAACCCTAGGGGAGTCGACAAAAAACAATTCTAGCCGCCGGAATTCCAGAAACCACATATCCAATCTAGACACCATCACGGAGGGGATCATCATTGAGGGAGTCCCGGACTAGGGGGTGTTCGGATAGTCGAACTATCATCTTCGGCCGGACTCCTGGACTATGAAGATACAAGATTGAAGACTTCGTCCCGTGTCCGGATGGGACTTTCCTTGGCGTGGAAGGCAAGCTTGGCGATACGGATATGTAGATCTCCTACCATTGTAACCGACTCTGTGTAACCCTAACCCTCTTCAGTGCCTATATAAACCGGAGGGTTTTAGTCCGTAGGACGAACAACAATCATACCATAGGCTAGCTTCTAGGGTTTAGTCTCTCTGATCTCGTGGTAGATCTACTCTCGTACTACCCATATCATCAATATCAATCAAGCAGGAGTAGGGTTTTACCTCCATCGAGAGGGCCCGAACCTGGGTAAAAACATCGTGTCCCTTGTCTCCTGTTACCATCCGCCTAGACGCATAGTTCGGGACCCCCTACCCGAGATCCGCCGGTTTGGACACCGACATTGGTGCTTTCATTGAGAGTTCCTCTGTGTCGTCATCTTTAGGCCCGATGGCTCCTTCGATCATCAATAACGACGCGGCCTAGCGTGAGACTTTTCTCCCCGGATGGGTCTTCGTATTCGACGGCTTTGCACTGCGGGCCAATTCGCTTGGCCATCTGGAGCAGATTGAAAGCTACGCCCCTGGCCATCAGGTTAGATTTGAAAGTTTGAACTATACGGCTGACGTCCGCGGAGACTTGATCTTCGACGGGTTCGAGCCACAGCCAAGCGTGCCGCACTGTCACGATGGGCATGTTCTAGCTCTGCTACCGGACAGTGCCCTGGAGGCCGCACAAGTGTCCGCTCCGACCCTTGGCTCGGAGCCGACTGCGCCGATTGAGGATGGGTGGCTGGACACTGCCTCGGGGGCTGCTATCTCTATAGCGATTGAGCCAAACACCAACCCTGTCCTTTGCGAAGCTCGTGACTCCAAGGTGACAGACTCCTCTCCGGACTCCGAACCCCCCGCGCCCCTGCCAATCGAATCCGATTGGGCGCCGGTTATGGAGTTCACCGCCGCGGACATCTTTCAACACTCGCCCTTTGGCGACATCCTGAATTCACTAAAGTCTCTCTCTTTATCAGGAGAGCCCTGGTCGCACTATGGTCAGGAAGGTTGGGATGCGGACGACGAAGAAATTCAAAACCCACCCACCACCCAGTTCGTAGCCACTGTCGATGATTTAACCGACATGCTCGACTTCAACTCTGAAGACATCGACGGTATGCAGGAGATGACCAAGAACCAGCGCCTACAGGGCACTGGAAGGCCACATCGCCATACAACATTTACATGGTGGACATCCCAAAAGATGGGAATGGTGATGGAACAACGGAGGATGACCCCTCCAAGAAACAGCCTAAGCACCGGCGTCAGCGGCGCCGCTATAAATCCTGCCACAGCAAAAACGGCGATTCCGGCACGGGAGACAATAACACCCCAGACAGTGCCGAAGACAACTCCCTCCAGCAGGATTCAGTGCGGGAGGATGGAGAAGCCAGCCCTCATGAGAGAGCGGCAGGCAGAGAGGTAGAGGACGATAATTATATGCCTCCCTCCGAAGACGAGGCAAGCCTAGATGACGACGAGTTTGTCGTGCCTGAGGATCCCGTCGAACAAGAGCATTTCAAATGCAGGCTTATGGCCACGGCAAGCAGCCTCAAGAAAAAGCAGCAACAACTTAGAGCTGACAAAGACTTGCTAGCCGACACATGGACTGAAGTCCTCGCGGCCGATGAGTATGAACTCGAACGCCCCTCCAAGAACTACCCAAAATGCAGGCTGCTACCCCGATTAGAGGAGGAAGCACCTAAACCTACATCACCAGCGCATAATACAGCCGACCGGCCACCTCGTGGCCGTGACAGAGAGGCCTCTCGGCCCTCCACTCAAGCCGCACCCCGGCGCCGCCCAAAAAATACCAAGGCGCGGGAAAATGCGCCAGACCTGCGGGATATATTGGAGGACAAGGCAAGGCAAACAAGATCGATCTATGGATCGTGTGGGCGCCCCACGATACGTGATGATAACCGTCACGCCGGATATGGCAATTATGGCCGGGCCGAACACAGTAGACAAGCTCATTTGAGCTACGTCGTGATATAGCCCAATACAGAGGCGCCGCACACCCACTATGCTTCACAGACGAAGTAATGGATCATCAAATCCCTGAGGGTTTCAAACCCATAAACATTGAATCATATGATGGCACAACAGATCCCGCGGTCTGGATCGAGGACTATCTCCTTCATATCCACGTGGCCCACAGTGATGATCTACACGCCATCAAATACCTCCCACTCAAGCTTAAAGGACCAGCTCGGCATTGGCTTAACAGCTTGCCAGCAGAGTCAATTGGTTGTTGGGAAGACCTGGAAGCCGCATTCCTCGACAACTTCCAGGGCACCTATGTGCGACCACCAGACGCCGATGACCTAAGCCACATAATTCAGCAGCCAGAAGAATCGGCCAGACAATTCTGGACACGGTTCCTAACCAAGAAAAATCAAATCATCGACTGTCCGGATGCAGAGTCCCTCGTAGCCTTCAAACATAACATCCGCGACGAGTGGCTTGCCCGGCACCTAGGACAGGAAAAGCCGAAATCCATGGCAGCCCTCACAACACTCATGACCCGCTTCTGCGCGGGAGAGGATAGCTGGCTAGCTCATAGTAACAACATGACCAAAAGCCTGGTAATTCCGATACCAAGGACAGCAATGGCAGGTCGCGTCACAACAAGCACAAGCGCCGCATTAATGGCGATAATGTTGAGGATACGGCAGTCAATGCTGGATTCAGAGGCTCCAAACCCGGTCAGCGGAAAAAGCCATTCAAAAGAAATACTCCGAGCCCGTCCAATTTTGACCGAATACTCGATCGCTCGTGCCAGATACACAACACCCCCGAAAAACTAGCCAACCACACCAACAGGGATTGTTGGGTGTTCAAGCAGGCAGGCAAGCTAGCTGCCGAAAACAATGGCAAGGGGCTGCATAGCGATGACGAGGAGGAGCCCCGGCCGCCGAACAATAGTGGACAGAAGGGCTTTCCCCCACAAGTGCGGACGGCGAACATGATATACGCAACCCACATACCCAAAAGGGAGCGGAAGCGTGCACTAAGGGACGTATACGCAATGGAGCCAGTCGCCCCAAAGTTCAATCCGTGGTCCTCCTGCCCGATCACTTTTGATCGAAGGGACCACCCCACTAGCATCCGCCACGGCGGATTCGCCGCATTGGTTCTAGACCCAATCGTTGACGGATTTCACCTCACTAAAGTCCTGATGGACGGTGGCAGCAGCCTGAACCTGCTTTATCAGGATACAATGTGCAAAATGGGCATAGACCCCTCAAGGATTAAACCCACAAAGACGACCTTCAAAGGCGTCATACCAGGTGTAGAGGCCAACTGTACAGGCTCAGTTACACTTGAAGTGGTCTTCGGATCACCGGATAACTTCTGAAGCGAGGAGTTAATCTTCGACATAGTCCCGTTCCGCAGCGGCTATCACACACTGCTTGGACGAACTGCATTTGCAAAGTTCAATGCGGTGCTGCACTACGCATACCTCAAGCTCAAGATGCCAGGCCCTCGAGGAGTCATTACGGTCAACGAAAACACCGAACGCTCTCTCTGAACGGAGGAGCACACAGCGGCCCTCGCGGCAAAGGTACAAAGCAGCCTCTTAAGGCAATTCTCGAGTCCGGCTATTAAACGACCGGACACCATCAAGCGTGCCCGGAGTAACCAACAACAAGACCGCCTGGCACGTTCCGAGCACGCGTAGCAATGCGGCCCCAACCCCAGCCCTCGCGAAATTGCAAAACCAGTACTACGCGTACATAATTACGCTCTAGAAATACCATGGGCATAGGGGAAGGGGCACGACCACAGCAGGCCCAGAGGGCGGCTCAACCGCACCAGGGGCTCCCGATTGTGTAATCCCTTTTTCTTACTTTCATGACTCCTTTATCAAGAAGCCCTGTCCGGCAGTAGAACCGCCGAACACACGATGCAACAGCCAGGGAAGCAGAAAGCTACGTTGAGTGTATAGGTGGTCTCTATAACGAGCAGTATACTTGTTTTACATATCATCCCGCAGCTCGCTCCTGGAGGGGGACATGTCAAATAGTCCCGTCCCTTGCTTATCGCACTATTTGTATCGTTCTGCTTTTACCGCAGCTTTTTTAATAAACAATGCACAACTTTTGCCTATTATTGCATTCCTTTTTCTTATCTATATATGTTCACTTATGACATGTTGCATCCGTACGCTTTGGTACGGCCAAATACACCAGGGGCTTAAGTACCCCAAAATATGGTGTGATAAGTCCGAACACTTTCACAAGTGCGGAACCCCGAACTTATAGCATTATATGCATCGGCTCCGAATCATGTCTTGGGTCAATAGTTGGGTTTGCCCGGCTCCCACGTTTTGGTACCTTATATTCCGTTATATCGGCTAAGGTAGCGCTAGGAGAACCACTGTGATTGTGCCCCGGTTGAGCTGGGTTGAGCACCTCAGTGGAGAAAGCTAAAATTGACCGTCATGATAGGGCGAGAGCCGGTCGCTGTTCGAGAGGTTTCTTCGAGTCCCTAAAGACTTATGTCGCTTAGAGCGAGGAGTCGGCTTTGTCCGACCCAGGCGTGGATAGCGCCCCGAATTCGGTCTTCCGAATACTAGGGGCTTCGCCGAAATTTAAAATTATAGAATTCTATGGCTAAGTGAGAGTGTTCAAGCATTATAGTCCGGTTTCCTTGTTCGTTGTGTTGAGCACCTCCCTCGAAGGACCCAAGAATGGGGAAAAGAGCGCTCAAGTTTATCCCGAACACCCCAGTACTCGTGGCATGGGGGCAGAAGCCGGCGACTCGCCATCTCTCAAATTTAATAAACGGCCGCACAGAAGGTAATATTTTAAATTCACAAGCGTTGCTTAGCGCATATGAATAAGCTTTCAAGCGTATAGGATAACAAATGTGAGTTTACTAAAAAATTACATCTTTGGAGCATTCACCCGCTATAAGGCGGGTACCCTTCAAGGTGCCCTGATAATACATCTCGGGCTTGCGATACTCCCTGCCCGACGGTGGAGCATCCGTCACAAGCTTCTCAGCGTCCATCTTGTCCCAGTGCACTTTAGCACGGGCAAGGGCCCTATGGGCACCTTCGATGCAGACAGAGTGCTTGATGACTTCAATCCATGGACAGGCGTCCACCAGCCGCCTCACCAGCCCGAAGTAGCTCCCAGGCATGGCTTCCTTAGGCCACAGCCGAAGTATGAGGCCCTTCATGGCCTGTTCGGCCACCTTATGAAGCTCGACCAGCTGCTTCAGCTAGTCGCTCAGGGGCACCAGGTGTCCAGCCTCAGCATACTGACACCAGAACACCTTCTCCGTCGAGCTCCCTTCCTCGGCCCGGTAGAATGCGGCAGTGTCGGACACACTGCGGGGCAGAACTGCGAATGCTCCTGGAGAGCTCCGGATTCGGGTAAGTAGCAAGTAATTCACTTTCACGTGCTTGCTTTGCATGAAGAATGCCTTACCCGCCTCTATCTTCTTTATTGCCTCAATTTCCTGGAGGGTTTTTTGGGCTTCGGTCTTAGCGGGTTTGGCGCTCTCAAGAGCCGAGGCGAGCTCGGACTCTCTAGTCTTTGAGTCACGCTCCAAACTCTCGTGTTTTCCCACGAGAGCCTGGAGCTCTTGCCGCACCTCCGCCACCCGCGCCTCTTGCTTCTCTCGCTCGGTGCGTTCCGCGGCCGCATTGCTTTCAGCCCTGGACACCGCTTCCTTCAGGGTTGCCACCTCGTTCGTGGCCCCTACAATTTTCACGTTATTCCTGTTATTTTTTGCAACCACATCTGTTATATACTTCCATAAGGTATTACTCACCTTCCTTGTCCTCAAGCTGCTTCTTGGCAAGGCCAAGCTCGTTCTTGGACCGCTCGAGGCTCTGCTTCAATGCATTGACCTCTGTAGTCAGTGCGGCAGTGGTCAGCAGTGCAGCCTGCATTTCCATATTGACATACTTATGTTAGACTCCTGCGTACGTCTTTTTAGATCCTCAATTCGGGTTTTCTTTCCGAACACCAAACTGAGCATCATGGGCTACTGTCTATGCGGTAATATTTTTACATATCTTAAAACATACCTCAAAGCCTGTTAGAAGGCTGGCACAGGCTTCAGTCAGCCCGCTCTTGGCGGACTGAACTTTCTGGATCACCACACTCATAACAGTGCGGTGCTCCTCGTCGATGGAGGCACCGTTAAGCGCCTCCAGCAAATTATCCGGTGCCTCCGGTTGGACGGAGGTCACCGGTGTCGCAGTCTCGCACTTCTTACGAAGGGGCCGCCTGCCGGACTCCGGAACCACTAAAGGTTCCGGTGCGGAGTCCGGCCCAGGGCCGGACTTAGAGCCCTTTGGGGTTTGATCACCCTTGCGCCCAAAGTCCGGGAGGTTGCCTTGCGGCACCTCCGAGACCTGCTCCTCCTAGCTGGGCCCCTTTTGCGACCCCACCTCAGCGTCATCCGCAGCGCGAGGAGAGGAGATGGCCAAAAGTGAAGTGCTATTCACGTCCGATGACGCCAGGGAGCCGCTCGTTGAAGTGTCGAGCCCGTCCTTGGGCAGGCTGCAGGGTTATATTCGGCGTTAAGAGATTCTATGTGACAAACGAAACACCACGAGTTATTCTGGTATCCGGACACTTACGAAGTCGCCAGGGGATTAGTCCTCGGTGGCCACACCTCCTCATCGTCGTCGGCATTGGTGGAGTAGTCCGGAGGGAGGGTCCTTCCCTTCTTGGACCCTTCGGCCTCCCCCATTGGGGCGGCCTTCCTTTTCTTCTCTCCCCCCGCTGGGGGAGAGGCCTCTTTTTCCTCCTCCTTGCCTTCGCGGGAGGAGTCCGCCTCGGAGTCGTCGGACGATGAGTCCGACAACACCTGGCACCGGGAACTCCTTCGAGCTCCCGTGACCTTCTTCTTTGCCTTCTTCTCCAGCACCACGTAAGGCGCCAGAACCAGCAGCCTCGTTAATTGGGCGTCCGCTGGGTCTTCGGGCAAGGGAGCCGGACAGTTAACCTGCCCGGACGTCTTTTGCCAGGCCTGTCAAAGGTAAAGGGAGTTTTAGATCCCACATAGAGTCAAACTATGAAAAACAGGTGTCCTGTAAGGGTAAAATAGCTTACCTCACCGGCTAGACGCTGCGAGCTAAATCCGCGATCTTCGATAGCGGATGCGGGAGCCTCGGCGCCCTTGAACAGCACCTTCCAGGCATCTTCGTACGTAGTATCGAAGAGCCTGGTCAAGGTTTGGTGTTGTGCCGGATCAAACTCCCGCAAATTAAAGGCCCGTTGTTGGAACGGGAGGATCCGGCGGATGAGCATGACCTGGACTACGTTAACGAGCTTGAGCTTTTTGTTCACCAAGGTTTTGATGCAGGATTGGAGTCCGGTCAGCTCTTCCGAATCACCCCATGATAGGCCCTTCTCTTTCCAAGAGGTGAGCGTGTAGGGAAGCCAGATCAGAATTCGGGGGCCGCTACCCATTTAGGGTCATGCGGCTCGGTGATGTAGAACCACCCCGATTGCCACCCCTTTATGGTCTCCACGAAGGAGCCCTCGAGCCATAGGATGTTGGGCATCTTGCCCACCATGGCACCTCCGCACTCTGCTTGGCGGCCGCCCACTACCTTCGGCTTGACATTGAAAGTCTTCAGCCATAAGCCGAAGTAGGGCTGGATGCAGAGGAAGGCCTCACACACGACGATGAACGCCGAGATGTTGAGGATGAAATTCGGGGCCAGATCGTGGAAATCCAGGACGTAGTAGAACATGAGCCCCCGGACAAATGGATGAAGTGGAAAACCTAGTCCGCGGAGGAAGTGGGTGAGGAACACCACCCTCTCATGGGGCCCGTGGGTGGGGATGAGCTGCCCCTTGTCGGGGAGCCGATGTGCGATGTCGCTGGACAAGTATCCGGCCTTTCGTAGCCTCTTGATGTGCCCCTCCGTGACGGAGGAGGCCATCCACTTGCCTCCCGTTCCGGACATGGCTGGGGAAGGTTGACGCGAGATGTGCGGACTTGGGCGATGGAGCTCAAGTGCGCGGAAATGGATAAGCAAAGGAGGAAGAAGGCGTAGGTAAAAAGGTGGATCCTTATCCCCTTATATGGACGGATGAAACTATGCGTCCCCACCAGCCTGGTAAAACTCGCTTATCTCCCAAGCGCCGTAATCAATGGCGTGGTTGGGTTACCCACGCCCGTATTAATGGGAATCCCGGAATAAGAGGACACGATCTCTGCTTTGACAAGACGTGCCAAGGAAACCGCCTCGCTAAATGCGCTGAGGTGGGACAGTAAAAACGATTCGAATAAAGGCTTGGCCGTGGTGTGATGTCACGCCACGAAATACGTCAACAGATTGAATTTATGTGAATATTATTCTCTCTACGGTGGTATGTGGAACTTATTTTGCAGAGCCGGACACTATCCTTGTGTTCAAAATCTTCTATGAAGTATTCGGAGGAGGAACCCGCCTTGCAATGCCGAAGACAATATGCGCGTCGGACTCGTTGTCATTGAAGCCTGGTTCAGGGGCTACTGAGGGAGTCCCGGACTAGGGGGTGTCCGGATAGCCAAACTATCATCTTCGGCTGGACTCCTAGACTATGAAGATACAAGATTGAAGACTTCGTCCCGTGTCCGTATGGGACTTTCCTTGGCGTGGAAGGCAAGCTTGGTGACACGTATATGTAGATCTCCTACCATTGTAACCGACTCTGTGTAACCCTAACCCTCTTCGGTGCCTATATAAACCGGAGGGTTTTAGTCCGTAGGACGAACAACAATCATACCATAGGCTAGCTTCTAGGGTTTAGCCTCTCTGATCTCGTGGTAGATCTACTCTTCTACTACCCATATCATCAATATCAATCAAGCAGGAGTAGGGTTTTACCTCCATCGAGAGGGCCCTAACCTGGGTAAAAACATCGTGTCCCTTGTCTCCTGTTACCATCCGCCTAGACGCACAGTTCGGGACCCCCTACCCGAGATCCGCCGGTTTTGACACCGACAATCATCCTCATTGGTGCCTCTCCGATGATGCGTGAGTAGTTCATTGTAGACCTACGGGTTCATAGTTAGTAGCTAGACGGCTTCCTCTCTCTCTCTTTTGATTCTCAATACAATGGTATCTTGGAGATCTATTTGATGTAACTCTTTTTGCGGTGTGTTTGTTGGGATCCGATGAACTTTGAGTTTATGGTCAGGTCTATGTTTTTATCCATGAAAGTTATTTGAGTCTTTTGATCTCTTGTATGAGTGATTTGTTATAGCCTCGTATTTCTTCTTTGAATCATTGGTTTAGTTAGGCCGACTAGATCGATTTTATCCATGAAAGTTATTTGAGTCTTTTGATCTGTTATATGCATGATTACTTATAGCTCGTATTTCTTCTTTGAATCTTTAGTTTAGTTAGGCGGACTAGATCAATTTTTCTTGCCATGGGAAGAGGTGCTTTGTGATGGGTTCGATCTTACGGTGCTCAATCCAAGTGACAAAAGGGGAAATGACAGGTATGTATCATTGCTATTAAGGATAACAAGATAGGGTCTATTCCTAAATGAATAGATCTTGTCTACATCATGTCATCGTTCTTATTGCATTACTCTATTTTTCCATGAACTTAAATACACTAGATGCATGCTGGATAGCGATCGATGTGTGGAGTAGTAGTAGTAGATACACGTAGGAGTCGGTCTACTAATCTTGGACGCGATACTTATATAATGATCATTGCCTGGATATCGTCATAATTATTTGGAGTTCTATCAATTGCCCAACAGTAATTTGTTTACCCACCTGATGCTATTTTTCTCGAGAGAAGCCACTAGTGAAATCTATGACCCCCGGGTCTCTTCTTTATCATATTTGCCTTCGAGATCTATTTTTATTTTCTTTTATTTTCAGATATATTAATCCAAAAACCCAAAAATACCTTGTTGCAATCTATTGTTATTTAGTTTATCTCGCGTTCCCGCGAGATCTATTTGTCCAATCTACTACAATTTTATCTATCTTTTTACCCGGGAGGGTTTGACAACCCCTCTTTTACGTCGGGTTGCAAGTAATTGTTCTTTGTGTGTTGGTGGCGTTCATGTAGTGTTGCATGGTTCTCCTACTGGTTCGATAACATTGTTCTCATCACTGAGGGAAATACCTACCGTAGTTGTGCTGCATCATCCCTTCCTCTTTGGGGAAATACCGACGTAGTTCAAGCCGCATCAAAAGGAATTTCTGGCGCCATTGCCGGGGAGACATCATCAACATCTACCAGGTTACTAATCAGAAATCTCATCTCCTTGCAATTTACATTATTTGCCATTTGCCTCTCGTTTTCATCTCCCCCACTTCACAAAAATTTGCCGTTTCACTCGCCCTTTTTTCTTCATTCACCGTTTACTCGTCAAATCTGTTTCGGGTGCGATCTTGTTGCGCAGTCACGATGACTCAAGTGAACACCAAGTTGTGTGAATTCTCCAATACCAATGACAATGATTTTATTAGCACTCCGATTGCTCCTCCTGCCACTATTGCAGAGTCTTGTGATATTAGTGCCGCTTTGTTGAATCGTGTTATGAAAGATCAATTTTCCGGTACTCCTAGTGAGGATGCCGCATCCCATCTTAACAAATACGTGGAATTATGCGATATGCAAAAGAAAAAAGATGTGGACAATGACATTGTGAAGTTGAAATTATTCCCGTTTTCTTTGCGAGATTGTGCAAAACTTTGGTTTTCTTCTTTTTCTTGCAATAGTATCGATTCTTGGATAAGTGCAAAGATGCTTTTATTACTAAGTATTTTCCACCCACGAGAATTATTTCCCTTAGGACACAAATCATGAATTTTAATCAACTTGAGCATGAACATGTTGCGCAATCTTGGGAAAGAATGAAATTGATTCTAAGAAATTGTCCTACTCATGGTTTAAATCTTTGGATGATCATACAAATTTTTTATGTCGGATTGAATTTTGTTTCTAGAAATCTTTTAGATTCCGCCGTGGATGGTACTTTTATGGAAATTACTTTGGGTGAAGCTACTAAACTTCTTGATAATATTATGGAAAAATATTCACAATGGCATACCGAAAGAGCTCCTACTAGTAAAAAAGTTAATTCGGTAGAAGAAATAAATTCTTTGAGTGAAAAATTTGATGCCCTTATGAAGTTGGTTTTTAATAAAAACGCTCCGATTGATCTTAGTGATGTGCCTTTGTCTACTTTGATTGAGTAAAATAGTGATGCGATAGATGTGAATTTTGTTTCGTGAAACAATTTTAATAACAATATGCTTACAGAGGTAATTTTAATCCTAGACCTTTTCCAAGAAATTCCTCTAATAATTATCATAATTCCTATGGAAATACTTCTTATAATAATAACAGGAACACCGTTGGTCTTGAGAATAATATTAAAGAATTTATCAATTCTCAAAAGAATTTTAATACTACAATAGAGGAAAAGTTGAGTAAGATTGATGATATGTCTAGAAGCATTGATAGAATTTCTCATGATGTAGAAAATCTCAAGATGAAAATTTTTGTGCCCAAGATTGAGGAATCAATTAAAGCTTTATATGTTTCTATGGATGAAAGTAAGAAAAGAACCGCTATGCTTAGAGCTAAAAGAGAATTTTTAGAAAAGGCGTTTTCTAGTGATTGCTTTCATAAAAATGATGAAGAACTTAAAATGATTGGTGTTTGTTCTGTTGAATCCTTGTTTAGTAAAATTTAAATTAATGATAAAGGGACTGAAGAAGAGTCAACTTTAGCTAGAAGGCGTCCCGATAATTTGGAGGGTGAAAATCTTGTTGAGAAAATTGATAAAATGGTTTTGGAGAGGTCAAAACTTTAACTAGTGATGTGCCCACTATTTTGGATTACAAAGACTTTAATTACGATATTTGCTCGATTGATTGTATTTCTTTGTTGCAATCCATCATAAATTCACCCCATGCTTATGAACAAAATAAAGCTTTTACTAAACATATTGTTGATGCTACGATGAAAGCCTTGGAAAAAAAGTTGGAATTAGAGATTTTAATTCCTAGAAAATTACATGATGAAACCCACCATTAAAGTCAAGATGAAAAATTATGAGTGTTTTGCTTTATGTGACTTGGGTGCTAGTGTTTATACAATTCTGAAATCTTTATGTGATGTGCTTGGTCTTACCGATATTGAAGAATGTTCTTTAAGTTTGCACTTGGAGGATTCTACTATTAAAAAGGCTTTGGGAAGAACTAATGAAGTTCTTATTCTTGCAAATAGGAATTATGTGCCCATAGATTTTATTGTTCTTGATATTGATTGCAATTTGTCTTGTCCAATTATACTTGGTATGCCATTTTTACATACTATTGGTGTCGTGATTGATATGAAAGAAGGCAAAATTTAATTTGAATTTCCACTAAGGAAGGGTATGGAACATTTCCCTAGAGCAAGAATTAAGCCACCATATGAATCAATCATGAGGGAATCTTATGGATCTAGAAATAAAGATGACAATACATGAATCTTTGCATTATGCCTAGCTAGGGGCATAAAACGATAGCGCTTGTTTGGAGGCAACCTAATGAATAAAATTTATTTTTGTCTTTTTCTTTGTTCTTGAGTGTTTACACAATTATGCTACTATTATGGTTGTGTTTTTATGTTTTAATTAGTGTTTGTGCCAAGTAAAGCCTTTGGGATCATGTTGGGTGATAGTTGATTTGATCTTGTTGGAAAACATAAACAAATTTCAAAAATCACAGAATTGATGAAAACTTCTGAAGTTTTTACAAACGATTGATATACAAATTTCCTACATCATCCTAAGTTTTCAGAATTTTTGGAGTTACAGAAGTATTCAAAGTTTTCAGATTGCTACAGACTGTTCTATTTTTGACAAATTCTGTTTCCTTTGCGTTGTGTGCTTATTTCAATGAGTCTATGATTTGTATTGGAGTGTATAAGCTATAGTAAAGTTGGAATACATAAGATATAATGAAAAAAATGAATGGGTTTGCAACAGTACTTAGTAGTGACTTGCTATGTTATACTAACGGATCTCACGAAGGTTTTGCTGAGTTTTGTGTGATTGAATTTTTCAAGTTTTGAGTGGGATCACGATGGATGAAGGAATACACTACTAGGGAAAACCCTAGCAGTAGCGCGTGTTTAAAGCCTATCAATAGCATGGGGAACCGCGCTACTAGTAAGGCGCTACAGCTAAAGGTTAACAGTAGCGTGGGTTGGACCACGCTACTGCTATATTGACTTAGTAGCAGCGCTTTCTACTATGAGCGCTACTGGTAAATAGTAGTAGCGCGTCTCCTAGCACGCGCTACTACTATTATTCCGTATTTCTTTTTTATTTCATGTTGTATTCATACACCTTTATACAAGTTTTCATACCGCAACAATTTAGAGAATGATTTTACATCATAATGAGTTATTACATCACTAGGAAAAAGAACCGTGGACTAGTTTCAAGTGGATGGACATCCACCTAAAACTAATCCGCGGTTCTTTCACCCAATGATATAATAAATATCATCATCATCATCATATCATTAACAACTTATCATCATAATACATCATTGTCATATAACACCTCCTCATGATCATTGTTTTTATCAATTAGACATCACGTACAAGTTGGTCACTAGACGTAATCACAACTACTCATCATCATCAACTCTCATAAACATATTGTACCTCATAGGACCTACTACATTCTCTTAGGACCAACTATATTATCTTAGGTAAAATAGCATAAAACAAGATAGCCCCTGACTCTCCATTATGGAGAATGGAGATTATCCTGTCTCCAATTCTTGCCTTTCACACAATGTTGCTTCCAAGAACCTCCTTACGACCGTCCATACATTTTTTTCATTCTTTGATTATCATGTGTTCACCGGTTTTAGAAATCTGGTATGGACAGGTGAGATTCGTAGGACGACCTGGCTGTATGTTCAAAACATCAATGCAACCTTCTGATACATCAAATGAGGCACACAATCCATTGGGATTTTCTTTTGAAAAACATAGTAATAACTTAGTAGTTAGCAATGTAGTTCAGTTTTAGAAGTATTCAAAAGATGCACGGATGTCGTAATAGTAAAAAAATCTTACCAGGATATCTCCATGGAAGTTATCGTGGTTTAACACGTGCACTAGTGGCACGTATTGACCATAATTTGGAGGAGTTCGATCAAAGGCATTGTAATTCCCAATTTCAGTACAATATGCGATCGGATGATTTTTCTCCTGATAAGTTAACTCAGAGCCATCGGTGTAGTTGGTTCTGTCTACCATCTTTCGCACATTCTTTGAAGAATGAAAATAAGCTTTCAATGGAAATAAGCTGTCAACTATTTTGAAATAAAATATATAAATTACTTAATAACTATGTTTGAGGAACTCACATAGAGGTAGAATCGGAAGCGTATCAACAAGGACCCAAATGTCCAAATTGTCTTGGTCGATGTCAGGATCACCAAGATCCATGGTGACAAACATACCCTCTTGAAAATCATACATCTTGCAAAGTGCTTCCCAACCCGGGCAACCAAAATGGGATATGCTCTTAGAATTGTATAGATTTACCTCAAAATACATACCATGATGGGTCCTTAGGTTAATTTTCTTTGTTTCATTCCTCTCATCATCTTTAAAACCCATCCTCTCCAAGACATAGCGTCTTGCAGGGCATGGGATAAGCTAGTCGAATTGTAAAAGACGAAAATTACACGTTGAAGTAGTAGAACTCGAGCTTAATTGCGAAAAAAACACTTTGCATCGTAGCGTACCGTTTCACAATCGAAGGCCTCCTCGAGCTTAATGCTGAAGCGCCGACCTTCTTCCAGGTGAGGCCTGTCGCAGAAACCCCGGTTGTCGCCGCACCAGGAGCACTCTCCGGGACCTTCTTCATCCGGCAACATTTCCTATGTTCATAAATCAAAGATTAAACTTGTACAATTAAATATATGTACTGCAAAAACTAAATTAGATCATTATTATTCATCACGCGTTGACTATCGGTCTGTCGAGTCTTTTCTTGAAAACCCTCAGCTCACGTGGTGTATATATTCGACCTTTGGTGATGGTAGCTCCTCCTTTCAATCCCGAGTGCATTGCACCAAATTGTCTAGCACATGGGAACGAAGGAGAAGCTATCCCCACGACAACAGTCGGGATTCTTCGTCCTCCCATATATGGTGGATACTCTCCCTCACTGATTCCTCTCTGACATTTGCGACCGTCGGTGATGGTTGTTACTCCTCCTTCCTATAGTGCATAACAAAGGTCTAGCACCCGGAGAAGAAGGAGAAACGACCCCCACAACAACAGTCGGGATTCTTGGCCTCGACAGTCTTAAATTCAACCCTAAATATCATTTAATTATCTTTCTAGAAAATCCAGGCCACTCACTATTTCCTACATATTCTAGCACAAGTCATGCCAAAATTCACGGAAAATTCCGGCATGACCTTTGGTAAAATAGGACATATCGAGCGCCTGAAATTTGCCGGAACCGAAATTAATCAACACTCCGGAAAAACATAGGCCACTCGGAGGTGTAACCTGCAAACATGACCGGCCACTGTGGCAACCACATATCCTATTTGAGCAACACAAGATATACATGTTTTTATCTACATCATATCTTATAGGACTCATATTGACATGGAGATTTGGCTGGTCTCACCTCGAGGTCGGAGGGGACGATGGCGGGGATGATGGCGGGGATGATGGAGGGGCTCCTTGATTTCTGCGAAAACAAAAACCCTATAGGTTTTCTCTAATACATCATGAATAGTATCATACATATAACATCACTAATACAACTAAAACCCTAGCGAACGATGGGTATCAACAGCGAGGATGCGGGATAGGCATCGTCAACGTCGATGCGGGAATAATTGCTTAAACTAAAAAAATAACAACACATGTGACATGTTCAAGTAGTTCTATTAATTCAACTAGTTCTTACTAAAAATAAACTTACTATAAATAGAAAGAAACTAGTTCTTTCTAAAAAATAAACTAGTTCAACTAGTTATATTAATTTTCTTACTAAAATTACATTAGTTCTATTAATTCAACTAGTTCTTGCTAAAACTAAACTAGTTCAACTAGTTTATTAATTTACTTACTAATTATTTTAAACACTTACTAAAAACAGTAAAAAACTACATTATACAATAGTAAAAAACTACAGTGAAAAACAGAAAAAATAGATGGAGGGAGGAGG
>NC_041391.1:227649118-227650604 GCF_002162155.2 Triticum dicoccoides
GGAGGGGGCGGCCGGAGGAGGAGGAGGGAGGGGCGGTGGGAGGAGGGTGACCAGAGGAGGAGGGGGAGGAGGGCGGGGAGGAGGAAGTACCTCGGCGAGGAGCAGCGCGGCAACGGCGGACGACGGGTTCGTTGCGGGCGAGAGCGAGTGAGAGGGAGAGGGAGTGAGAGCGTGAACCGCTCCAGGATAAGGTAAGTAAGTAGTAGCGCATTTCAGAGATACGCGCTACTGCTACGGGACGTAGCAGTAGCGCTGGTCAGGCATACACGCTTCTACTAACTAGGGCTAGCCATCTGCGCCCAGCACAAACATAGCAGCAGCGCGCTTTAGCAGAACGCGCTACTGCTAAAGTAGTAGCAGTAGCGTGGTTTATTTAAACACGCTGCTACTAAGTAGCAGTAGCCCCCTGTTTTGTCCAGGGCTACTACTAAGATGTTGTGTATAAGGTTTTCTCTAGTAGTGATAAGGAGTAACAAGAGTATAAGCTTGGGGATGCCCATGGCATCCCAAGCAATTATCTAAAAGAGAAGCTAGCAACTAAGCTTGGGGGACTCCCGAGTGGCATCCCCTCTTTCTTTTAACAACCATTGGTATTTTACTTGGAGCTATATTTTTATTCGTTGCGTATCATGAGTTTTGCTTGGAGCGTCTTGTATGATATGATTCTTTGTTTGTTTAGCCTTTTATTTTGTGTCATCTATCCTTGCTGGACGCACCTATTTGAGAGAGCCAAAATTACGATATGATTTGTTAGAATTTCTCTCTACACTTCACTTAAATCTTTTGAGCTATGGAATTTCTCTAGTGCTTCACTTATATCTTTTTGATCATGGTATGCTTTAGTATTTTTTGAAGAAGTGCTCTCATGCTTCACTTAGATTTATTTGTGAGTTAGTAATTTTTTAAGAAATTCTCTCTTGCTTCACTTAGATTATTTTGACAGAAGAATATTTTTATGCTCATGTTCTTCACTTAGATTTGTGACACCCCGATATTTAAGCTACAGTAAACCCCTTTCAATGATGCTAGGTCATCATAATTAAAATTTTGCTAAATCTCACTTGTTTCAAACTTAAATCGAATGCAAATTCAAATAACAAGTCAAATTATAGTTTCTTAAAACACTGAATTAAAAATGTTCAAAAGATTACAAATATTCACTAACTAATTAACAAACATCATCCATCATTTAATAAAATTTTTAATGGCCCTAAAACAATTACAACAGTGACCAAAACAGCCCCATTAATCCAATTTCATTTATGCAAAATTCAAATGAATTCAAATTTCTCTCCAACTTTTTGTGGCAGTGCCGATAATTGAAGTGGAGATACGTGGGCAATTTCCATATTGTACAAAAGTCATTTGGTTGCCTAACTGAATGCAAAACAACAGCATAAAAGGGAAAACGGAAAAGAGTATAAAAGAAAGAGGAAAGTATCGTCCCCCCCCCCCCGAAATCCTCTTTGATGGATCAATTTCCCCC
>NC_041391.1:227650755-227693110 GCF_002162155.2 Triticum dicoccoides
AATTTCCCCCTCAACTCTAATACCGGATCAATCAGCCCCTCAAATCTCTAAAACCGGATCAATTCCCCCCTAAAGTGGTTTTGGACTTGATTCTGAGTGGTTTTGACCCAGACCGTGCACTTCTCTCGGTTATGACCATGCACTTCGCTTCTTCAGTGCCGCCAGCTCGCCTCCGTGGCCGGCATGCTCACCGCTCGCCGTTTTCTAGGTCTCGAGTAGGCTGCCGCAGAAGTACTCCCACTCCATGCCTACACGGACGCCGGTGCTTCCCGAGAAGCCATCTGATGCCATGCTGCTGCTCAAGTCCGACTGCCCCATGCGGGAACCGCTCTGTGTGCCTCGCACCGCTCTGACAGGTGTCCCGCTTGGCCACCGCAGGAGATGAGCTGCATCAGCACTGCCGGCGCGCTACTTCGGCCGCCCGCGATCACGCCCTGCTGCACCAGGCCCACATTCTCTTCTTCCCGGCGAGCGGCGACGGTGTTCGAAGCGGCAGCCATGCATGTGTCGTTCTTGATGAGCATCTCTAGCGCGTCGGGGCTGCTGGACGATGGCGGCAGTGAGATCCCGTCGGCTTTGAGCTCTGTCGTAGGCTCTTGTGGCGGAGACAGATCTGGGCCCCGGTACCGGCGGTGTCTCTCACCGGTCCGCGTAGCCGCGTTCGCCCTGACACCACTGCGCGGCGGCCACATGGTACTCGCTGATGTCGAAGGAGCTCCAGTTCTTGCACCGGCCGTAGCCCCTGCTAATGGACGTTGTGGGCATCTTCTTCTTGTTCACGGCCTAGCAGGTAGGGGTGGAGGACGACAAGGATGACTCTGTGGAGGCGTCGCGCGGGGAGGAGGCAGAGCCCTGGAGCGCGTACTCGACGCCGCTGACTGGCAGGACCTGAAGCGAGATGGAACAGAGGAGAGCAGAGCGGGTACGCGGTCTCGGTCAAAACCACTCAAAATCAAGTCCAAAACCACTTTAGGGGGGAATTGAACATGTCTTAGAGATTTGAGGGCATGATTGATCTGGTATTAGAGTTGAGGGGGAAATTGATCTATTAGAGAGGACTTTGGGGGGAAACTGATACTTTCCTCTAAAAGAAAAAGAGAAAAGGGCTAAGTGCACTGTGCACTTAGGCCTGCTCGCTACAGGAGCCGGCCCAGCCCAACAAACCCCCCTATTCTCTCCTTCCTACTGCTCACAGGAGTGTGGTAGACGCCTATGCGTCATCCATGGCGCGGCTACCGCACGCGTCGACCATCCCGCGCCCCCCTCGATGGATAAGATCCACCCCGAGCGCACCCTAATCCCCAATCCCCCTCCTCCTCGCTCGCTCTCTCCCTCTCAAATATTCCCTCGTGCCCGTGTTGCTCGCCATGGTGGTCGTCCTCGTCACAGCCACTGGCCTCCTCGGTGATCGGGAGGATGTCCGGGAGCATCGCCATCCCCTGATCCATCTCCTTCACCTCTAGATTGGTGTCGGGAAGCCCCGTCACCATCGCCCACGTGCACTCTCTTCTCCGATGCCCGCAACGACCGCAACCTCGATCCGCAACCCCCGACCGCCTCCGGCTCCCTTGAGTCCACCATGACACCGCTGTGAGCTCGCCTTGATCTCCCCTTTGTTTTTTCCCATCGAATTTGTGCCGTAGCTCCCCATCGCTCGCGCGCGTTACGGCCACCGATGCTTGTCGTTGCTGCCGCTGGTCCCGGCCACAACCGCGTTCCCTGCTGCGCCTCGCTTCCTCAGGGCCACGCCCCGCGCCCTCTAGCGCCACCGCGCGCATGCCCGCTGCCGCTGCCCCTGTCCGCCTCGCCCCGCTTGCCGTTGCTTCCCCCTGCTTTCCCCTCATGTCGTCGCCCTGTGAGAGCCACGCCCCGCAGCCACTCGCCGGAGGCCACGCTCACCGCGAGCCCGTGCGCCTACTCGTGTTCCCGCGTGCCCGCCATCGCCTACAATCGTCCTGGCGCGCCTGGCGCCCGCTGTCCCACGTGCTGACCCACGCCGGCTCCGCCCGACCGCCCCTCCTTGCACCTTCACCCGCCCGCATCGGCCGCCCCTGCTCCCGCCTGCTGCTTCCTGCTATTGCCGCCGCCGCCCCATCGTGTCTCGCCTCGAGCACGCGCCTCCCCGCTGCTCGCCGTTAGCGTGCGCCTTCCCTGGTTGCTGGTGCCCTGCCGTGCCGGCCACATCCGCCGCTACCTCCGGTGAGCCCTGCCCTGCGCACATCGCCGGCCCGGCCATGTTTCCTGCTAGGTGCTGGCCGGGCCTTTGTTTTTGTTTAATTAGAGGGGATAACCCCTTACCATTTACACTTAACCACCCCCACTAATGTGCTACTAACCCCTGAGCCCCACCACTAACAAAGTTTAAAGTAACCTCTGTTAGCTAGTTGGCCCTATGACAGGTGGGCCCCTGTCCTGTTTGACCAAGTCAAAATGCTGACTGGGCTAGTCCTAGTCTATGATAGGTTCCCGTTGACCCTGTTGACTAGTCAACTAGTCAACAGTTGACTGCTGATTCAGCCCTCTGGCCCCACCTGTCAGCCACATGTGCATAAGGCTGGATACACTTTTGTGTACCTATGCATTTAATAATTAATATATTTTTGAATTAAAATAATTCCAGTAATTTCAAAAAAATCTTATAAAACTTTGAAAATTAATATAAAATAAACCGTAACTCCTATGAAAAATACTTTGTACATGAAAGTTGCTCAGAACGACCAGACAAATCTAAATGCGCTATCCGTTTGTCAGCCACACGTCCCTAGCGTAGCGAACCTGCAACATTTCACCTTTGGTTCATCTGTCTGAAAATGTCAAACACCGGGAATACTTTCCCGAATTTTCCCCCTTCGCCAGTATCGCCTACTACCGCGTTAGGACACACCTAGCACTACTCATTGTCATGTCATGCATCGTCATGAATATGTTTGCATTATATTTATTGTTTCTTCCCCCTCTTCTCTCATTAGACACCGAGGCTGACACTGCTGCTGCCCCGGTCGACTACGGTGTTGACGACCCCTCCTTTTTGCCAGAGCAACCAGGCAAGCCCCCCCTCCTTGATCACCCGATATCGCCTATTCCTTCCCTCTACTGTTTGCATTAGAGTAGTGTAGCATTTTACTACTTCCGACTAATCCTATTCTGTTGCATAGCCTGTCATTGTTGCTAAAATTGTTGATACCTTACCTGCAATCCTAAATGCTTAGTATAGGATGCTAGTTTATCATCAGTGGCCCTACATTCTTGTCCGTCTGCCATGCTATACTATCGGGCCGTGATCACTCGGGAGGTGATCACGGGTATATACTATACTATACATACATACTATACAGATGGTGACTAAAGTCGGGTTGGCTCGTAGAGTACCCGCAAGTGATTCACGGATTGGGGGCTGAAAGGACATTTGTCCCGACGGCCCTCTGAGTGAATCTTTTTGGGGAGCGACAGGTGTCGGATATTGGGTTCCGGCAAAACCCTTAATGTTCGAACTCTGGGGTGCGCATGAAGATCTTCTCCCTACCGAAACATGCCCAAAACCTCGCAGTGATTCTAAGCTAGCACGATGAACAACACAAGCGACGCAAGGTTTATACTGGTTCGGGCCACCGTTGTGGTGTAATACCCTAATCCAGTGTGTGGTGTGGTGGATTGCCTCTTGGGCTGATGATGAACAGTACAGAGGAAGAACAGCCTCGCGAGGAGAGGTGTTCTTGTAGTGCTGCTCTACTTAGGAAGGATTCGATCTCTCTGCTACTGTGGTGGCTAGCCCTATTTATAGAGGCCCTGGTCCTCTTCCCAAATATTGAGTGGGAAGGGAGCCAACAACGGCCATTTTGAAAGGGGACAGCTAGTACAAGCTATCCTGACTAAAGGTGGTCTTCGACTGCTAAAGGCACTAGCGATGACGCCGTCTTGGGCTCCACGGTGACCTTCGTCCTGTCGCTCTACTGGTCTTGATCTCGTTGCACTGATATGGAAACCTTTGCTTGATGCCTCGGTACTCCGCGCCTGCGCTTACTCCCGCCTGGCGCCCACCTGGTCTTGATCGTCATCGCTTGCGTCATGAGCACCTCGCGAGGTACCCCTTGCCTTGATCTCTTCACCTCCTCACGAGCTTGCCTGGTGAGGCCGCCCCTGAGGAGGCCTTGCGTCGTCTGCCCCGCAAGGCTTGGCCCCTCGCGAGGGTCTTGAACTTGGGTTGATGAAGAGGGACCATACTGGGCCGCTCGTGAGCCACGCTGCAGGCCGCAAGCAGGCAAGTCTGGGGACCCCCATCCCCAGAATGCCGACAGTAGCCCTCGGGCCCAAGGCACGCTCGAACTTGGCTTAGCGGCAAAGCCAGAGGGCAAGTGCGGAGCGCCGCGGGCCCCAACAGCCTTCGGTCTTGGTCAACGTGTGGCGACTGATTGGACGTGGGCGTCTTCGCTTCCCCATGCTGCCTCGGCAACTGCCCGATTTGACCGAGTCCCTGGTGCATGCAAAAAGAGTCATCATTACTTGCGATCGTGGAGGCCGACGGTTGGCCTCCCTGAGACTATATGTACGGAGAGGCGAGAGCCCCCGTTGTCCATCTCTTCTTACTCCGCCTGCTCCTTCTCCCATGCTCGACCTCCATTCTCGACGCCAATGGCACCTATCCGCAGGTTCTCAGCCGCTGAGAAGGGAAAGGCTCCCCGGGAGGGGCCTGACCCGCTCCCGCCGAAGAAACGGCTGGTCCTGTGCCGTCGCGACGAGGTTGCAAGGCCGGAGATGATGAGGCCTTGGTGCGAGCGGCCACCACCTAGGTTCCCGCTACCACTGTACGCCCGGGCTGAGGGCCCTGGAGAAAGGGACGACGAGCAACGCCGCCCGCGCCGCCGGCGAGGTCGACGAACCGTGGCGGTGCGCGCCGTCGCTCCTGGAGTCCACGCCGTGGACTCCTCTCACGAGCTCGTGCTCCACGCCGCGATGCCTCCAATCTCCTGGATCCGCTTCCCTCCATTCTTCGCCTTCGAGATGCCGCCGAGGGGGGCCCTCAAGCTTTGGCTGCAGCACACCGACTGCGGTGCTCCGGCGACCAGAGCGGAGGTTGAAGTCGTCGCTCCGGGCAAGGTCTTCATGACCCGAGGCTGGGGCGAGATCGCTCGGGTCTGCCGAACAGGGGGTGCCCTCGTGATTCATTTTGAATACGATGGCGCCTCCTTGATGCTCTTCAAGGTCTTCGACGCAGAAGGCCGCCGGCTGGAGTGCTGCCCCAGAGGGAGCGGCCGGGACGTCGACGTGGCAGGGGCTAGGCATGCCATCCGCTTCCCCAATGGGTCCTTGATAACCCACAAGTGTAGGGGATCGCAACAGCTTTCGAGGGTAAAATATTCAACCCAAATTTATTGATTCGACAAAAGGGGAGCCAAAGAATATTCTTGAGTATTAGAAGTTGAGTTGTCAATTCAACCACACCTGGATAACTTAGTATCTGCAGCAAAGTATTTAGTAGCAAAGTGGTATGATAATAAAGGTAACGATAACAAAAGTAATGTTTTTGGGTTTTGTAGTGATTGTAACAGTAGCAACAAAAAAGTAAATAAGCGAAGAACAATATGTGAAAAGCTCGTAGGAAATGGATCATTGATGGACAATTATGCCGGATGCAATTCCTCATGTAATAGCTATAACATAGGGTGACACAGAACTAGCTCCAGTTCATCAATGTAATGTAGGCATGTATTCCGTAAATAGTCATACGTGCTTATGGAAAAGAACTTGCATGACATCTTTTGTCCTACCCTCCCGTGGCAGCGGAGTCCTAGCGGAAACTAAGGGATATTAAGGCCTCCTTTTAATAGAGAACCGGAACAAAGTATTAGCACATAGTGAATACATGAACTCCTCAAACTACGGTCATCACCGAGAAGTATCCCGATTATTGCCACTTCGGGGTTGTCGGATCATAACACATAATAGGTGATTATAGACTTGCAAGATAGGATCAAGAACACACATATATTCATGAAAACATAATAGGTTCAGATCTGAAATCATGGCACTCGGGTCCTAGTGACAAGCATTAAGCATAGCAAAGTCATAGCAACATCAATCTCAGAACATAGTGGATACTAGGGATCAAACCCTGACAAAACTAACTTGATTACATGGTAAATCTCATCCAACCCATCACCGTCCAGCAACCCTACGATGGAATTACTCACGCACGGCGTGAGCATCATGAAATTGGTGATGGAGGATGGTTGATGATGACGACGGCGACGAATCCCCCTCTCCGGAGCCCTGAACGGACTCCAGATCAGCCCTCCTGAGAGAGATTAGGGCTTGGCGGCGGCTCCGTATCGTAAAATGCGATGAAACTTTCTCTCTGATTTTTTTCTCCACGAGACGGAATATATGGAGTTGGAGTTGAGGTCGGCGGAGCCTCAGGGGGCCCACGAGACAGTGCGGCGCACCCAGGGGGAGGGCACGCCCCCCATCCTCGTGGACAGGGTGTGGGCCCCTGGTCTTGATTCCTTCGCCAGTATTTTTTATATTTTCCAAAAAGTGCCTCCGTGGATTTTCAGGACATTCCGAGAACTTTTGCTTTCTACACATAAAACAACATCATGGCAGTTCTGCTGAAAACAGCGTCAGTCCGGGTTAGTTTCATTCAAATCATGGAAGTTAGAGTCCAAAACAAGGGCAAAAGTGTTTGGAAAAGTAGATACGCTGGAGACGTATCAACTCCCCCAAGCTTAAACCTTTGCTTGACCTCAAGCAATTCAGTTGATAAACTGAAAGTGATAAAGTAAAACTTTTACAAAGTCTGTTGGCTCTTGTTGTTGTAAACATGCAAAGCCATCATTCAGGTTTCAGCAAATATTATGAACTAACCATACTCATAATGACTCCCAGGTCTCACAGTTACTCATATCAATACCATAATCAGCTAGCGAGCCATAATAATAAAACTCGGATGACAACACTTTCTCAAAACAATCATAACATGATATAACAAAATGGTATCTCGCTAGCCCTTTCTGAGACCGCAAAACAAAAATGCAGAGCACCTTTAAAGATAAAGGACTGACTAAACATTGTAATTCATGGTAAAAGAGATCCAGTGAATTCATACCCAATATAAACCAATAGTAATGAATGCAAATGATAGTGCGTTCTCCAACAGGTGCTTTTTAATAAGAGGGGTGATGACTCAACATAAAAGTAAATAGATAGGCCCTTCGCAGAGGGAAGCAGGAATTTGTAGAGGTGCCAGAGCTCGATTTTAAAATAGAGATTGAATAACATTTTGAGCGGCATAGTTTTGTTGTCAACGCAACAACTATGAGATGGTTGTATCTTCCATACTACATGCATTATAGGCAGTTTCCAAACAGAATGGTAAAGGTTTATACTCCCCCAACCACCAACAAGCATCAATCCATGGCTTGCTCAAAACAACAAGTGCCTCCAACTAACCCTAGGGGAGTTTTGTTTAATTATTTTGATTTTCTTTGATCTTTTTGGATCATGGGACTGGGCATCCCGGTTACTGGCCCTTTCTCGTGAATGAGGAGCGGAGTCCACTCCTCTTGAGAATAACCCACCTAGCATGGAAGATATAGGCAGCTCTAGTTGAAACATGAGCTGCTCGGGCATACAAAACAGAATTTCATTTGAAGGTTTGGAGTTTGGCACATACAAATTTACTTGGAACGGCAGGTAAGTACCGCATACAGGAAGGTATGGTGGACTCATATGGAACAACTTTGGGGTTTAAGGAGTTTGGATGCACAAGCAGTATTCCCGCTTAGTACAGGTGAAGGCTAGCAAAAGACTGGGAAGCAACCAACTGAGAGAGTGACAGCAGTCGTAAACATGCATTAAAATTAATTTACACCGAGTACAAGCATGAGTAGGATATAATCTACCATGAACATAAATATCATGAAGGCTATGTTGATTTGTTTTAACTACATGCGTGAACATGTGCCAAGTCGAGTCACTCAATTCATTCAAAGGAGGATACCATCCCATCATACCACATCATAATCATTCTAATAGCATGTTGGCACGCAAGGTAAACCATTATAACTCATAGATAATCAAGCATGGCACAAGCTACTATAATCTATAAATGTCATTGCAAATATGTTTACTTCATAATAAGCTGGATCAGGAACGATGAACTCATCATATTTACAAAAACAAGAGAGGTCGAGTTCATACCAGCTTTTCTTATCTCAGTAACTCCATCATATATCGTCATTATTGCCTTTCACTTGCACGACTGAATGGTGTGTATAATAATAATAGTGCACGTGCATTGGACTAAGCTGGAATCTGCAAGCATTCAACTCCAAAGAGAAGACAAGATAATATGGGCTCTAAGTTACATAAACAATCATGCAAATGAGAGCCACTAAGCATTTTCAATACAGTCTTCTCGACCCCCAAAGGAAAGAAAAGAAAAGAAAACTATTTACACGGGAAAGCTCCCAACAAGTAAGAAGAAGAACGAGAAATCTTTTTGGGTTTTAATTTTAATTTCTACTACAAGCATGGAAATTAAACTAACTAATTTTTTTGGTTTTTTCTTAAGGTTTAGCAAACACACAAGAAGAAAGCGAGAAAGAAAATTAAACTACATGGATAATACAATGAAAGAGTATGAGCACCGACGACTAGTGTGTGAACATGAATGTAAAGTCAGTGAGAAATACGTACTCCCCCAAGCTTAGGCTTTTGGCCTAAGTTGGTCTAATACCAAGGACCGCCTGGCTGATATCCGTAGTTGTAGCTGGGGTCGTACTGAGATGCAGCAGCGATCGCCTCCTGAGCTACGGCATGTTGGCGAGCCGCCTCCGCTCTCCCCTCGTGTTCAGCTGCTTCCTCCCTGGTAACAACATATCTTCATTTTGCCTGATAATCAAAAAGGAGGGGAGCAGGAAGAGTAACATGGACGACGTTGCTCTGTCATAGATTAGTCGATAATGGAGGAATTGTTCATTCCTCCTAAGAAAATGATGATTGACCATAGCGTCATAATGTAAATAAGCAGGAGGTATCATCACATCCCCCTCTCGTGGGGCTATTACAAGATAATTAGCCACACGGGTTGCATAAATTCCACCAAATAAATCTCCAGTTCTACTATTATTCTGTAACCTACGTGCAACTATTGCCCCCAAGTTATAACCTTTATAACCTAACACAGCACTCTTGAGGACACACAGATCAGGGACACACATGTGACATGCTTCATCTTTACCGTTAATGTATCTACCAATGAAGAGAGCAAATTAATGTATAGCAGGAAAATGAATGCTCCCTATGGTAGCTTGTGCTATGTCCCTGGATTCTCCCATAGTAATACTAGCAAGGAAATCTCTAAATTAAGATTTGTGAGGATCATTAATATTACCCCACTGCGGGAGTTTGCAAGCAGTTGTAAAATCCTCTAAGTCCATGGTATAAGATGTATCATAAATATCAAATAGGACACTAGGAGAATTACGCGTACAGTTATATTTAAACCTCCGTAGAACGGAATCAGTCAATTGATAGTACTGAGGACACTTATCTTGTAAGAAGTCCTCCAGTTAAGCATTACGCACATATGCGTCAAATTCCTCCTTAAAGTCTGCTTCGACCATAAAATCATCGAATGGCCACTCACAAGCTCGTACATCCGCGTCCCTCGGTAATTCAACATCCTGCTCACGTATAGCAATCCTGGGTCCTTTCTTTACCAAGGAACCACCTTGGTACATTCTCCTAGACAATTCTTTTTCTGAAAATTTTCTGAAATTTTAGTAACTTCAAAATAAAAGTGTATAAAACTAAACAAGATTGATAGCAACTACTCCTACAACTGCCTAGAGCCTATATCATGCATTAGAATTGCTTGGGACCTCATAAATTCAACATGCAAGCTCAAGAACATGGTCACCTATGTAGCAAAAATTTGCAATGAATAAAGCACTAGAACAAAAACTAATTGGACCAATGGAGGAGTCACATACCAAGCAACAATCTCCCAAAGCAGTTTTGTGAATGGAGCTTTGAGCAAGGAGATTAAAAATCGCAGCAAAGTGAGCTAGAACTCGTGCTTGAGCTGGATGGGGCTTTTTTGGGTAGAAGATGGAGTGTGTGGGTGCTGGCATAAGTGGAGGGGGGCCACCAGGGGCCCACAAGACATGGGGGCGCGCCCTCCACTCTCATGGCCTGGTGCTTTCCCCTCCTGCAATGATTTGAGTGCCTGAAATCCTCAAATATTCCATAAAAATCATACTAAATTTACAGGGCACTTGGAGCACTTTTATTTTCGGGATATTTTTTTAATGCATGGATAATTCAGAAAACAGACATATAATACTATTTTTGCTTTATTTATTCTAAATAACAGAAAGTAAAAAGTGGGTACAGAAGGTTGTGCCTTCTAGTTTCATCCATCTCATGATCATCAAAATGAATCCACTAACAAGGTTGATCAAGTCTTGTTAACAAACTCATTCCAAATAATATGGAACCGGAGAAATTTCGAATAACACTAAGTTACCTCAACGGGGATATGAAAATCCCCAACAATAAGAATATCATACTTTTTCTTGACAGTAGGGAGAGGAAATTCAAAACCTCCAATAATAATAGTTGGAACTTTTCCAATGGAATTGATGCTATGAGCTTGAGATTGTTTCCTCGGAAAGTGTACCGTATGCTCATTACCATTAACATGAAAAGTGACATTGCCTTTGTTGCAATCAATAACAGCCCCTGCAGTATTCAGAAAAGGTCTACCAAGGATAATCGGCATACTATCATCCTCAGGAATATAGAATAATAAAGTCCGTTAAGATAGTGACATTTGCAACCACAACAGGCACACCCTCACAAATACCGACAGGTATAGCAGTTGATTTATCAGCCATTTGCAAAGATATTTCAGTAGGTGTTAACTTATTCAATTCAAGTCTACGATATAAAGAGAGAGGGATAACACTAACACCGGCTCCAAGATCACATCAAGCAGTTCTAACATAATTTCTTTTAATGGAGCATGGTATAGTTGGTACACCCGGATCTCCAAGTTTCTTTGGTATTCCACCCGTAAAAGTGTAATTAGCAAGCATGGTGGAAATTTCAGCTTCCGGTATCTTTCTTTTATTTGTGATGATATCCTTCATATACTTAGCATAAGGATTTACTTTGAGCATATCAGTTAAGCGCATACGTAAGAAAATAGGTCTAATCATTTCAGCAAAGCGCTCAAAATCCTCATCATCCTTTGACTTGGATGGTTTAGGAGGAAAGGGCATGGGTTTCTGAACCCATGGTTCTCTTTCTCTACCGTGCTTCCTAGCAACAAAATCTCTCTTATCATAACGTTGATTCTTTGATTGTGGGTTATGAAGATCAACAGCAGGTTCAATCTCTACATCATTGTTTTTGCTAGGTTGAGCATCAACATGAACATTATCATTAACATTATCACTAGGTTCATGTTCATCATCTGACTGTGTTTCAGCATCAGAAATAGAAATATCATTGGGATTCTCAGGTGTGTCTACAGTAGGTTCACTAGAAGCATGCAAAGTCCTACCGTTTTTCTTTTTCTTCTTTTTAGAAGATCTAGGTGCCTCTAGATTATTTCTGTGAGAATCTTGCTCGATCCTCTTAGGGTGGCCTTCAGGATACAAAGGTTCCTGAGTCATTCTACCAGTTCTAGTAGCCACTCTAACAGCAAAGTCATTTTTATTATTTAATTCATCAAGCAAATCATTTTGAGCTTTAAGTACTTGCTCAGCTTGAGTAGCAACCATAGAAGCATATTTGCTAATGAGTTTGAGTTCACCTTTAACTCTAGCCATATTATGGCTCACGTGTCCTATCTTGAAAGCATTATTCTTTAACTCTCTACCAACATAAGCATTAAAACTTTCTTGTCTAGCCATAAAGTAATCAAATTCATCTAAGCATGGGCTATGAAATTTAGTAGAGGTGATTTCAAATTTATCATATCTATAGAGAGAATTCACCTTTACTACCTGTGTCGGGTTATCAAGACAATGTCATTCTTCAACAGGCGGTACATTAAGACCATGTATTTCTTCAATAGGAGGTAAATTCTTAACATCTTCAGCTTTAATACATTTTTCGTTCATTGATTTCTTTGCCTCTTTCATATCTTCGGAACTGAGAAACAAAACACCTCTCTTCTTCGGAGTGGGTTTAGGAATAGGCTCAGGAGTTGGCTCAATTGGTTCAGGAATTGCCTCAGGAATTGGCTCAGGAAGAGTCCAATTATTTTCATTAGTCAACATATTATTCAATAGTAATTCAGCTTCGTTGACTATTCTTTCCCTGAAAATACAACCAGCACAACTATCCAAGTAGTCCTTGGAAGCATCGGTTAGTCCATTATAAAAGATATCAAGTATTTCATTTTTCTTGAGAGGATGATCAGGCAAAGCATTAAGTAATCGGAGAAGCCTCCCCCAAGCTTGTGAGAGACTCTCTTCTTTGATTTGCACAAAATTATATATTTCCTACAGGGCAGCTTGTTTCTTATGAGCAGGGAAATATTTAGCAGAGAAGTAATAAATCATATCCTGGGGACTACGCACACAACCAGGAGTAAGAGAATTATACCAAGTCTTAGCATCACCCTTTAACGAGAACAGAAATATCTTAAGGATATAATAATAGCGAGATTTATCATCATGAGTGAACAGGGTAGCTATATCATTCAACTTGGTAAGATGTGCCACAACAGTTTCAGATTCAAGGCCATAAAAAGGATCATATTCAACTAAAGTAATAATCTCAGGATCAACGGAGAATTCATAATCCTTATCAGTAACACATATAGGTGAAGTAGCAAAAGCGGGGTCAGATTTCATTCTAGCATTAAGAGGTTGTTGCTTCCATTTAGCTAATAGCCTTTTAAGATCATATCTATCATTGCAAGCAAAGATAGCTCTAGCAGCTTCTTCATTCATAACATAACCCTCAGGAACAACAGGCAATTCATAATCATTGGGAGAATTTTCATCATCACTATCATCAATAATAGCATCTTCAATAATTTCATTCCCCCTAACTCTAGCAAGTTGTTCATCAAGAAATTCACCTAATGGCAAAGTAGTATCACGCACAGAAGTAGTTTCATCATAAGTATCATGCATAGCAGAAGTGGCATCATCAATAACATGCGACATATCAGAGTTCATAGCAGTAGCAGGTTTAGGTGTCGCAAGCTTACTCAAAACAGAAGGAGAATCTAGTGCAGAGCTAGATGGCAGTTCCTTACCTCCCCTCATAGTTGAGGGCAAAATCTTGGTTCTGTCGTCTTTCAAGTTCTTCATAGTGATCAACAAATATAAATCCCAAGCAACTCAGAGAATAGAGTTATGCTCCCCGGCAACGGCGCCAGAAATTAGTCTTGATAACCCACAAGTGTAGGGGATCGCAATAGCTTTCGAGGGTAAAGTATTCAAACCAAATTTATTGATTTGACACAAGGGGAGCCAAATAATATTCTTGAGTATTAGCAGTTGAGTTGTCAATTCAACCACACCTGGATAACTTAGTATCTGCAGCAAAGTATTTAGTAGCAAAGTGATATGATAATAAAGGTAACGATAGCAAAAGTAATGTTTTTGGGTTTTGTAGTGATTGTAACAGTAGCAACGGAAAAGTAAATATGCGAAGAACAATATGTGAAAAGCTCGTAGGCAATGGATCAGTGATGGATAATTATGCCGGATGCGATTCCTCATGTAATAGCTATAACATAGGGTGACACAGAACTAGCTCCAGTTCATCAATGTAATGTAGGCATGTATTCTGTAAATAATCATACGTGCTTATGGAAAAGAACTTGCATGACATCTTTTGTCCTACCCTCCCATGGCAATGGGGTCCTAGCGGAAACTAAGGGATATTAAGGCCTCCTTTTAATAGAGAACTGGAACAAAGCATTAGCACATAGTGAACACATGAACTCCTCATACTACGGTCATCACCGAGAAGTATCCCGATTATTGTCACTTCAGGGTTGTCGGATCATAACACATAATAGGTGACTATAGACTTGCAAGATAGGATCAAGAACACACATATATTCATGAAAACATAATAGGTTCAGATCTGAAATCATGGCACTCGGGCCCTAGTGACAAGCTTTAAGCATAGCAAAGTCATAGCAACATCAATCTCAGAACATAGTGGATACTAGGGATCAAACCCTTACAAAACTAACTTGATTACATGGTAAATCTCATCCAACCCATCACCATCCAGCAAGCCTGCGATGGAATTACTCACGCATGGTGGTGAGCATCATGAAATTGGTGATGGAGGATGGTTGATGATGACGACGGCGACGAATCCCCCTCTCCGGAGCCCCGAACGGACTCCAGATCAGCCCTCCCGAGAGAGATTTGGGCTTGGCGGCGGCTCCGTATTGTAAAACATGATGAAACTTTCTCTCTGATTTTTCTCTCCGCGAGACGGAATATATGGAGTTGGAGTTGAGGTCGGCGGAGCCTCAGGGGGCCCACGAGACAGGGGGCGCGCCCAGGGGGGAGGGCGCACCCCCCACCCTCGTGGACAGGTTGTGGCCCCCCTGGTTTTGATTCTTTCGCCAGTATTTTTTATATTTTCCAAAAAGTGCCTCCGTGGATTTTCAGGACATTCCGAGAACTTTTGCTTTCTACACATAAAACAACATCATGGTAGTTCTGTTGAAAACAACGTCAGTCCGGGTTAGTTTCATTCAAATCATGCAAGTTAGAGTCCAAAACAAGGGCAAAAGTGTTTGGAAAAGTAGATACGTTGGAGACGTATTAGTCCTCTGGTAGTAGTGGCGATGTTGGGAGTCTGGCGACTCTCCCGAGCATTTCGCGACTCTGGAGACGAGCGACGACAGCTACGTGCCCCTGAGCTCGCACCATGCTCGGAGCATGGCGGCTGCCTCAGGCCGCTGGCGCAGTTGATCTGGATGGGGTTGGCGCCGGCCTCTCGTGGCCCACTGTTGATGATGGCGTCGGTCAAGGAGGCGCGTGTAGTTAGGGCTCCTTAGGATTCGCGTCTTTTGTTCCCTGCGAGGAATCGAGAAAACACCCTGCGGGAGCATGTAAATAGTCTGCGATGTCTTTTGTTGATATTATCCTTATTATGAAGCGGTGTGAATGCTTGTCCTGTCCCGGCTTGGTTCCCCCTTTCTAACCTCGCAACGACTTGGTGCTCTACGCTGACAGGTCCCAGTCCCCAGGCAGGCTTTAGCTTTCGCTGGTATGCCAGGTCGCGATGCCGTGGTCAAGGCCAGGAGGTGAGCGGCCCGAGGTCCAGTAAGAGCCCCTGAGGCACGATGCTAGGAGGTCCCCTTTAGTGCTCAAGCAGCCGCCGAAAGGTGAGAAAGGAAGGCAGTGTCGCCGCCACAGAGCTACATTAAGCGGAGATTCTGTGCCACATCAATTAGCTATTCCAGGTGCGAAACTTATCTCGAAAACATGGGGTCGTTCCTTCGCATTGCGCAGGACTTGTACGTCGGCAGCTAGGATGTATCTCGGATAGGCCCTTGCGAGCTTCCCCTCTCTTCCCCACACTCTCTTTAGTGCTCTACGTCCTCAGGTCCCGGCCCTTGAGCGAGCTCAGCCGCCACTGGTATGTCAGGTCGCAATGCCGTGGACAAGGCCAGGGGGTGAGGGCTGGAGAGCCAGTAAGAGCTCCTGAGTCATGATGCTCAGGAGCCCCCCTTTTAACGTGCAAGCGGATCACGCGGGAAAGAAGGAGAGAGCTCGTGGCGCTGCCCGCTGTAGACCTCAGGACGTTCCTGAAAACCACACGAGAAAAGCACGGGCTGCCATTATGTTTGCCGATCGGCCATTGCTTGCTCCTAGAGAGTGGTGAGGGCACTGAGGGCCTGGTGAGGTGACGCTTGCAGGGCTGCCGCGGGCCAGAGCTCGACCACTCAGATTTGTCGACGTTGCAGGGACGGACCCATGCGCAAGCGTCGTGCCAGGGCGAACGACTCCAAAGGTAGGTGTCAATCGAGCAGGTGATAATCACGGGCAGGTTAAGCATGAAGGGCAAATCAGCTTAGATAAACGCAGAAGGGATACATGCCACTGGGTCAGGCCCGAGCGGTTTGGGGATGATGCAGCCCGAGGGGTGCACCCAGCAAGGTAAACTAATGACATAAGCAAAAGGGGTACATGCCGTAGGGACAGACCCTTGCGGCCTGGGAATGATGCAGCCCTGAGGGCGCTCCCAGCTGAAATGAACTCGAAAGATGTCACCTGGTACCATTATAGAGGGGGTGTTGGAGTAGCTGAAGGTGCGCAGTGAAGAGGCCGACCCTCACAAGCCACCGGAGCCCTGGGCCTCGGCAGGCTCTGGGGGCCTAGGAGGTTCCTCGAGGACCATCTCCATATCCGCCAGGACCGCGTGATGCCTGGCCTCCTGAGCCGCCAGAATACTCTACAGATGGCGCTGGTAATTTGCAGCCATGTTCGGTAGGCCGAAAGGCATGCAAACGTAGTTGTGCGGCGGACCCTCGCAACGTCCCACGTGTGAGGGCCAGAGACGCTCTTGAGACGCGGCTCGGTTGAGCCCGGGGAAATCGATGCAGACGCGCAGCCCGCCATCCTCGCCTGGATGGGGAGCTACGCCAGGCAAACGGTGATCGCCGCGCATGGCTCTTGCTTCCTGAAGCTCCTGAGTAATCTTGGTGATGAACTCCTGGGGGTTGGGCTTTCCGCGCCCCATGCCTTCCTGAGGGAAACGTGCTGCGAAGCACGCCTCCAAGTGGTGCCCGAGTGCCTCCCTCGTGATCTTGGCAAAGTCTGAGGCCCTCCAGAAGAGAGCCCCCGAGCCCTGCCCGAGGAGGGCACCGGGCGCGCCTTCCTATGCGATGGAGGGAGGCGCCCCTTGCACGGGCGTGGATCCTGATGCGGCACCTCCTGAGATGCCAACCTCCTGAGGCCTTGAGCTGGGAGATGTCTTCTTCTTCTTGGGGACTGCCTCAGGAGGGTTCTCGTCCTTGCTGTCTGGGTCCTCGGTTGATGCAGCCTGGAAGGCGCGCTCGAGGGAGCGCACCGCATCCTTTTCTTCGCAGGGGACTGTGATGATTCCACCGCTTCCTAGCATCTTGAGGACATTGTAAGCATGGTAGGTCACCGCCATGAACTTGGCCAGGGCCAGATACCCGAGGATGGCATTGTATGGCAAGCGAATGTGGGCGACGTTGAAGTTGATGAGCTCGGTGTGGTAGTTGTTGCACTGCCCGAAAGGGACAGGGAGGTGGACCTGCCCTATCGGGGTGGTGGAGCCGTCAGTAACTCCTGAGAAAGGCTTGGTAGGCTGAAGTTGATCATATGGCACTTGAAGGTTGTTAAACATCTCGACTGACAGAATGTTGAGTCCCGCACCACCATCAATGAGGGTCCTGGTAACTTGCACGTTGCTGATGACTGGGGAACAAAGCATCGGGAGGACGCCAGCGGTAGCCGCACACTTGAGTTGATCTACTGAGCTGAAAGTGATGGCGCACTTGGACCACCTAAGAGGGCACTTGGACCACCTGAGAGGGCACGTGGCCTCGATCTTGGGGAGGACTGCATTCTCCTCGCGAGCAAACTGCTTGAAGATGCGCTGAGAGGCTGGGGCCTATGCTCCACCCAAGATGCAAGCGATAGCATGTGGCTCCTAGACCCCCCAGCCCCCTCGTACTGGGTGGTAGTCATCATTCCTTCTTGGCAATGGCGACAGAGGAGGAAGGCCTGCGTTGCCCTGCGGGCGATCCTCATGAGGTTGATCCCTCCAAGCTCCCTCGCGAGGCTGGTCCTGCCAGCGATCCTTGCGAGGTCGGTCACGTCACTCCTAGCGAGGGCCTCGGTCGTCCCATCGTCCTCCGCATCTTCCTCCTCCTCGGTCGTAGACCTGGTCATTGCACTCGGGGCGTCGACCGATGCGTCCTTCTCGAACGACCCTGAGCTCCTGGCATTCGTTGGTTTTGTGGGTGTAGAGGTTGTGGTAGGCACAGAATCGGTTGCCCTTGGATGACTCTGGCTGGTCCCTGCTGCACTTCGTGTCTAGCTCTGCTGCGAGCACGGATGCTCCTTTGCGCTTCACGTCCTTGGCCTTGGCCTTCTTCTCTTCCGGGTCAGCAACTGGAAGCTCGAGAAGGGAGAGGCGCCCCTCCTCAGCTCTGGCACACTTGGTCGCCAGGTTGAACAGCTCTAGAGACGTGCACAGGTCCTTGTGGATGGCGAGCTCCTCCTTCATCTTGACGTCACGGACACCATCAGAAAAGGCTGAGATGATGGCCTCGTCCGTCACCTTGGGGATCTTGAGGCGAGCGTTGTTGAAACGCTAGATGTACTTCTGCAGGGTCTCTCCTAGATGTTGCTTGATGCAGCACAGGTCACCCACGGCCGGGGGGCAGTCGCGAGTGCCCTGGAAGTTGGCGATGAAACGGATACGCATCTTGTCCCAGGAGGAGATCGAGCCGGGAGGCAGGTTCAGGAGCCAGGTGCGGGCACCATCCTTGAGCGCCATGGGAAACTAGTTCGCCATGACCTTTTCGTCTCCGTTGGCCGCCTCAATGCCCAGCTCGTAGACCTGCAGGAACTCCGTGGGGTCAGCAGTACTGTCGTAGCGAGGAGGCAGGTCTGGCTTGAACTTGCCGGGCCAGGCAATGCTACGCATCTCGGTTGTGAAGGCGCAGTAACCTGTTGTGGCCGCCGGAGCCTTTTGCAGACGTGGGCCCTACTCTTGATGGTTCCGACGCACCGCCGCCAGGGGCAGCGCGGGGTCTTGGCGTGTTGGTGCAGGGATGTGGTCTTGCCGTGCAGGTGTAGGGAGCACGTGAGCGCCTTCTTGAGGTCGAGGGATTTCTTCGCAGCTTCTTTCTTGCCGCGCGGGCACCGGACGCGGTGGGTCACGTCCAGGGGCCGTGCGCCTTGGAGCCAGGGTGAATTCTTGGGGAGGAGGTGGCGGAGGCGCTCCCTGAGCCGCGTCGCCCATGCATGACGGAGGGCGAGGCAGCAAGAGAGACGGCGCAGGAGAGCCCCCTGCGGCGCTGACGAGCTCGGTGATGCGAGCGAGCCACTCCTCATAGAGGTCGTCGATGGGGCGGTAGTGCAGGAGCTCATGTGAGAGGAGAAACGCGGCGTGCGCGTCCGTGGCGGTGAGATGTGCGTGAGATGATGAACCAGCTGGGTTCAGTGACGGTGTGGCAGTGCGGCCTTCCCGCCGCACCGAAGGGTGCAGCGCTGCTCGTTCCCCGTTGGGCCGGTGGCGGCGTTGGCGGCAGGCGACGGAGAACGACAAGGAGGCCCGCCAAAGGGAGCCGTCTGGGTGACGCGGGTGGCGAGAGCAGCCCGGCGCTCGGCGCGAGCTCGGCGAGCGTCTGCCATGCATGCAACAAAGCCATGGGATGCAGATTAGCGGATAAAAGATTCCGGCACACCCCTACCTGGCGTGCCAAATGTCGGATATCGGGTTCCGGCCAAACCCTTAAGGTTCGAACTCTGGGGTGTGCACGAAGATCTTCTCCCTATAGAAACCGCCCAAAACCTCGCCATGATTTTAAGCTAGCACGATGAACAACACAAGCGACGCAAGGTTTATACTGGTTCGGGCCACCGTTGTGGTGTAATAACCTAATCCAGTGTGTGGTGTGGTGGATTGCCTCTTTGGCTGATGATGAACAGTACAGAGGAAGAACAGCCTCGCGAGGAGAGGTGTTCTTGTAGTGCTGCTCTACTTAGGAAGGATTCGATCTCTTTGCTACTGTGGTGGCTAGCCCTATTTATAGAGGCCCTGGTCCTCTTCCCAAATATTGAGCGAGAAGGGAGCCAAAAACGGCCAGTTTGAAAGGGGATAGCTAGTACAAGCTATCCTGACTAAAGGTGGTCTTTGACTGCTAAAGGCACTGGCGATGATGCCGTCTTGGGCTCCACGGTGACCTCCGTCCTGCCGCTCTACTGGTCTTGGTCTTGTTACACTGATATGGAAACCTTTGCTTGATGCCTTGGTACTCCGTGCCTGCTCTTACCCCCTTTGCACCAAAGAGGAAACAAGGACACTGCGCCGGCTGGCGCCCGCCTAGTCTTGATCGTCATGGCTTGCGTCTTGAGCACCTCGCGAGGTACCCCTTGCCTTGATCTCTCCGCCTCCTCGCGAGCCTGCCTGGTGATGCCACCCCTGAGGAGGCCTTGCGTCGTCCGCCCCATGAGGCTTGGCCCCTGGCGAGGGTCTTAAAATTGGGTTGATGAAGAGGGGTCGTACTGGGCCGCTGGTGAGCCACGCTGCAGGATGCAGGCAGGCAATTCTGGGGACCCCCGTTCCCAAAACGCCGACAATAGGGCAGGTTGAGACCACCTAGGTGAGAGGTGGGCCTAGTCCCTGGTCGGCGTCTGCGGTTACTTCATAATAACACGTTTAACGAGATCTTGGTATTTGATCTGAGTCTGGCCACTGGCCTATACGCACTAACCAACTACGCGGGAACAGTTATGGGCACTCGATGTCGTGGTATCAGCCGAAGCCTTCTTGATGTCAGCGACTGAGCGGCATGCGCTAGATTGGACTGGAACGCCTGCTCTTGTATTAGGGAGGCTAGGTCTGCTTCCGGCCGCCCACGCAACATACAGGTGTGCAATGGGCGATGGGCCCAGACCCCTACGTACTTAGAATTTAGACCGGCGTGCTGACCTCTCTGTTGTGCCTAGGTAGGGCTGCGACGTGCTGATCTTCCGAGGCTGGGCATGACCCAAGAAAGTGTGTCTGGCCAGAGGGATCGAGCGTGTTGGGTTATGCGGTGCACCCATGCAGGGAAGTTTATCTATTTGAATAGCCGTGTCCCTCGATAAAAGGACGACCTGGAGTTATACCTCGGCCTTATGACAACTAGAACTGGATACTTAATAAAACACGCCCAGACAAGTTCCAGAGATAACCCGGTGATCGCTTTCTCACAGGGCGACGAGCGGAGCCGGGTAGGATTATGCTATGCGATAATACTTGGAGAACTTAGCATCTACTCTCTTCTACATGCTGCAAGATGGAGGCTGCTAGAAGTGTAGTCTTTGATAGGACTAGCTATCCCCCTCTTATTCTGGCATTCTGTAGTTCAGTCCACCGATATTGCCCCTTTACATAGATACCCATGCATATGTAGTGTAGATCCTTGCTTGCGAGAACTTTGGATGAGTACTCACAGTTGCTTTGCTCCCTCTTTTCCCCCTTTTCCTCTTCTTCTCGGAGGTCGCAACCAGATACTGGAGCCCAGGAGCTAGACTCCACCTTCGACGACGACTGTCGAATTTTGGGATCTGGCAACCCTTGAGAGGTTCGAACTCTGGGGTGTGTGCGGAGATCCCAACCCGCCCAGCCTGCCTACTCGCGATCCTCCCTAGCATAGTGCGTAGAGATCACAGAGACACAAAGATACACAGATTTATACTAGTTCGGGCCACTGTTGTGGTGTAATACCCTAATCCAGTGTGGTGTGGTGGACTGCCTCGTGGGGCTATGGATGAACTATTACAAAGCATGAACAAGCCTCAGGAGGTGAGGTGTTCTTGAGCTGGTGTAGTGCTCGGGGTGGAACCAATCTCTCTCCACTATGGTAGTGGCTAAGTCCTATATATAGTGGCTGAGGGAGTCCTGGACTAGGGGGTGTCCGGATAGCTGAACTATCATCATCGGCCGGACTCCAAGACTATGAAGATACAAGATTGAAGACTTCGTCCCGTGTCCGGATGGGACTTTCCTTGGCGTGGAAGGCAAGCTTGGCGATATGGATATGTAGATATCCTACCATTGTAACCGACTCTGTGTAACCCTAGCCCTCTCCGGTGTCTATATAAACCAGAGGATTTTAGTCCGTAGGACACAACGACAACAACAATCATACCATAGACTAGCTTCTAGGGTTTAGCCTCCTTGATCTCGTGGTAGATCTACTCTTGTACTACCCATATCATCAATATCAATCAAGCAGGAGTAGGGTTTTACCTCCATCGAGAGGGCCCGAACCTGGGTAAAAACATCGTGTCCCTTGTCTCCTGTTACCATCCGCCTAGACGCACAGTTCGAGACCCCCTACCCGAGATCCGCCGGTTTTGACAACGACATTGGTGCTTTCATTGAGAGTTCCTCTGTGTCATCACCGATAGGCTTGATGGCTCCTTCGATCATCAACAACGACGCGGTCCAGGGTGAGACTTTTCTCCCCGGACAGATCTTCGTATTCGGCGGCTTTGCACTGCGGGCCAATACGCTTGGCCATCTGGAGCAGATTGAAAGCTACGCCCCTAGCCATCAGGTCAGATTTGGAAGTCTGAACTTCACGGCTGACATCCGCGGAGACTTGATCTTCGATGGATTCAAGCCACAACCGAGCGCGCCGCACTGTCTCGATGGGCATGATTTAGCTCTGCTGCCGGACAGTGCCCTGGAGGCCGCACATGAGTCCGCTCCGACCCTTAATTCGGAACTGACTGCGCAGATCAAGGATGAGTGGCTAGACACCGCCTCGGGGGCTGCTACATCCACGGCGATGGAGCCAAATACCGACCTTGTCCCTTGTAAAGCTCGTGACTCCGAGGTGCCGACTCCTCGCCGGACTCCGAACCTCCCGCGCCCCTCTAATCGAATCCGATTGGGCGCCGATCATGGAGTTCACCGCCGCGGACATCTTTCAACACTCACCTTTTGGCGACATCCTGAATTCGCTAAAGTATCTCTCGTTATCAGGAGAGCCCTGGCCGAACTGCGGTCAGGACAGTTGGGATGCGGACAACAAAGAAATTCAAAGCCCACCCACCACCCACTTTGTAGCCACTGTCGATGATCTAACCGACATGCTAGACTACGACTCCGAAGACATCGACGGTATGGACGACGATGCCGGAGACGACCAAGAACCAGCGCCTACGGGGCACTGGAAGGCCACCTCGTCATATGACATATACATGGTGGATATCCCAAAGGATGGGAATGGCGAGGAAACAGCGGAGGAAGACCCCTCCAAGCAATAGCCTAAGCGCCGGCGTCAGCGGCGCCGCTCTAAATCCCGCCACAGCAAGAATGAAGATTCCGGCACCGGAGATAATAACACCCCAGACAGTGCCGAAGACAACCCCCTCCAGCAAGATTCAGCACAGGAGGACGCAGAAGCCAGCCCTCATGACAGAGCGGCAGACGAAGAGGTAGAGGAGGATAATTACATGCCTCCCTCTGGAGACGAGGCAAGCCTCGACGACGACGAATTCGTCGTGCCTGAGGATCCCGTCGCACAAGAGCGTTTTAAACGCAGGCTTATGGCCACGGCAAGCAGCCTAAAGAAAAAGCAGCAACAGCTTAGAGCTGATCAAGATCTGCTAGCCGATGGACTGAAGTCCTTGCGTCCGAAGAGCATGAACTCGAACGCCCCTCCAAAAGCTACCCCAAACGCAAGTTGCTCCCCCGATTAGAGGAGGAGGCATATAAACCTGCATCACCAGCGCCCAATACGGCTGACCGACCACCTCGTGGCCGCGACAGAGAGGCCTTTAGACCCTCCACTAGAACCGTACCCCGGCATCGCTCGAAAAGCACAAAGCCACAGGGGAACGCTCCGGACTTGCGAGATATATTGGAGGATAAGGCAAGACAATCAAGATTGATCTATGGATCGCGTGGGCGCCCCATGACATGCGACGATAACCGTCGCGCCGGATACAGCAAGTCCAGCCGGGCCGAACACAGTAGACAAAGCTCGTTTGAGCTACGTCGTGATATAGCCCAATACAGAGGCGCCGCACACCCACTATGCTTCACAGATGAAGTAATGGATCATCAAATCCCCGAAGGGTTCAAACCCGTGAATATTGCATCCTACGATGGCACAACAGACCCCGCGGTTTGTATCAAAGACTATCTCCTTCATATCCACATGGCCCGTGGTGACGATCTTCACACCCTCAAATATCTCCCACTCAAGCTTAAAGGACCAGCTCGGCATTGGCTTAACAGCTTGCCAGCAGAATCAATTGGGTGTTGGGAGGACCTGGAAGCCGCATTCCTTGACAACTTCTAGGGCACATATGTGCGACCACCAGACGCCGATGACCTAAGCCACATAATTCAGCAGCCAGACGAATCGGCCAGACAATTCTGGACACGGTTCTTAACAAAGAAAAATCAAATCGTCGACTGTCCGGATGCAGAGGCCCTCCCAGCCTTCAAACATAACATCCGCGACGAGTGGCTTGCCCGGCACCTGGGACAGGAAAAGCCGAAATCCATGGCAGCCCTCACATCACTCATGACCCGCTTCTGCGCGGGAGAGGACAGCTGGCTAGCCCGCAACAACAACCTCAGCAAAAATTCTGGCAGTTCGGATACCAAGGACCGCAATGGTAGGTCGCGTCGCAACAAAAACAAACGTCGCGTTAACGGCGATAACACTGAGGATACGGCAGTCAACGCCGGATTCAGAGGCTCTAAACCCGGTCAGCGGAAAAAGCCATTCAAAAGAACTACTCCGGGTCCGTCCAATTTGGACCGAATACTCGACCGCTCTTACCAGATACACGGCACCCCCGAAAAGCTAGCTAATCACACCAACAGGGATTGTTGGGTATTCAAGCAGGCAGGCAAGTTAATTTCCGAAAACAATGACAAGGGGCTGCATAGCGATGACGAGGAAGAGACCCAGCCGCCGAACAATAGAGGACAGAAGGGTTTCCACCCACAAGTGCGAACGGTGAACATGATATACGCAACCCACATACCCAAGAGGGAGCGGAAGCGTGCACTCAGGGACGTATATGTGATGGAGCCAGTCGCCCCGAAGTTTAACCCATGGTCCTCCTGCCCGATCACTTTTGATCGAAGGGACCACCCCACCAGCATCCGCCACGGCGGATTCGCCGCATTGGTTTTAGACCCAATCGTCGATGGATTTCACCTCACCAGAGTCCTGATGGACGGCGGCAGCAGCCTGAACCTGCTTTATCAGGATACAGTGCGCAAGATGGGCATAGACCCCTCAAGGATTAAACCCACAAAAACGACCTTTAAAGGCGTCATACCAGGTGTAGAGGCCAATTGTACAGGCTCAGTTACACTGGAAGTGGTCTTCGGATCCCCGGATAACTTCCAAAGCGAGGAGTTAATCTTCAACATAGTTTCGTTCCGCAGCGGCTATCATGCTCTGCTCGGACGGACCGCATTTGCAAAGTTCAACGCGGTGCCGCACTACGCATACCTCAAGCTCAAAATGCCAGGCCCTCGAGGAGTCATCACGGTCAACGGAAACACCGAACGCTCCCTCCGAACGGAGGAACACACAGCGGCTCTCGCGGCAGAAGTACAGAACAGCCTCTTAAGGCAATTCTCGAGTCCGACCGTTAAGCGACCGAACACGGCTAAACGCGCCCGGAGTAACCTACAACAACACCACCTGGCATGTTCCGAGAACGCGTAGTAATGCGGCCCCAACCCCAGCCCTTGCAAAATCGCAAGACTGGTCCCTCGCGTACATCATTACGCCCTAAAGATACCATGGGAATAGGGGGAGGGGCACGACCACGACAGGCCCAGAGTGCGGCTCAACCACACCAGGGGCTCCCCAGTGTGTCATCTTTTTTCTTTCCTTTTTTTTATTTTATCCACAGGACTCCATTTACCAGAGGCCCTGTCCGGCAACAGACCTGCCGAACTTACGATGCAACAGCCAGGGAAGGAGAAAAGCTACAACGAATATTCAGGTGGTCTCCATTATGAGCATTATACCTGTTTTATACACCATTCCGCAGCCTACCCATGGAGGGGGACATGCTAATAGTTCCACCCCTTGCTTATCGCACTATTTGTATCGTTCTACATTCAAGGCAGTATTCTTTGAATAAACAATACATCGCTTTTTGCTTATAATCGCACTCCTTTTTTATACATACGTTCATTTATGACATGTTGCATCCGTACACTTTGGTACGGCTAAATACACTAGGGGCTTAAGTTCCCCACATTATGGTGTGACAAGTCCGAACACTTTCACAAGTGTGGCACCCCGAACTCATAGCACTATATGCATCGGCTCCGAATCATGTCTTGGGTCAATAGTTGGGTTTGCCCGGCTCCCATGTTTTGGTACCTTACATTCCGTTGTATCGGCTAAGGTAGCACTAGGAGAACCACTGCGATTGCGCCCCAGTTGAGCTGGGCGAGCGCCTCAGTGGAGAAAGCTAAAACTGACCGTCATGATGAGGCGAGAGCCGGTCGCTGTTCGAGAGGTTTTTTCGAGTCCCTAAAGACTTATGCCACTAAGAGCGAGGAACCGGCTTTGTCCGGCCTAGGTGTGGATAGCGCCCCGAATTCGTCCTTCCGAACACTAGGGGCTTCGCCAAAATTTAAAATTATAGAATTCTATGGCTAAGTGAGAGTGTTCAAGCACTATAAGTCCGGTTGCCTTGTTTGTTGTGTTGAGCGCCTCCCTAGATGGACCCAAAAATGGGAACAAGAGCGCTCAAGTTTATCCCGAACACCCCAGCACTCGTGGCATGGGGGCTGAAGCCGGCGACTTGCCATCTCTCAGATTTGATAAACGGCCGCACAAAAGGTAATATTTTAAATCAATAAGCGTTGCTTATCGCATATGAACAAAGTTTTCAGCGCACAGGATAATAAAATGCGAGTCTACTCAAATATTACATCTTTGGAGCACTCACCCGCAATCATGCGGGCACCCTTCAGGACACTCTTATAATACATCTTGGGCGTACGATACTCCTTGCCTGTCGGTGGCTCGTCCGTCACAAGCTTCTCAGCGTCCATCCTGCCCCAGTGCACCTTTGCACGGGCAAGGGCCCGACGGGCACCTTGAATGCAGGCGGAGTGCTTGACGACTTCAACCCATGGACACGCATCCACCAGCCGCCGCACCAGGCCGAAGTAGCTCCCAGGCATGGCCTCCTTGGGCCACAGCCGAACTATGAGGCCCTTCATGGCCTGTTCGGCCACCTTGTGGAGCTCGACCAGCTGCTTAAGCTGGTCGCTAAGGGGCACCGGATGTCCAGCCTCAGCATACTGAGACCAGAAGACCTTCTCCGTCGAGCTCCCCTCCTCGGCCCTGTAGAAAGCGGCAGCATCGGACACGCTACGGGGCAGATCTGCGAACGCTCCTGGAGAGCTCCGAATTCGGGTAAGTAATGGGTAATTCACATTCACATGCTTGCTTTGCATGAAAAATGCCTTAGCCGCCACTATTTTCTTCAATGCCTCGATTTCCTGTAGGGCCTTGTGGGCTTCGGCCTTAGCGGCCTTGGCACTCTCAAGAGCCAATGCAAGCTCGGACTCTCGAGTCTTCGAGTTGTGCTCCAAACTCTCATGTTTTTTCCACGAGAGCCTGGAGCTCTTGCTGTACCTCCGCCACCCGCACCTCCTGCTTCTCTCACTCGGCTCGTTCCGCAGCAGCATTGTGTTCGGCCGTGGACGCCGCCTCCTTCAGGGTCGCCACCTCGTTCGTGGCCCCTGGAGTACCCACGTTATCCTTGTCATTCCTCTTGCAACCAAATCCTTTTCTGTAAGGTAGAATTTTAATAAGGTGTTACTCACCTTCCTGGTCCTCGAGATGCTTCTTGGCACGGCCGAGCTTGCTCTCGTACCACTCGAGGCTTTGCTTCAAAGCATTGACCTCCGCAGTCAGTGCGGCAGAGGTCAGCAGCGCAGCCTGCAATCCCATATTGACATATTTTTTAAGACTCCTGAGTATATCTTTTTAGATCCTCAGTCCGGTTTTTCTTTCCGAGCACCGAACCGAGCATCAGGGGATACTGTCTATGCAGTACTATTTTACACATACTAAAATTCTTACCTCAAAGCCTGTTAGAAGGCTGCTGCAGGCTTCGGTCAGCCCGCTCTTGGCGAACTGAACCTTCTGAATCACCGCACTCATGACAGTGCGGTGTTCTTCTTTGAAGGAAGCGCCGTTGAGCGCCTCCAGCAAAGTATCCGGCGCCTCCGGTTGGACGAAGGCCGCCGGTGTCACAGTCTTGCCCTTCTTACGAAGGGGCCGCCCGCCGGACTCCGGAACCACTGCAGGTTCCGGCGAAGAGTCCGGTGCAAAGTCCGGGAGGTTTCCTTGCAGCACCTCCGGGGCCTCCTCCCCCTGGTGGGTCCCTTCCCAGGATCCCACCTCGGCATCGTCAGCATCACAGGGGGTGGAGGCGGTCGGAAGAGAATCCATATCCGACGTGCCCAAAGACCCGCTCGACGAAGCGGGAAGATCGTCCTTGGGCGGACTACAGGGTTGTATGCGGCATTAGAAAGACACCATGCGACAAAAAGAAATATTATAAATCATTTAGGAGTCCGGATACTTACGATCCTGCCAGGGGCTTGGCCCTTGAGGGCCACTCCTCATCGCCATCGCCGACGTTGGCGGAACAGTCCAGGGGAAGGGTCCTACCCTTCTTGGACCCTTCGGCCTCCCTCGCTGGGGAGGCCTTCCTCTTCTTCTCTCCCCCCGCTGGGGGAGAGGCCTCTTTCTTCTCCTCCTCGTCCTTGTGGGAGGAGTCTGCCTCGGAGTCATCGGACGATGAGTCCGATACCACCTGACGCCGGGAACTCCTTTGGGTTCCCATGGCCTTCTTCTTGGCCTTCTTCTCCGGCACTACGTAAAGTGCCGGGACCAGCAGCCCTATCAAACGGGCATCCGCTGGGTCTTCTGGAAGAGGAGCCGGATAGTTAACCTATTCGGACGTCTTCTGCCAGGCCTGTTAAAGGCATTAGGTGTTTAGATCCCGCATAGAGTCAAAACATGAAAAGCAAGTGTCCCATAAAGGATAACATGGCTTACCTCGCCAGCTGGACGCTGCGAGCTGAATCCGCGATCTTCAGTAGCGGATGCGGGGGCCTCGCCGCCCTTGAACAGCACCCTCCAGGCATCTTCGTACGTAGTATCGAAGAGGCCGCTCAGGGTTTGGTGCTGCGCCGGATCGAACTCCCACAAATTGAAGTCCCGCTGTTGGCTGGGCAGAATCCGGCGGATGAGCATGACCTGGATTATGTTGACAAGCTTGAGCTTCTTGTTCACCAGGGTTTGGAGAAAGGATTGGAGGCCGGTCAGCTCTTCCGAATCGCCCCATTGTAGGCCCTTCTCTTTCCAGGAAGTGAGCCGCATGGGAATGCCAGATCTGAATTTGGGGGCCGCTGCCCATTCAGGGTCACGCGGCTCGGTGATGTAGAACCACCCCGACTGCCACCCTTTGATGGTTTCCACAAAGGCGCCCTCGAGCCAAGTAACGTTGGGCATCTTGCCCACCATGGCGCCTCCGCACTCCGCTTGGCTTACCTTCACAACCTTCGGCTTGACATTGAAGGTCTTTAGCCACAAGCTGAAGTGGGGCTGGATGCAGAGGAAGGCCTCGCACACGACGATAAACGCCGAGATGTTGAGGATGAAATTCGGGGCCAGATCGTGGAAATCCAGGTCGTAGTAGAACATGAGCCCCCGGAAAAGGGGTGGAGTGGGAAGCCCAGTCCGCGGAGGAAATGGGGAAGGAATACCACCCTCCCATGGGGGCCTGGGGTGGGGATGAGCTACCCCTCGTCGGGGAGCCGGTGCGCGATGTCGCTGGACAGATATCCGGCGCTGTGCAGCTTCTTGATGTGCCCCTCCGTAACGGAGGAGGCCATCCACTTGCCTCCCGCTCCGGACATGGCTGGAGAAGGTCGAGGTGAGATGTGCGGACTTGGGCGCTGGAGCTCGAGTGCACGGAGATGGATAAGCAAAGGAGGAAGAAGGCGTAGGTAAAAAGGTGGATCCTTATCCCCTTATATATGGGCGGACGAAACTATGCGTCCCCACCGGCCTGGTAAAACTCGCTTATCTCCCAAGCGCCGCAATTAATGGCGCGGTTGGGTTACCCACGTCCGTATTGATGGGAATCCCGGAATAAGGGGAACACGATCTCTGCTTCGACAAGACGTGCCAAGGAAACCGCTTCGCTAAACACGCTGAGGTGGTATAACAAAAACGATTCAAGTAAAGGCTTGGTTGTGGTGTGACGTCAAGCCACAAAACACGTCAGCAGATTGAACTTGTGTGAATTTTATTCTCTCTACGGTGGTACGTCGAATTTATTTTGCAGAGCCGGACACTATCCTGGTGTTCACAATCTTCTATGAATTATTCGGAGGAGGAACCCGCCTTGCAATGCCGAAGACAATATGCGCGCCGGACTCGTCGTCATTGAAGCTTGGTTCAGGGGCTACTGAGGGAGTCCTGGACTAGGGGGTGTCTGGATAGCTGAACTATCATCATCGGCCGGACTCCAAGACTATGAAGATACAAGATTGAAGACTTCGTCCCGTGTCCGGATGGGACTTTCCTTGGCGTGGAAGGCAAGCTTGGCGATACGGATATGTAGATCTCCTACCATTGTAACCGACTCTGTGTAACCCTAGCCCTCTCCGATGTCTATATAGACCGGAGGGTTTTAGTCCGTAGGACACAACGACAACAATAATCATACCATAGGCTAGCTTCTAGGGTTTAGCCTCCTTGATCTCGTGGTAGATCTACTCTTGTACTACCCATATCATCAATATCAATCAAGCAGGAGTAGGGTTTTACCTCCATCGAGAGGGCCCGAACCTGGGTAAAAACATCGTGTCCCTTGTCTCCTATTACCATCCGCCTAGACACACAGTTCGGGACCCCCTACCCGAGATCCGCCGGTTTTGACACCGACAGTGGCCTTGGTCCTCTTCCCAAATATGAGCGGGAAGGGATTCCACAACGGCGGGATTTGAAAGGGGACAAGTAGTACAGTCTATCCTGACGAAAGTAGTCTTCGCCTGCGAAAAGCCTCTGGTCGTGACGCTGTGGTGGGCTCGGTGATGACCTCCGTCCTGCCATCCTGGTGGTCTTGGTCTTGTTGCACCAGAATGGAAACCTTTGGTTGATTCCTCAGGACTCCGCGCCTGTGGCTTGCCTCGCTTGCACCAAAGAGGAAACCTGCGCCCTGCACCTGCCTGGCGCCCGCCTGGCCTTGGTCGACATGGCTCACATCAGCTATGCCTCATGAGGTAGCTGCACAGTTCTCTCCACCCCTCTGGAGCCCTCCTGAGGAGGCCAACCCCTTCAGGGGTCTTGGTGTCGTCCTCCTCGCGAGGCTCGGCCCCTCGCGAGGGTCTTGCTGTGTTGGTGTTGAAGCTGGGCCGTACCAGGCCGTCGATGAAGCCACGTGGTGGGCCGCAGGCAGGTAGGACTGGATACCCCCAAGTTCAGGATGCCGACAGTAGCCCCCGGACCCAAGGCGTGCTCAGACTTGGCTTCCAGGCGAAGCCAAAGGGCAAGGGCGGAGTGTCGCGGGCCCTAACCGCCTGCGGCCTTGATGACGCATGGCGATTGATTGGACGTGGGCGACTCCGCTTTCCCATGCTGCCTCGGCAACTATTCCCGTCTGACAAAAAGGGATGCTGCCTGCCACCAGGCTTTCATTGATCCTTCTTCGTCTTGCTCCAGATCCCCTTCTCCCCAAAGCGGAAGAGCTCGCCAGATCTGCCGATTCTCCACCAAACCTTCTGCCTGATGGCCGCCAAAAAAGCCACGGCTCCCTCCTCGGCAGCCGGCGCCGCCTGGTACGAGCCAGGGCTGATGGCGCCCTACGTGACCGGGGAGAAGCTCTAGACAACGCTCCTCCTGACGGCGAGCGACGACAATGAGTGGGGGAAGACCGCGCTCTGGGTCGCCATCTGCCCCGGAGTCCGCCGGCAGCAAATTCTTCCACCTCTTCATGCACAACTTCTTCTCTGGGCTGGTACCTCCGTTTTCCCCCCTTCTTCTTCGCCGACCTTCACCACTATGGTCTCCAAGCACTCAATATCCATGCCAACTCTATCCTCCTTCTGTCCCTCTTCGCCTTCTATTATGAGGTGTTCATGGGGGTGCTGCCCTCTGTCGCCCTGCTTCGTCATTTCTTCTATCTTTGCAAGACCGGCGACAATCCGGTCGGGTGCATTGGTTTCATCGCGGCGCGGGGTGGTAACGCAATCTCCCGCGCCAGGAAGAAGGTGAAGAATGCCATGAAGAGGTGGGTGTTGATGCATGCCAAGAGCTCCCAGAGCTCATTGAAGCTGTCGACCGCCTTCCCCATCTCTGACAAGTGGTGGAAATCTGAGAAGATCACTGACCCTGCCCTGACGCCATTCGTGAGGACGATGGACAAGGAGCTGAAGGACGCGAAGCTGACGGGGGCCATGCTTATCAGGGAGTTCCTGAAGCAGTGCGTCGCGCCACTTCAAGACCACCCCCTTCCCTTATGGAAGCTTGGTGGTGACGACGACAAGATCCTCCTGCGCTGAGACCCCCTTCCCCAGGAGGAGCTGAACAAGGTCCTGCTCTACCTGAAGGGGAAGGACCCGAGCGACCCTCCGGAGGGCTGGCTCCCGCTGTACTACCATGACGATGCCGAGGAGGTCGTTGCGGACATGCCCATCTTTGACGAGCTCGGGTTTGTGCGGCTGGGGTCTTCCTTGCCGCCTACCACCTTGGTGATCCTCTCCTCCGATGGCCAATCTTCCAAGGCCACCGAGGATGAGGTTGTGGACGAATCCTCTGCCCCGGAGCAAAGGGAGCTCCTGCGCGACCTTCCAAACGACAATGATGATGGCGAGCCTCCGGTGGTGGAGGTGTCGCGCCCACCACGGGTCACCACGAGGTCTGCGGTGGCCTCCTTGAAGCAACATAAGCGAGCGGTTGTGAAGAAGAGCAGGACCGCGATGATTTCTCCGAGCAGCAGCCCACCTTCACCGACGCCGTCCCAGGCAGCGCCAACCGCAAGCTCTCCTGCTCCCAAGGGCTCGGTGCCAGCTGCTCCGCCTCAGCGCCCGCTGCTGAGCATGAAGAGGCACTACACCTATGTTGACCAGTAAGTTCCTCCCTCATCTTTGCTTGTTGGTTCTTGAAGTGGTGCTGAGCGTATTCTCTTGTCATTAGGCAGCAGCCGCCGAAGAAGCAGAAGGAACGCACGGAGGTCGTCGTGGCTGCAAGCGACAGAGCGGCCCCCGCGGCCCTGGTGAAGAAGAATGCAGCAGCCCCCGCAACCCCAGAGGCAACACCAGCTCCGAAGGACGTGGATGCCCGTCCTCATGGGGTGCCGGTGCCCTCGGCAGGCCTAACTCCTTTGGCGCCCAGTCTTGTCGCGGCTGCTGAGGACAACCAGCCTCCGGAGCCCCCGGTCCTTCATGAGGCTGACGTTTCTTCTGCCTTGGCGCCGAGGGCATATCGTGCCTTGCCTAGCGCGTGGCCGAGCCATGGTGTTCCTGCTTCCTCCGGGACCCTGGAGGAGGCAAGGGCGGCGCTGGACCTCCTCTAGGGTGAGCTTCAGGGCCCGGATCATCGTTCGGCGCAAGGACGCCTGGGGCTGATCTCTGGTTGGCTCAAGGCTGATGCGTCTGTCCGCATGGCCTGGAGCTCTGCGGAGGAGGCCCAGAAGGCGCTTGGGGTGGCCGCCACAGCACGCGACCTGGCGCAGAAGGAGGACACAAATGCTGAGAATCGGTGTCGTGTGGCGGAGGCTGATCTGAAGACTCTCTAGGACCAGCAGGCCACCCAGGCCAGCCAGCTCCCGGAGCGTGAGGAGAAGCTGAAGGCCCAGCAAGCTGCCGTCGCCAGCCAGGATGCCGAGGTGAAGAAGATGGCCTTAGAGCAGGCTAGAGAGCGCGACCGCCTGACGAAGCTGAAGGAGGAGGCGGAGGCAGCCCAAGTGGCCCTGATCGAGGCCAAGAAGGCGGCCACCATGGAGCCTAACTCCCTCTCCTCTCTTGAGGCACGCTTCCACAAGGCCCAGAAGGCGCTCTTCAAGGATGATCCCTTGGGAAAGGTGGTGGTGACGACCCCGAGGGAGAGCCCTGCTGCTTTGCTTCCTGAAATCGTGGCGGTGCTCGAAGATGTTGTCGACGGGTTTACATCCTTGGTGGAAAACGAGGCGCGTTCACTTTCTTCCTCAGCTCTCACGTGCGTCTTCAGCCATCTTTATCTCCAGGATGCCAGCTTCAACCTCTCATCCTACCTCACTCTGGTGGACGCCGACTCCCGGGATGCCGTTGCTGCCACTGTGAAGAGCTCCGTGGACGCCATGCTGAGCAAGTACCTGGTCGTTGGTCCTCCGACTGAAGCCTCTGGGAGGGCTGACGCGCCCGGTGACGAGGCGGTTCTGCTGGCGAGCAGCGGTGACGCCCAAGTCTGAGGAGGTGGCCTGGAGATTCTGCTTTTGCTTGTTTATCCTGCACCATGCGACATGCCTTGGGGAGGCGTTTAAAACTATTTGCTTGGAACAATATGTTTTGTAATTTATGCTCCTTCAACTTTTCCGTTTGCTTTGTTGTTCTGCGCCGACAGAGCCCGGCCCCGCGCGTACCTTAGCTGCCGTTGGGTCGTCCGGATCACCAGGACGAGCCCAAGAGGTGAGGGTCTACGGGACCAGTTAGGCTCCTGAGTCGCGATGCTCAGGAGTCCTCCTTGACGTGCGAACAACTTAGGAAAAGATGCTGGGGCAAGCCTTGGTGCTCTACGTCGGCAGGGCCCGGCCCCGCGCATACCTCAACCATCGTTGGGTCGTCTGGATCACCAGGACGAGCCCAAGAGGTGAGGGGCTACAGGACCAGTTAGGCTCCTGAGACGCTATGCTCAGGAGTCCCCCTTGACGTACGAAGGACTTGAAGGAGAAGGGTGACAACCAGGTCTTGGCCTTCTGCATTGGCAGGGCCCGGCCCCGCGCATACCTCAGCCGTCATTGAGTCGTCCAGATCACCAGGACGAGCCCAAGAGGTGAGGGGCTACGTGACCAGTTAGGCTCCTGAGTCGCGATGCTCAGGAGTCCCCCTTGATGTACGAACAGACCATCCTACCTTTCCCTCGCCGAGCTCTCGCTTGGGAGGGGTGCACGAAGACCAAGCCCGTGAGGCCTGGCAAGGTGGGGTACTCCAGGCGTGACTAGAGCGTACCCCCGTGCCCAGCCCCCTTGAGCTACCTTCCCAAGGGAGAGCACCTCGGTGAGGCTAGTCACTGAGCCCGGAGGCTCCCTGAGGTTAACGTGGTCGTGAGGCCACCCCCAGTTGTTTATCACCAGTGCGGAGCATAGTGCTTCCGCTCTTGCACGGGCATAGCCGCTCCTAGGCAGTGTCGATGGCCAGCACGGAGCATGGTGCTTCCACTGGTGCGTGGGAGGGGCTCCCTCTGAGGAGAGCCCCCGGGGCATGTACAGCCCCGCCCTGACACATGGCTTGCACGACAGAGCTAGAGGGGTGTATATGGGCACCCGTGAGCCAGCGCGGGACTCACGAGGCCTTACCTCAAGGCGGGTTGCGCCTGGTCTTGATTGGGGACGCTTGAATTGGTCCTGCGAGATGGTTAGGCAGCCTGCGCCGAATGAATTTCCTAAAGCTATTGCATGAGAAGGCCAGACACCAACGACCCCAGGAGGTGACGTGAACGGGGCCGGCCCGCCAGACAGAGCTCAGCCACTGGATTTATCGACCCTGCAGGGATGAACCCGAACACAGACACCGTGCCCAGTCTTATCATGCAAAGATCCTAAAGAAAAACAGCCGGCGTGCGGTTCCCGTGGCCACGGGGGCACCATGTCACGTGCCCTTGGTCATCCATCATGATTAGCTCATGCGAGAACAGGGCACCAAGAGCCACGGGAGGTGACGTACACGGGACTGGCCCGTGAGCCAGAGCTCAGCTACTTGGGTTTAGCGAAGCTGCAGGGACGAACCCAAGAACAGACATCGTGCCAGTCCTTAATCATGAGGGGGTCGTGGGAGGGCTTGCAAGGGCGCGAGATGTTCTTAGCGACGAAGCGCCGGTCAGGCAGTTGGTAATTCGAAATTAGTTTGCAAGGATTGTAACTGGCTCGATAAATGCAAAAGGGATACATGCTGTAGGGACAGACCCACACGGCCTGGGGATGATGCAGCCCGAGGGGCGCCCCCAAACTGAACGAACTAGGGAGATTTCACCTGGTACCATTGCTAAAGAGTTGTTGAAGTAGCCAAAAAACGCGTGCTGGTGAAGACGTTCCTCATGAGCCGCTCTGGTGCCGGGCCTCGGGAGGCTCGGAGGGGCCGGGAGGCTCCTGAGGGTGCTCCTCCGTCTCCGCCAAGATCGCCCTGTGCCTGGCTTCACAGGCAGCCTGAGCATCCCTCTTGCAGCGTTGGAACGCCTCAGCCGCGCCCGCCAGGCCGAGAGGCATGCAGACGTAGCTATGAGGCGGTCCCTTGCATTGGCTGACATGAGACGGCCACATGAGCTGCCGAGACGTGGCCCTGTTGAGCCTAGGGATGTCGATGCAGACACGAAACTCTTTACCCTCGATAGGGCAGCGAGCTCCACCTCACGGCGGGTGACGATCGCCTTGTAGAACCCTTCCTTACTGAATCTCCTGGATCTCCTTGCTAATTAACTCCTGAACGCCTGGTGCCTCACGCCTGCTGCCTTCTCCTGGGAGGCGTGCTCTGAAGAGCGCCTCCACATGGTGCCCGAGCGCCACTCTCGCAACATTTGCCAAGTCTGAAGCCCTCCAGAGGAGAGCCCCCAAGCCTAGCCTGAGAGGGGCGCCAGGCGCGTGATACGTCTCCAACGTATATATAATTTTTTATTTTTCCATGCTATTATATTACCCCTTTTGGATGTTTATGGGATTTATTTTACACCTTTATATCATTTTTGGGACTAACCTACTAACCGGAGGCCAACTCGTATTGCTGTTTTTTGCCTATTTCAGTATTTCGAAGAAAAGGAATATCAAACGGAGTCCAAATGGAATGAAACCTTTGGGAGCGTGATTTTTGGAACGAACGTGATCCAGAGGACTTGGAGTGCAAGTCAAGAAGCAGCCGAGGCGGCCACGAGAGGGTAGGGCGCCCCCCTATAGGGCGTGCCCCTTGTCTCGTGGGCCCCTCGGGCGGCCACCGACGTACTTCTTCCTCCTATATAAGCCTATGTACCCCGAAAACATCCAGGAAGCCAACGAAACACAATTTCCACCGCCGTAACCTTCTGTATCCGCGAGATACCATCTTGGAGCCTTCGCCGGCGCTCTGCCAGAGGGGGAATCGACCACGGAGGGCTTCTGCATCAACACCATAGCCCCTCCGATGAGTTGTGAGTAGTTTACCACAGACCTTCGGGTCCATAGTTATTAGCTAGATGGCTTCTTCTCTCTTTTTGGATCTCAATACAATGTTCTCCCCCTCTCTTGTGGAGATCTATTCGATGTAAACTCTTTTTGCGGTGTGTTTATCAAGATCCGATGAATTGTGGGTTTATGATCAAGTTTATCTATGAGAAATATTTGAATCTCCTCTGAATTCTTTTATGTATGATTGAGTTATCTTTGTAAGTATCTTCGAATTATCAGTTTGGTTTGGCCTACTAGATTGATCTTTCTTGCCATGGGAGAAGTGCTTAGCTTTGGGTTCAATCTTGCGGTGTCCCTACCCAGTGACAGAAAGGGTTGCAAGGCACGTATTGTATTCTTGCCATCGAGGATAAAAAGATGGGGTTTATATCATATTGCATGAGTTTATCCCTCTACATCATGTCATCTTGCTTAATGTGTTACTCTGTTCTTATGAACTTAATACTCTAGATGCAGGCAGGAGTCGGTCGATGTGTGGAGTAATAGTAGTAGATGCAGGCAGGAGTCGGTCTACTTGTTGCGGACGTGATGCCTATATACATGATCATGCCTAGATAATCTCATAATTATTCGCTTTTCTATCAATTGCTCGACAGTAATTAGTTCACCCACCGTAATACCTATTCTATCTTGAGAGAAGCCACTAGTGAAACCTATGGCCCCCGGGTCTATCTCTTATCATATTTGCTTCCAATCTACTTTTATTTGCATCTTTACTTTTTGCATCTATCTTATAAAATACCAAAAATATATTTATCTTATCATACTATCTCTATCGGATCTCACTTTCGCAATTGGCCGTGAAGGGATTGACAACCCCTTTATTGCGTTGGTTGCGAGTTCTTTGTTTGTTTGTGTAGGTGCGTGGGACTTTTGTGGAGCCTCCTACTGGATTGATACCTTGGTTCTCAAAAACTAAGGGAAATACTTACGCTACTATTGCTGCATCACCCTTTCCTCTTCAAGGAAAACCAACGCAAGCTCAAGACGTAGCAAGACAGATTTCTAGCACCGTTGCCGGGGAGGTCTTCGCTCAAGTCAAGACATACCAAGTACCCATCACAAACTCATCTCCCTCGCATTTACATTATTTTCCATTTGCCTCTCGTTTTCCTCTCCCCCACTTCACCCTTGCCGTTTTATTCGCCCTCTCTTTCCCAATCTCCTCCTCTTTTTTGCTTGCCTTTTTCTATTTGCTTGTGTGTTGGATTACTTGTTGCCATGGCGCAAGATAATACCAAATTGTGTGATTTCTCGAATACCAATAATAATGATTTCCTTAGTACTCCGATTGCTCCTCTTAATGATGTTGAGTCTTGTGAAATCAATACTGCTTTGCTGAATCTTGTTATGAAAGATCAATTCGCCGGCCTTCCTAGTGAAGATGCCGCTACTCATCTAAACAACTTTGTTGATTTGTGTGATATGCAAAAGAAGAAAGATACGGATAACAATATTGTTAAATTGAAGTTATTTCCGTTTTCACATAGATATCGTGCTAAAGTTTGGTTTTCGTCTTTGCCTAAAAATAGTATTAATTCTTGGAACAAGTGCAAAGATGCTTTTATCTCTAAGTATTTCCCTCCTGCTAAGATTAGCACTCTTAGGAACGATATTATGAATTTTAAACAACTAGATCATGAGCATGTTGCCCAATCTTGGGAAAGAATGTAATTGATGCTTCGCAATTGCCCTACTCATGGTTTGAATTTATGGATGATCATACAAAAATTTTATGCCGGTTTGAACTTTGCTTCTAGAAATCTCTTAGATTGGGCCGCAGGAGGCACGTTTATGGAAATCACGTTAGGAGATGCTACAAAACTTCTTGATAATATTATGGCTAATTATTCTCAATGGCACACCGAAAGATCTTCTCGTAAAAAAGTGCATGCTATAGAAGAAATCAATGTTTTGAGTGGAAAGATGGATGAATGTATGAAGTTGTTTGCTACTAAAAGTACTCCTCTTGATCCCAATGATATGCCTTTGTCTACTTTGATTGAGAATAATAATGAATCTATGGATGTGAATTTTGTTGGTAGGAATAGTTTCAGAAATAATGCTTATAGAGGAAACTTTAATGCTAGACCGTTCCCTAGTAATCCCTCTAATAATTATGGAAATTCCTACAATAATTCTTATGGTAATTTTAATAAGATGTCCTCTGATTTTGAGAATAGTGTGAAAGAATTTATGATCTCACAAAAGAATTTTAATGCTTTGCTTGAAGAAAAATTGCTCAAAGTTGATGATTTGGCTAGGAACGTTGATAGACTTTCGCTTGATGTTGATTCTCTTAAACTTAGATCTTCTCCTCCTAAGCATGATATCAATGAGTCTCTCAAAGCCATGAGAATTTCCATTGATGAGTGCAAGGAAAGAACTGCTGGATTGCGTACTAAGAAAGATTGCTTTATGAAAGCGTGTTCTTCTAGTTTCCATGAAAATAATGATGAAGATCTTAAAGTTATTGATGCGTCCCCTATTAGATCTTTGTTTTGCAATATGAATCTTGATAATTATGGGACTGATGATGAGTCAACTTTACCTAGAAGGCGTCCCAATAATTTGGAGTTTTTATATCTTGATACTAAATTTGGTAAAAGTGAGATTGGAGAGGTCACGACTTTAAATAGTATTGAACCCACTATCTCGGATTTCAAGGAATTTGATTATGATAATTGTTCTTTAGAATTTTCTTGTTGCAATCCGTTGTTAATTCTCCTCATGCTTATAGTCAAAATAAAGCTTTTACCAAACATATCGTTGATGCCTTGATGCAATCTTATGATGAAAAACTTAATTTGGAAGTTTCTATACCTAGAAAACTTAATGATGAGTGGGAACCTACTATAAAGATTAGAATTAAAGATCATGAGTGTTTTGCTTTGTGTGATTTGGGTGCTAGTGTTTCCACGATTCCAAAAACTTTATGTGATATTCTAGGTTTCCATGATCTTGATGATTGCTCTTTAAATTTGCACCTTGCGGATTCCACCATTAAAAAGCCAATGGGAAGGATCAATGATGTTATCATTGTAGCAAATAGAAATTTAGTGCCCGTAGATTTTATCGTTCTTGATATAGATTCCAATCTTTCTTGCCCTATTATTCTTGGTAGACCTTTCCTTAGAACGATTGGCGCGATTATTGATATGAAGGAAGGGAATATTAGATTTCAATTTCCATTAAAGAAAGGCATGGAGCACTTTCCAAGAAAGAAAGTCAAATTACCGTATAAACCTATCATGCGGGCTACTTATGAATTTAGTGCCAAAGATGGCACTACTTAGATCTATCTTCGCTTTTATGCCTAGCTAGGGGCGTTAAACGATAGCGCTAGTTGGGAGGCAACCCAATTTTATTTGTGTTTTTTGTTTTTGTTCCTTTTTAGTAATAAATCTTGCATCTACCTTCTGTTTAGATGTGTTTTATCTTTTAATTAGTGTTTGTTCCAAGTAGAACCTATAGGATAACCTATGATGATAGTTGATTTGATTCTGCTGAAAAACAGAAACTTTGTGCGCACGAATTTAGTTTTGTTAAATCACAGAAACATGCTTTTGCATTGATTCTTTTTTCTGCTGATCAATAGACAAATTTTCCAGGACTTCCTATTTTGGTAGGATTTTTAGAGTTACAGAAGTTTGCATTAGTTACAGATTGCTACAGAATGTTCTGTTTTTTGACAGATTCTGTTTTTCGTGTGTTGTTTGCTTATTTTGATGCATCTATGGCTTGTAAAATAGTTTATAAACCATGGAGAAGTTGGAATACAGTAGGTTTAACACCAAAATAAATAAATAATGAGTTCATTACAGTACCTTATGTGGTAGTTTTGTTTTCTTTCACTAACGGAGCTTATAAGATTTCCTGTTGAGTTTTGTATTGTGAAGTTTTCAAGTTTTGGGTAAAGCTTTTATGGATTGTGGAATAAGGAGTGACGAGAGCCTAAGCTTGGGGATTCCCATGGAACCCCAAGATATTCAAGGATAGCCAAAAGACTAAGCTTGGGGATGCCCCGGGAAGGCATCCCCTCTTTCGTCTTCGTTCATTGCTAACTTTACTTGGAGCTATATTTTTATTCGCCACATGATATGTGTTTTGCTTGGAGCGTCGTGTATTATATTAGTCTTTGCTTTTTAGTTTACCGCATTCATTCTTGCTGTACACACCTTTTGGGAGAAGCCTACTTGATTGAATTTTCTAGAATACTCTATGTGCTTCACTTATATCTTTTGAGCTTGATAGTTTTTGCTCTAGTGCTTCACTTATATATTTTAGAGCACGGTGCTGACTTATTCTTGTAGAAATTGCTAGTCTCTCATGCTTCACTTATATATTTTTGAGAGTCTTTTAGAACAGCTTGGTATTTGCTATGGTTATAAAATTGGTCCTAGAATGGTAGGCATCCAAGTTGGGATAATAAAAACTATCATAGGAAGTGAATTGGATGCTATGTTCAATTTGATACTTGATAATTGTTTTGAGATATGGAGGTAGTGATATTAAAGTCATGCTAGTTGGGTGATTATGAATTTAAAGAATGCTTGTGTTGAAGTTAGCAAGACCCGTAGCATGCACGTATGGTTAAAGTTGTGTAACAAATTTGAAACATGAAGTGTACCTGGCACTACTAGGAAAAGGGCTATAGATAGGATTGACACTACTGGCGCACCAGGGAAGTTGTGCGCCACTACTATATACTAATGGCGCACCAGTTGGTGATGCGCCATTAGTGTGGAAGACAATAATGGCGCACCACACAAAAGGTGCGCCACTAGTTATAATTTTTTTTTCATTTTTACATACATACTAATGACGCATCAGACCGAAGTGCGCCATTACTAGTTCTAACTAGTAATGGCGCACCGGACAAGGAGTGCGCCAGTACTAATTTTTTTTATTCTTTTTTTTTGCAAAACCGTGTTCATGGGACATTAACGTCCCCCTCGCTGCCGACGATCAACCGCATCCTCCCCCGCTCCACCGCCGCCGACGATCAACCGCACCCTCCCCCGCTCCACCGGCCGCCGCCGCTGACCCCCGGCCCGCACCCTCCCCCACTCCACCGTCGCCGATGATCCACCGCACCCTCCACTCCACCTTTTTCATATTCATAAATATTTTCAAATAACAAATTTGAACATATTTTTTAAAAAAATTATTAC
>NC_041391.1:227693902-227792957 GCF_002162155.2 Triticum dicoccoides
TGCCCCGAGCCGTAGGAGGAGGACCAGCAGGAGGACGAGGAGGAGGAGGAGACGACGACCGCCTCTACCTCAGCTCAGCTCTGCTGCGGCGTGGTCTTGTGCCGGCCCCGAGCCCTAGGGATCCGGCACGACCGCAGCTTCCTCTGGGTCCAAGGCGGCCGGCCGGCGCCGTGTACGCCCTCGACTGCAGGTGAGCCCCTCCCCTCCACTTCCTTCTTCTTCTTCTTCCTCTTGCCCTCAACCTCTGCTCTGAGTCTCGACCTCTATGCAGGGCCCGTCCATCTCCGGCGAGCCCACCACACCGTTGTACAGGAAGCACCACCGTCGTCACCGAGCCACTCCACCGGCAGCCACCATCCTCGCACGCTTCCTCCTCGAGCAGGCCTCCCCGCAAGCGTCACCGAGCACCAAGCCGCGGGTCTGCCCCCTCCACACGCCCCTGAAGCAGCAAACCCTCGGCCCTCCTCTCCAGCGAGCAGATCTGCATCCTCAACATCTTTTCCCTGGACATACCTGCCTCTTGTAATTCAAGTGACAGCCTGACAGGTGACATTTTGTTGCAATTTCTGTGTTTTTTTTGTTCTGAATGTGCAGCTACGCAATGTGTAGAAGTGGTACAGGCCTGTAGTTAGAACAAATCATCAATTTTTAAATGCTTTGATCTAATAACAACGAAAAAACCATGAGCCAGTCACGTTTGAAGGTTCTTTGGTTACTAGCAACTAGCATTGCTAGATGAGTTCTTTTGCTATCTTGTGATAATTGTAGTAGATTATAGCTTGCTTCAGTTTGTCATCATAAGTTGGTTAATTCAATATGCAGTTAACTTGATCATAGTTAGTTTACCGAATTGTTTAACAAAAAGGAGATCCAGCATGCACAGTGTCCTTCACTATATACTAATCTTTGTATGCCCAGGCACATTGACGCATCAGCCCTGTAAGAAGCATCAGGGAAACAGAGGTTGGTTGTGGCAATTGTCACATTAGCCTTGCGCTCTCCGACCAAATGTAAGATATGCAACAAATAACGGACAAATACCTAACAGTTTTCTAGAGCTAGCGAAGAGATTAAAATCTCTGTGAGATATTCATAGCCATGAAGCCCAGTAGCCTGTAGTTCACTAAACTTATAGCCCAAGATCCAATTTACATGCTATACTCTTCAGCAACATTGCTTGCTAGAACTACTGTCACATGTGCACTTGGCAGGTAACACTAACTAAACCTAGCGTGCAAAAAGGATCACATGTTTTAGAGCAGTATCTGCTACTACAACCTGAGGTTTTTCTTATCTAAATCAGGCTATATTCGTTTTGTGTCAACTCCTTGCTGTCCATGTTAACTTCTTTTCATGGTACCCATAGATTTGACTTTCAGTGTTGGTGATTCTGCAGTTGCTGTAGACTACTATAGTGATGAGTGTCTAGCTTTTGTAATCTACACTTCTTGCATAAGGATTTGCATGTGCCTTTGTACCATGAGTAATTTTGGGACTTGGGAATTGGTTCTTTCTTACTACAGTCTTGCTGCTATAGTATGGCTCTGTTCTTGGTGGAGGTTTCATTACTTGTTTTGTGTGGCTTAGGTTATATTTCAATGGAATTTGCGTGATATGTTTGGCTGGACTATGCTCTTTTCACAGTTATAGTGTCGTCACTTTACAGCTTGCATGCTTGCCGTACCAGACCATCAGTGTTCCGCTGTTATGATAAACTGTTCAATTCTTTGTATGGTTCTGTCTTTTTTCTATGATGGCAAGGGACACTGGTTGCTTATGCACTGAGTTGGGTTTTATGCGTCAAACAATCCATTTTGACAAGGCTCATTGATGGGTACTTTTTTTATTGGGTGCATTTATTTATATTATATCATATTGCTTCTATATCTGATCCACCATTGCTTGTACTAGTTTGTCAAGAATACATGTCTGTATAGCACAGAGAGCACCACAAGTTAAACACCTCAATCTATTAGTATTTGTCTGCATTTTCTCACATTCTTCTTGTATCTGATCCAGTATTGCTTGTAGTGGTTTGTCCAAAATGTTGAATGATACTGCCTGGAGATGCATATATTGTTTCACCTCTTTAGAGGCCAGCGTATTTTCCATGTTGTGATGGAGGCCTTTTTTTTAACACTGGGCTTTGCCACCTGTTGTTTGTCTTGTAAATATTGGACAGAGATTTAAGCAAGTAGCACATTGCCTTGTCCACCTGGGATAATGATTTTGCAGGTACCCCGAGAGGCCCTTGAGTTTGCCGGAATGTCGATTAACTTCCATTCCGGCAAATTCGGGTACTCCATATGTCCTATTTTCAGCAAAGGTCATGCTGAAATTTTCCGTGAATTTTAGCATGACTTTCCTAAAAATAGGACATATGGGGTACTTGCGACTAATGCCCATTATCATGCATGTTTTATGATCTGTTGTAAGGGTACTAATTGGTCTCTTCTGCTGCTTATCAGAGATGGTGGGAAGTAGCCACCGCCGCTCTGCGACACTGCAGTACGAGTTGGATGCTTCCGAGTTCTTCACTATCATACTTGAGACTTCAGTATCATCCATCACGCAGGTATATAAAACGAGAGATCTCCCCTTCACCCATCTCATTATGATATCTGTTGTTTGCTACATCACTCATTGTCCCAAACTGCAGAGGCTGCCTAACAGTTTTATGAACATGCTAATGGGTGAAGATCCGCCAAATAATGTGAAGCGATTTTGGCTGTAGCGAAAGCAGTAGCGATTCTGGCTGTAGCGAAAGCAGCAGCGATTCTGGCAGCAGCATAGACAACAAGAAGGATGATCCAGACTAGAGTGCGGGAGAAGAGGAGCAGAGTGGTGATGAGGAGCTACAGGATGACGATGGGCATCAGGCTGAGGATGACCTAGCGCTGGTGGTGGCTGACCAAGGGCAAGAGATGGTGGTGGCTGACCATGGGCAAGAGATGGAGGTGGCTGAGTATGACCTAGCGATGGTCGTGCCTGAAGGTGGCCTCGCACCGGTGGTGGCGCCGGCGATCCCACAGCTGGGCGACATGACCATGCCAATTGTGGTAGAAGACTACATCCCACTGCCTCCACCGCCTCGCCGCTCTTGGCGCATCAGGCTGAGGAAGGAGAAGGAGAAGGAGAAGAACAATGCATGAGAACTGAACTTTATCAGGTATGTCAGATCTCCAAAATGATATATATATACTTAGTTACCTATGTTATCTCTAATATGCTTAGTTTCCTATAGGTTAGCTTCATTTTACCTAAGTTGGCTCTAATATGCTAACTTAGAGCTTAATTATATGCTTAGTTTCCTATAGGTTAGCTCCAAAATAACTTATGTTAGCACAAAATGATCAAGTTTACATAATAAGCTTATAGTCTTTTTCTTATTCTTCTTCTTTTCCAAAATGACATAGGTTAGCTTCATTTTACCTAAGTTGGCACTAATATACTAACTTAGAGCTTATATGCTTAGTTTCCTATAGGTTAGCTCCAAAATGACTTATGTTAGCACAAAATGATCAAGTTTACATAATAAGCTTATAGTCTTTTTCTTATTCTTCTTCTTTTCCAAAATGACATAGGTTAGCTTCATTTTACCTAAGTTGGCTCTAATATACTAACTTCGAGCTTATATGCTTAGTTTCCTATAGGTTAGCTCCAAAATAACTTATGTTAGCACAAAATGATCAAGTTTACGTAATAAGCTTATAGTCTTTTTCTTATTCTTCTTCTTTTCCAAAATGACATAGGTTAGCTTCATTTTACCTAAGTTGGCTCTAATATACTAACTTAGAGCTTATATGCTTAGTTTCCTATAGGTTAGCTCCAAAATAACTTATGTTAGCACAAAATGATCAAGTTTACATAATAAGCTTATAGTCTTCTTCTTATTCTTCTCCTTATCCAAAATGACATAGGTTAGCTTCATTTTACCTAAGTTGGCTCTAATATGCTAACTTAGAGCTTCTATGCTTAGTTTCCTCTAGGTTAGCTCCAAAATAACTTATGTTAGCACAAAATGATCAAGTGTACATAATAAGCTTATGGTCTTCTTCTTATTCTTCTTCTTTTCCAAAATTCTTCTTATTCTTCTTCTAGTGTTCTTCTTCTTCTAGTATTCTTCTAGTCTTCTTCTTCTTCTTCTTCTAACTTCTTGTTTATCATTTTGCATATTTGATTTAATTCACGGAAGCTTGCATGGATACAGTGCTTCTTTTCCATTTGTGTTTTTATTTTGTATCAATGTGAAACTTTTATGAAATGATGGATAACGGTGTTGGATGAACAATGTGAAACTTTTGTAATATGTAACGATGGAACTATGTGTTGGCTATGTATGTATATATGATGGAACTTGTGTGTTGGCTATGATTGTTATATGGATGCTTGTTGTATATATATGTGTTGGATTTCTCATATGTGAAATAGTGACCTGACATTAAAAAAATTAAAAAAATTGTTACTAATGGCGCACTACCATGTGGTGCGCCATTAGTATAGCAGACACTAGTGGCGCACTATGGGCAAAACTAATGGCGCACCAGTGGTGCGCCATTAGTAAAAAAATACTAGTGGCGTGATACTAATGGCGCACCAGTAGTGCGCCATTAGTAGGCAAAACCGGTGCGCCATTAGTAGGCCTTTTCCTAGTAGTGTGGCTTGTGCATCCTTATGAGTGGCGGTCGGGGACGAGCGATGGTCTTTTCCTACCAATCTATCCCCCTAGGAGCATGCGCATAGTGCTTGATTTCTGATGACTTCTAAATTTTTGCAATAAGTATATGAGTTCTTTTGACTAATGTTGAGTCCATGGATTATACGGACTTTTACCTTTCCGCCATTTCTAGCCTCTTCGGTACCGTGCATTGCCCTTCCTCACCTTGAGAGTTGGCACAAACTTCGTCGGTGCATCCAAACCCCGTGATAAGATACGCTCTATCACACATAAACCTCCTTATATCTTCCTGAAAACAGCCACCATACCTACCTATTATGGCATTTCCATAGCCATTCCGAGATATATTGCCATGCAACTTTCCACCGTTCCGTTCATCATCATCATGACATACTTTACTTTTGTCATATTGCCATTGCATGATCATGTACTTGACATCGTATTTTTGGCAAAGCCACCACTCATAATTTTTCATACATGTCACTCTTGATTCATTGCACCATCCCGGCACACCATCGGAGGCATTCATATAGAGTCATATCTTGTTCTAGTTTCGAGTTGTAATTCATATGTTGTAATCAATAGAAGTGTGATGATCATCATTATTAGAGCATTGCCCAAAAAGAAAAAACAAAGGCAAAAAGAAAAAAGAAAAAAAGAGAAAGGCCAAATAAAAAAAGAAGAAGAAAAGAAAAAAAAGAAAAAAAAAGAAAAAAAGAAAATAAATAAAAAGGGCAATATTACTATCTCTTTTTCCACACTTGTGCTTCAAAGTAGCACCTTGTTCTTCATGTAGTGAGTCTCATATATTGTGCTTCAAAGTAGCACCATGTTTTTCATATAGTGAGACTCATGAGTTGTCTTTTTTCATACTAGTGGGAATTTTTCATTATAGAACTTGGCTTCTATATTCCTATGATGGGCTTCCTCAAATGCCCTAGGTCTTCGTGAGCAAGCAAGTTGGATGCACACCCACTAGTTTTATTTTGTTGAGCATTCATTTATAACTCTAGTGCATCCGTTGCATGGCAATCCCTACTCCTCATGTTGACATCAATTGATGGGCATCTCCATAGCCCGTTGATTATCCTCGTCAATGTGAGACTTTCTCTTTTTTGTCTTCTCCACACAATCCCAATCATCATATTCTATTCCACCCATAGTGTTATATCCATGGCTCACGCTCATGCATTGCGTGAAGGTTGAAAAAGTTTGAGATTATTTAAGTATGAAACAATTGCTTGGCTTGTCATCGGGGGTATAGAAGTTGGGAACATCTTTGTGTGACGAAAATCAAGCATAGCCTAACTATATGATTTTGTAGGGATGAACTTCCGTTAGCCATGTTATTTTGAGAAGACATGATTACTTTGATTAGTATGCTTGAAGTGTTACTATTTGTTTTATCAATATGAACTTTTATTTTGAATCATTTGGATCTGAACTTTCATGCCACAATAAAGAAAATTACATTGAGAATTATGCTAGGTAGCATTCCACATCAAAAATTTCCTTTTTATCATTTACCTACTCGAGGACGAGCAGGAATTAAGCTTGGGGATGCTTGATACGTCTCCAACGTATCTATAATTTTTTATTGTTCCATGCTATTATATTACCCCTTTCGAATGTTTATGGGCTTTATTTTACACATTTATATCATTTTTGGGACTAACCTACTAACCGGAGGCCCAGCCCGTATTACTGTTTTTTTTGCCTATTTCAGTATTTCGAAGAAAAGGAATATCAAACGGAGTCCAAACAGAATGAAACCTTCGGGGGCGTGATTTTTGGAACGAACGTGATCCAGAGGACTTGGAGTGCAAGTCAAGAAGCACCCGAGGCGGCCACGAGAGGGTAGGGCGCCCCCCCTATAGGGCGCGCCCCCTGTCTCGTGGGCCCCTCGGGCGGCCACCGACGTACTTCTTCCTCCTATATAAGCCTATGTACCCCGAAAACATCCAGGAAGCCAACGAAACACAATTTCCACCGCCGTAACCTTCTGTATCCGCGAGATACCATCTTGGAGCCTTCGCCGGTGCTCTGCCAGAGGGGGAATCGACCACGGAGGGCTTCTACATCAACACCATAGCCCCTCCGATGAGTTGTGAGTAGTTTACCACAGACCTTCGGGTCCATATCTATTAGCTAGATGGCTTCTTCTCTCTTTTTCGATCTTAATACAATGTTCTCCCCTCTCTTGTGGAGATCTATTCTATGTAAACTCTTTTTGTGGTTTGTTTGTCGAGATCCGATGAATTGTGGGTTTATGATCAAGTTTATCTATGAGAAATATTTGATCTCCACGGAATTATTTTATGTATGATTGAGTTATCTTTGCAAGTCTCTTTGAATTATCAGTTTGGTTTGGCCTACTAGATTGATCTTTCTTGCCATGGGTGAAGAGCTTAGCTTTGGGTTCAATCTTGTGCTGTCCTTACCCAGTGACAGAAAGGGTTGCAAGGCACGTATTGTATTGTTGCCATCGAGGATAAAAAGATGGGGTTTATATCATATTGCATGAGTTTATCCCTCTACATGATGTCATCTTGCTTAATGCGTTACTCTGTTCTTATGAACTTAATACTCTAGATGCAGGCAAGAGTCGGTCGATGTGTGGAGTAATAGTAGTAGATGCAGGCAGGAGTCGGTCTACTTGTTGCGGACGTGATGCCTATATACATGATCATGTCTAGATAATCTCATAATTATTCGCTTTTCTATCAATTACTCGACAGTAATTTGTTCACCCACCGTAATACTTATGCTATCTTGAGAGAAGCCACTAGTGAAACCTATGGCCCCCGAGTCTATCTCTTATCATATTTGCTTCCAATATACTTTTATTTGCATCTTTACTTTTTGCATCTATCTTATAAAATACCAAAAATATATTTATCTTATCATACTATCTCTATCAGATCTCACTTTCGCAAGTGGCCGTGAAGGGATTGACAACCCCTTTATTGCGTTGGTTGCGAGTTCTTTGTTTGTTTGTGTAGGTGCGTGGGACTTTTGAGGAGCCTCCTACTTGATTAATACCCTGGTTCTCAAAAACTTAGGGAAATACTTATGCTACTATTGCTGCATCACCCTTTCGTCTTCAAGGAAAACCAACGCAAGCTCAAGACGTAGCAGTGCGCCTTCCTATGCGATGGGTGAAGGTGTCTCGTCCGGGGATTCAAGGCTCGGCACTGCGTACTCGAGTGATGCTCCCTCACGAGACCCCTAGCCCGGCTGTAGCTTCTTTGTCTTGGGGGCAACCTTAGGAGGGAGGGCGTCGTCTTCATCTTGCCGGTTTCCAACTGTTGTAGCCTGGAAAGACGCTCGAGGGAGCACACCACATCCTTCTCTTGACAGGCGACCGTGATGATGTCGTCGCTTCCTGGCATCTTGAGGATGATATAGCCGTGGTGTGTGGCCACCATGAACTTGGACAGTACTGGGTACCCTAGGATGGCGTTGTAGGGCAGGCGGATGTCGGCGACGTCGATGTCGATGAGCTCGGTGCGGTAGTTGTTGCGCTTGCCGAAGGTGACTGGGAGGCGAACCTGCCTGATCGGGTGTGTTGATTCGTCGGTCACTCCTGAGAATGGCTTGGTGGGGTGCAGCTGGTAGTATGGCACCTGGAGCCTGTCGAACGTCTGGACGTAGAGAACGTTGAGCCCTGCTCCGCCATTAATGAGAGTCTTGGTGACGGTCACGTTGCTGATGACGGGGGAGAAGAGCATGGGAAGCGCGCCAGCGGTGGCCTTGCACTTGAGCCGTTCTGTGGAGTCGAAGGTGATGGCGCACTTGGACCACTTGAGGGGGCGAGTTGCCACAAGCTTGGGGAGCGCCGCATTGACCTCACGTGCAAACTGCTTGAAGACACGGTGGGAAGCTGGGGCCTGTGAGCCGTCCAAGATGCAGGCGATGGCCCACGGCTCCTGGAAGCCCCTAGCACCCTCGTCTTGATGGTGATCTTCGTTCCTTCTTGGCGGTGGAGGCAGAGGAGGCAAGGCTGCATTACCCTGAGGGCGGTCCTCATGAGGCTGCTCCCTCCAGTTGCCCTCGCGAGGTTGGTCCTGCTAGCGGTCCCCACGAGGCTGGTCGCGCCACTCCTGACGGCGGTCACATCCATCCCAGCGTCCTCCACCTCGGCCACCTTCGCGACCATAGCCCCGATCGTTGCGCTCGAGGCGTCGACCGAGGCAGCCGTCGTGGAGAGCCCTGAGCTCCTGGCAGTCACTGGTGTTGTGGGACATTGTGGAAGGCGCAGAATGGCCGCTTGCCCTTGGATGACTCGGGGTGGTCGCGGCCGCGCTTGGTCTCTAGCTTTGCCGCAAGCACGGCTGGCCCCTTACGCTTCATGTCCTTGGTCTTAGTCTTCTTGTCTTCTGGATCAGCATTAGGGAGCTCGAGGAGGGAGAGGCATCCCTGCTCAGCCCTCGCACACTTGTTCAACATATTGAACATCTCCAGAGCAGTGTAGGGGTCCTCATGGATGGAGAGCTCCTCCTTCATCTTGACGTCGCGGACGCCATCAGTGAAAGCGGAGATGATGGCCTCGTCAGACACATTGGGAATCTTGAGGCAGACGTTGTTGAAGTGCTGGATATACTTATGCAGGGTCTCCCAGGCTGCTGCTTGACACGGCGCAGGTTGCCTGCGGCCGGCGGACGGTCGCGAGTGCCCTGGAAGTTGGCGATGAAGTGGATGCGCATCTCCTCCCCGGAATAAACCGACCCCTCGGACAGGTTCAGGAGCCAAGAATGCGCGCCATCCTTGAGGGCCATCGGGAACCAATTTGACATGATCTTCTCGTCACCGTTGGTCGCCTCGATGCTCAGCTCGTAGAGTTGTAGGAACTCGGCGGGGTCTGCGATGCCGTCGTAGCATGGAGGCAGGTCAGGCTTGAACTGGCTCAGCCAAACGATGTTGCGGTGCTCTGCAGTGAATGCACGGCATCCTGCCGTGGCCATTGGAGGTCGTCGAGGGGGTGGAACGTGTTCCTAGTGCACGCGCACCGCCACCTCCTGTGGCGGCTAGCGAGCCTGGTGCTGGGGTGCTGGAAGCACGCGCGCTTCTCCTTGGGGACGTTGAACCACCTGGCAGAGCGGGTTGCGTCGTGGATCCATACGCCTTTGCTCGACGATGGCGCCCCGGGCCAGAGGCGGAGGAGGAGCCCCATGCATGACGTCACCCGATGCAGTGGGTGCTGAGGCAGCGAGCGAGCCGGCCCGTCGGAGCCCCCGTGCGCGATGCTGATGAGCTCGGTGATACGCTCGAGCCGCTCCTCGTAGAGATCACCCACGGGACAGTAGCGAAGAAGCTCATGTGCCGTGAGTAGCGCGGCCTGCGCGTCCACCTGGCCGCGGCGCGCGTGGGATGATGAAGCTGCTGGAGTTAGGGAAGGAGTAGCGGTGCGACCATCACGGCGCACCGGCGAGTGCAGCCATGAAGCTTGCTGCTCGTGGCCGACAGGGCCCGTGGCGGCGTTGGCCACTGGAGAAGGTGCGCGACGGGCGCAGCCGTCACCCACCGGAGCCGTCTGAGCGACGCGGGCGGCGACCGCAGTCCGACGCTCGGCGCGAGCCCTGCGCGCGTCGGCCATGGAGATGTTGGAGCGGAGATGGATCGAACGACGAAAGAGAGGATCCGACGCACCCCTACCTGGCACGCCAAATGTCGGATTTCGGGATCCGACAACCCTTGAGAGGTTCGAACTCTGGGGTGTGTGCGGAGATCTCAACCTGCACAGCCTGCCTACTCACGATCCTCCCTAGCCTAGCGCGTAGAGCTCACAGAGACACAAAGACACAGAGATTTGTACTGGTTCAGGCCACCATTGTGGTGTAATACCCTAATCTAGTGTGGTGTGGTGGATTGCCTCGTGGGGCTATGGATGAATTAGTACAAAGGATGAACAAGCCTCAGGAGGTGAGGTGTTCTTGAGCTGGTGTAGTGCTCGGGGTGGAATCGATCTCTCTCCACTATGGTGGTGGCTAAGTCCTATATATAGTGGCCTTGGTCCTCTTCCCAAATATGAGCGGGAAGGGATTCCACAACGGCGGGATTTGAAAGGGGACAAGTAGTACAGTCTATCCTGACAAAAGTAGTCTTCGCGTGCGAAAAGCCTCTGGTCGTGACGCTGCGGTGGGCTCGGTGATGACCTCCGTCCTGCCGTCCTGGCGGTCTTGCTCTTGTTGCGCCAGAATGGAAACCTTTGGTTAATTCCTCAGGACTCCGCGCCTGTGGCTTGCCTCGCTTGCACCGAAGAGGAAACCTACGCCCTGCACCCGCCTGGCGCACGCCTGGCCTTGGTCGTCATGGCTCACGTTAGCTATGCCTCGTAAGGTAGCTGCATAGATCTCTCCGCCCCTCTGGAGCCCTCCTGAGGAGGCCAACCCCTTCAGGGGTCTTGGCATCGTCCGCCTCATGAGGCTCGGCTCGCGAGGGTCTTGCTGTGTTGGTGTTGAAGCTGGGTCGTACCAGGCCGTGGATGAAGCCACGTGGTGGGCCACAAGTAGGCAGGACTGGATACGCCCAAGTCCAGGATGCCGACAACGACCCCTACTGCATGGAGGGTGCCTACTACTATGTTTAGGCCACCGACGATCATGAGTAGTTTAGGAGGATCCTAGGCAGGAGGCATGCGCCTCTTTTGATCTGTATCCCAGTTTGTGCTAGCCATCTTATGGCAACTTGTTTAACTTATGTCTATACTCAGATATGGTTGCTTCCGCTGACTCATTTATGTTCGAGCACTTGTATTCGAGCCCTCGAGGCCCCTGCCTTGTAATATGATGCTTGTATGACTTATTTTACTTTTAGAGTTGTGTTGTGATATCTTCTCGTGAGTCTCTCATCTTGATCATACACGTTTGCGTGCATGATTGGTGTATGATTGAATCGGGGGCGTCACAATTTGTTTGAGCTATCAAAAGCAACATATGAAATTAGTCCCAAAGTGATAGATATTCAAGAGGGATATAATAAAAACTTTCATGCAAATCATTGGATAAAATAAACTTTATTCCTTGTAATAGTTTTGTGATATGATGATATAATATGTGAGCCATGTTGAGTAATTAAGCTTTAGTAAGAATATTGATGTTAAGGTTTGTGATTCCCTATGCAAGCACGAAAGTCAATAGTTATGCAATGAAATTACATCCTAGTTATGGTGCATTATTCGGTGTTAGTTATTCTTAATGCTTGTTTATGAGATTTCCTGATTCTTGGTTAGATGCTTCTTAATCATTTGCTAGCCTTCATTTGCACTAAGTATGATCACTACTTGTGAATCCAAAATCCTTAAACTAGTTTTGTCATATGAGTCCACTATACCTACCTATACACTGTATTTTTTGCCGTTCTAAGAAAATTTGTATGTGCCATCTCTAATTTTCAAAATAAATTTCCTTTCTGTGTGCTCGTACCTCTCATGAAACGGTAGGGGGTGGCTGATATTTTTCCATGCTAGATGTGTTATTCTCAAGATGAGTGTTTATTCACTTGTCATTGCACGAGAGTATGGCAAATGTATTAGAGATGCCCAGTCCCGAAATGAAAAATGAATTTACTTTATGTTGTCAAATAATAAATTCCTTGGAAAGTGTTGGTATGGACGGCAACTATGGATTCGGTTAGCCGTGGAATGTGAAAGTATGGTGTAAAAAGGAATAAACTTTATTTTCTATTTGGGAACCGCCTATGATATATCTAGCATGGAAAGTATTGGGAACTACTCGATCATTTTATTTGACAAGAAAAGCATGCCACCCAAAATATTTTTATCTCTACCTTTTTTTGCTTTGAGCTCTGGCATCTCTACAAATCCCAACTTCCCTCTAAGAAGGGCCTTTATATTTACTTTATGCAATTGTTATTTTTATATGCATTGGGTGTAGCTAATATGCGAGTGTGTTTCATGAATGGATCAATGATTGAGCATAATGGGCTAGGGATAACTTGCTTTACTGTTGATATTTTGAAAGACATGGTTGCTTGTTGATATGCTTGAGTATTGAAATCTTCATATCAAAACTAGACTATTGCTTTGAATCATGTAAAAGTCCAAATGTCCATGCTACAAAGAAAAGAACATGTGATGACCATGTTAGGCAGCATTCCACATCAAAAATTCTGTTTTTATCATTTACCTACTCGAGGATGAGCAGGAATTAAGCTTGGGGATGCTGATACGTCTCCAACGTATCTATAATTTTTGATTGTTCCATGCTGATATATTATCATTCTTGGATGTTTTACAATCATTTTATAGCAACTTTATATCATTTTTTGGGACTAACCTATTGACATAGTGCCGAGTGACAGTTGCTGTTTTTGGCTTGTTTTTTACTTCGTAGAAAATCAATACCAAACAGAGTCCAAATGCAACAGAACTTTTTGGTGATTTTTGCTGGACCAGAAGACACATGATGGGCCAAGGAAGTACCAAAGGGGGGCTCCGAGGGGAGCACAACCCACCTGGGTGCGCCTGGGGGCCCAGGCGCGCCCTGGTGGGTTTTGCCCACCTCGGTGGCCTCCCGCACTGCATGTTTGCTTTATAAATACCCCTATTTTCCAAAAAACCTAGGGGAGTCGACGAAACACAATTCTAGCCGCCACAAGTTCCAGAAACCATAGATCCAATCTAGACACCATCACGGAGGGGTTCATTATCCGCATTGGTGCCTCTCTGATGATGCGTGAGTAGTTCATTGTAGACCTATAGGTCCGCAGTTAGTAGCTAGATGGCTTCCTCTCTCTCTCTCTCTCTCTCTCTCTCTCTCTCTCTCTCTCTTTAGATTCTCAATACAATGGTCTCTTGGAGATCTATTTGATGTAACTCTTTTTTTGGTGTTTTTGTTGGGATCCGATGAACTTTGAGTTTATGATCAGATCTATGTTTTTATCCATGAAACTTAATTGAGTCTTTTGATCTCTTATATGCATGATTACTTATAGCTCGTATTTCTTCTTCGAATATTTGGTTTAGTTAGGCCGGCTAGATCGATTTTTCTTGCCATGGGAAGCGGTGCTTTGTGATGGGTTTTGATCTTACAGTGCTCAATCCCAATGACAGAAGGGGAAATGACACGTATTTATCATTGTTATTAAGGATAACAAGATGGGGTCTATTCCTACATGAATAGATCTTGTCCACATCATTTCATCGTTCTTATTGCATTACTCTGTTTTTCCATGAAACTAATACACTAGATGCATGCTGGATAGCGGTCTATGTGTGGAGTAATAGTAGTAGATGCAGGAAGGAGTCGGTCTACTAATATTGGACGTGATGCCTATATAATGATCATTGCCTGGATATTGTCATAATTATTTGGAGTTCTATCAATTTCCCAACAGTAATTTGTTTACCCACCATATGCTATTTTTCTCGAGAGAAGCCACTAGTGAAATCTATGGCCCCCGGGTCTCTTCTTTATCATATTTCCTTCGAGACCTATTTTTATTCGCTTTTATTTTCAGATCTATTAATCCAAAAACCAAAAAATACCTTGCTGCAATTTATTGTTATTTATTTTATCTTGCGTTCCCGCGAGATCTATTTATCCAATTTACTTAAATTTTATCTATCTTTTTACCCGGGAGGGAGTGACAACCCCTCTTTTACGTCGGATTGCAAGTATTTGTTCTTTGTGTGCAGGTGCCGTTCACGTAGTGTTGCGTGGATCTCCTACAGTTTTGATAACCTTTGGTCTCATCACTAAGGGAAATACCTACCACAGTTGTGCTGCATCATCCCTTCCTCTCGGGGGAAATACCGACGTAGTTCAAGCCGCATCACAGAAAAAGTCAAAAGATTCATTGTTTTTCTACTCATTCAAAATGGTTCCATAGAAGAATGTGATGCATATATTTTGGGCAGATGGCACTGGAATAAGGAATTATCATTAGTATGGTGATCTGCTCGGTTTCTACACAACCTACAAGACCAAAAAATACCATCTGAAGTTTGCTCCATTTGTGGGAGTAAATGTTCATGGAGACAACTGCCTTTTTGCATGTGGTTTCATTCAAGATGAGAAGAATTAAACATTAGAGTGGCTATTAAACATATTTCTGAAATGCATGGGAGGGAAAGGTCCTAAATCTGTCAAAATGGATCAAGATGCCGCTATGAAAAAAGCAGTGCCTAAATGCTTTTCAAATTGCAAGCATAGGAATTATTTGTTCCACATTCTCACAAAAGCTTAGAACAAAGCTAGAAAGACATTTGGAAAGAACCAACACTTGAACGCTCAGTTTCATGACATAATCCTAAACTCCCAAACAGTGCAAGAATTTGAGCAACTATGGCCAGAAATGATTTAACAACATAATGTTCAGGATATCAAGTACTTTGGAATTATATGGAAAAACAGGAAGAGATTTGTACCAGAAGCGAAGGCACAAATGCTATATCCAAAGCAAATGTAGGTTCAAGTCACAGTGTGATTGCTTTCATGACAGAGTATGATAGAATATCGCAAAGCATTGACAGAGTATGATAACTAGAAGAACTGCTCCAACTATGTGGAGCGACTAGGCATTGGAAAAGCAGGCACCAAGACTGTATAACATGGGTATTTTCTACAAATTTCATCAAGAGTTAATGAATTCAACTAAGTTTCACATGGTCCAAGTTGAAAGAAACAAGCAGTATGAGGTGTTCAAGTCACCAACTCAAGCACTATTTGACTATAACCCCAGAACTTTCATAGTCATGGTGGACAGAGACTCTGAAACTTTCACATGCATATGTGGAAAATTTGAAAAGGAAGGCATACTATGCTCTCATGCACTCAAAGTCATGCAAACATTGAACATTGATGAGGTAGCAGAAAAGTATTTCATGGATAGATGGCGACCTAAAGAAAAGAAATCACATCAAGTTCATGAAGAAGTCACAAACCTGGAAGATTTGGATGAACAGATGGCATTCTTCTCATTCTCAAGAAGGTTGACTGAGTTATCTTCTCAAGCGTCAAAAAATCCTGCAAGGAGGGAAGTTCTCAATGAGCAAATAACTAATTTAGAAAAATTAATTTTGGCCATACCTTTCATGCCAGAAGGTTAGGATTCAAAAAGTTGTTCCTCAGAAGTAGCATCTGTGACTGCAGGAGTTTTGAGTTTGGGGAGTGTCGGTGTCAAAACCGGCAGACCTCGGGGTAGGGGTCCCGAGCTGTGGATCTGGGATCGATGGAGAACAAGGGACGACGAACACAGTGTTTACCCAGGTTCGGGCCCTCTCGAAGAGGTAATACCCTATGTCCTGCTTGATTATATTAGATGTGTAGTATGGTTTACATAGTAGATCTACCTCGAGATCAGCATGAGCTAAACCCTAAGGTGATGAAGTGATGAATATAGCTCTAGCCCTAAAGACTACAACCCTCGGTTTATATAGACACCGATAGGGTTAGGGGTACCGGAGATGGATTACAATAAGGGAGAAAGAGATCCTGCCAATCCTTGACTTGGAGGGCACACCACGGCTTCATAAATCTCCTGTCATTGTATGGCTTCCCCAGTCCAGCCCATATTCGATGGGACGACGCCCTAAGGACCCCTTAGCCCATGACTCCCTCAGTAGCCCCCGAACTTGCATCCAACGCTGGGGATTGTCCGCTGGAATCTTCATATCATCGGCTGGCGAGACGAGTTCCTTCATTCTCCTATTCAGTCTGGATCCATATTAATCTCATCGAACCCTATCCGGAACCAGAACTAATGTGCTCGGGCCCGAACAATTTCAAGAATCTGGGCTCCAAAGATATCTCAGGATCGAGGTGGGACCATCAGAGTTTAATGCCATTCCTCGAGGCAAGAGCTTCGTGCACCTTTTTAGAAGGTGTGTGTCCCGATGCCAATTTTCCACAAGCACGTCCTTCCAGCTTCAAGGTAAGATGCCCATTTATAGATCCAAAGCTGTGCGGGACAGTTTACCTCCCCCTTTCATAAGGAACAATATCGAAGAAATTCCCCGGTGCCATGGCTGACCTCCCAGGTTCATCCTCGCGCCTGCACGGTCCACTCCCAGGCGATTCGTGGAGCTGTTTAGTTTCATAACCTCAGCTGAGGCGCTTGCAAACGCAATGTTTCCTCCCACCAGAAGATTTGGTTCCCGTCCATGCCGGTCTCATCTCCATGGATGGCTGCACCCTCGCCAAGAACTCCCCCGCTCCGAGTAAGGAGGAGAAGGTATGTCTCATGCCCTTCCTTCTAAGAGGTTTGGGATTTCCTATCCATCCCTTTTTACGTGGTTTGCTGGGGTTCTATGGGTCCAGCTCCACAACCTCACCCCAGGGTCCATATTGCATATATCTGGCTTCATAGCCCTGTGCAAGACATTCTTGAGTTGCAAGGCCCACTTTGATTTGTGGAGGAAGTATTTCTGTCTTGCCCCTCTCGTCCGAGAAGGATCCATATTCGAGGTGGGCGGCGCTGAAGTATGGAGGATAGCTGGGAGAGGGTACCCAATTGGAACCCCACGAAATGACCCCAAAGGATGGACCTTGGAGTGGTTTATATTGAAGACGTTCCCCTCACCGATCCAATTTGGCAAGGGTTGCCCGAATACTCAAACGACCCGCCTATAAAGCGGTTCAACTGGCGACCCAGAGGCCCTTCCCAATAGGACAGCGAAGAGGTGCGTTCATTGGCGGCCAAGATCAGATTGCTAACTAGCAGTAAGCTAACCATGATCGAAGTATTGGCCATCGCCATTACCCGATGCGTGCAACCCCTCTAGCAAAGGGGCCATCCTTTGTGGTGCTACAACGAGACTAATGACATAACCCGCTACCAGCAACAAGGGCCAGATAATAAAGCAGCTCGGCTAATATATTGGCCGATCTCTTCAAGGAAGAGGAGGCAAATTTTGTTCGAATGAGTGTTCAGGAAGGTTGCTCCGGATACAATGGGTGAAATGGGTAAGCCACAATGCACTGCCTTAAGCTCACGGATTAGGCCTGAACTCTGACTGGTTGTATTTGAAAAGGGTTGGAGGCGTCAAGATGTGTCCATTAATTGCCCTCCTCCTCAACTGGAGGACCATTCCTGTGACGACGATCCGGGGTATCATGACGACCCAGAGATGTTGATTGATTTCTAAGACGGCGTATTTTATCAGGAGAGCCTTGATGGCGTCAAGGTCGCTGTGATAGCCGATCACCCCGGGGCTCTTCCCTCTTCCACGGTAAGTGAAAAGAAGACCCTCTCCTGAACAGGGCGCTCATTTCGCTCTATTCCCCACATGCTGACATCTTCTCCCAAGGGTTGTCGTACTATGCATCATACCGTCTTGGGAGGAGCACAGACCGCTCCAACTTCGGCCCCTAACAGGAGATCAAAGCGGAGGGCCTCCGCTGAAGCGGAAGCACCGCCTCCTCGGCCCAGAGGTAAAGTATTGTGGAATTATAACGAGGGTTTAAAAGAAAAGGAAACCGAGCTAGATCGGCAGGATGACTTGGACGCCCTTGAAGGAGAACAAGATATAGCTCGAGCTCAATCCGCGCTTTATCAGCAGCAAGCACAGTGCTACCAGAGCTGCGAAGTCCGGTTGAAGACATACAATGTGGGCGACCTCATCCTCCGTCTCCTCGAAAAGCAGAAGAATAAACTCTCGCCCAAATGGGAGGGCCCATACATCATTGATGAAGTACTTACACGAGGAGAATATCGCCTTCACCACCCGTCTGATGATTGCCTCGAACCGAACCTGTGGAACACAGCCCGACTGCGGCGCTTTTACGCCTGAGTTCGGCATTGCCACACGCATACATCCTCACCTCTTCATCCTTTTTTCTAGTAATTTTTATACGACATGTGTTTGGATAAACCGAACCATACAAAGCTGATACCATATACAACATTGAATGTGACACCCAGCTTTGCATGGGGGCTCCCTTAGAGGAGCCGAATAGTATAATCAATATAAATCACATTCGTTTTGATTACAGCCTTCTCACACCTTTCAAGCCAAAATATGCATTTATTTGACACAAGATCTTTGCCAAGCTGGGTTGCCTGGCTCCTGTGCTTACCCCTACATTCCCGATTGTTTGGCTTGGGAGTAAAGGGAGCACCTCTGCGACTGTTACTACCGGGTCATCCGGGACCGTACCTCAGATGGGTGAAGCCAAAAGCTAGCGTTCTTACAGAATACAATAAGTCGGCCTAAGGGAAGAGAATATAGCCTCGCGCTTATTACCAGGGTTTTCTCACAACCATTGGTCAACGTAGATCTCACATATCCAGACTGTAATTTTACCAGAAGAAAGGAACCTTTGGAGGAACTATTTTCATTAGAAGATGTTTCTTACGTCAAAAAGTAGTATAATATAAGTCTCCACACATGCTTCGTCTGTTCGAGCCAGATGGCCGGATTGCCTGGTTCCCGAAGTGTTGCCTTGTTTCCCAAGGCATGTAGTACAGAACACTTCCCGATCACTGATCGAGGAGGTAGAAGCCGATGGCCGGTTAAGAGAACATTCTTTTAAAAATAAGAACACAGATTAAGCTTGGTCAACGTAAAGTATACATAGATACATAGAATTGACAAAACTACTCTTGGTCAACATTGTCTATCAATTGATCTAAAGCACAATCCTTTTGAGAATAGCGAGCGGATGGCATAACATCATCATACACCAAGCTCAAAGGTATCTCTTAGGCATCACGGCCCACGGGACCAACCCGAGCCATATGCTCCAGGTCTAGCTTGGTGAAACGGGCTTTACCATAGCCCACGCCTCGCGTGCTCCTTCTTGGCAAGACGAGATCTTCCATAATTCAAACCTTTCCCGAGCTCCCACAAAGTGTCAGGCTAGTTTGGCCATACTCTCTGGCGGCGCATCTGACGGCCATAATCCCTTATCCATGCTCTTCATGGATTTCCGGGCCCTCTTGTAAGTCTTCGACAGCTCCTTTAAAAGGTTCCCGTCATAAGTGCTTGCTTCCTCCTCGGGCCGCCCAGTCAGGAGACCTAACAAGCAGGTGTGGCACATCATCATTAACACATCAATGATACTTTCCAACAAAATGGTAAGATCAACGCTTACCAAATATGCCACCTCTCACTTTCTGGTTTTCCTCCAAAGCTTGTGCCAGCTGAGTTTTCAAACTCTTAATCTCCTCAGCTTTCCACTAATTTTCTGCCTTGAGCTCATTCTTCTCCTCATGACTTCGCGTCAGCACCCGTTTACTAGCCTCCAGCTCCTTCTGCAACTCACTTACAGCTCCCACGCCTGTATGGAGAAAAGGTGTTAATACATTGGAGACACTGTATACCTTTCTATGCATTGTGAAACAGTTTTTTCCACTTACAGACAATCCGCTACTGGCCTTTCGAGCTGCATCCAGTTTGGCCTTAGTTTTGCCCAACTGTATCCGACTTACCTCAAGGTCCTCGGACAACTTTTTGCTCTGCTCTCTTGTGGCCTACAAAAACCATATCATTAGAAATCCTTAACTCAGTCAGCCCACCCAAATTAAGGCTTGCGGGCTAGTTGGTTACAGAACATGATATGCTTTCAAGCAAGTTTAGTTACATACCCGTACTTTGGTGGCAAAAAGGCCGGCGATCCCTTCAATACCTGTCTGGGCGGCTCCAAGGTACGCATCCACCAAATTAAAGGCACTAAAATCCTGATCGGCAAAGGCAGTATGATGTAAAGTTTCCCTCTGGCGCCGATGATTCATTATGCTCTCGACTTCAGAGTTGGTGACCGAAACATCATCGGAATCCGCCAGAGGCACGCTGGTTGCGCGTGTTCAGGGGAGCTCCGGCTTGTGCCGAAGACTTAGGAATGGAGCTGTGTTTCAGCGCACCCGGGGAATCTTCGGACCGATGCAGGGGCATTCTTCTTCTGCGAAATTAAAACATGCTTTAATAAAGGGGTGTTAAATCAGCAAAGCTTATAGGCAAGCAAACCTCCTTGATATTTCCGATATCGCCTGTTTCCCTTCTCTCTTATGCTTGCATTAGAACTGCTACTGCTTTTGTATGATCCTATTCTGATGCATAGCCTAATTTTGTAACCTGCAATTGCTACCTTACCTGCTTATCCTATATGTTTGGTATAGGTTGGTTAGTGATCCATTAGTGGCCCCTCACCTTGTCCCTAGTGCCCCCACAGGATTACCACACGACTCGATCAACGTGATCGACGTCCAGGGCCCGACATGTCACCTCACCCCCTTTAGTTGTATGACTCTGCAGAGCTACTATCAAGTGCCGAGGGTGATACCTTGTATAGCACTTATGATGAGATCTCTATAGTATAGTTAATTGGTCATGGTCTTCGACGGTGATTCCTCCTTCACCACTCCTGATAATGACTCTGTCGTGCAACCCATCAAGTGCGAACCATCCAGGGTGATTCCTCCTTAGTTCACCTTGACGGTTACATCAAATGGAATCCATCGAGGGTGATTCCTCAGATTCCCCTCTGATGTTTTAGACACATGGTTAGTTTGACTTTACTACAGCACCATGATGAAGTCGGGTCAGCCCCAAGGGTTAACCGCAAGAGAAATGTGACGAGTGGTGTGAAGTTGGGTTCACTTGGAGGGTACCCGCGAGTTTTCTAGGCGGCAAGGTCGGGCATTCTTAGCCCTTGCCATAAGTCCGTGAGACGGGGCGACGGGACCACATAGCATGGATCATTGATCATCACCGGGCGCTCCCAAGACATTAATGATTTGGATATGTGATCCAAGTAGGCCTCCGGCCTTTTCGCACTGACCACCACACGGGAATAAGTATGGGCACTCTGTATTGTATGTATCAGCCGAAAGTTTTTCGGATGTCAGAGACTGAGCGGCACGCGCCCGGGTGGCCCACGTAAGCACCTGCTGTTGGTGTCAAAACCGGAGGATCTCGAGTAGGGGGTCCCGAACTGTGCATCTAAAGCTAATGGTAATAGGAGGCGGGGGACACAATGTTTACCCAGGTTCGGGCCCTCTCTATGGAGGTAGCACCCTACTTCCTGCTTGATTGATCTTGATGAATATGAGTATTACAAGAGTTGATCTACCACAAGATCGTAATGGCTAAACCCTAGTAGTCTAGCCTATGAGATTATGATTGTTGTCCTACGGACTAAACCCTCCGGTTTATATAGACACCGGAGGGGGCTAGGGTTACACAAAGTCGGTTACAGAGAAGGGAATCTACATATCTGAATCGCCAAGCTTGCCTTCGTCGCCAAGGAGAGTCCCATCCGGACATGGGACAAAGTCTTCTATCATGTATCTTCATAGCCCAACTATCCGGCCAAAGTATATAGTGCGGCTGTCCGAGGACCCCTTAATCCAGGACTCCCTTAGTAGCCCCTGAACCAGGCTTCAATGACGATGAGTCCGGCGCGCAGATTGTCTTCGGCATTGCAAGGCAGGTTCCTTCTCCGAATATTCCAAAGTAAATTCCGAACACAAGAATCATGTCCGGCTCTACAAAACAAATCCCACACAAAGCCGTAGAGAGTACGGTATTTTCACGAGTCCAATCTACTGACAATTTTGGTAGCCCGACATTACGTCATCACTCGGCCATTATTTTGAATCGTTTTCTAGTCTGCCACTCCATGTTTTGAGAGGCGGTTTTTATTGGCACACCTTATCAAAGCAGAGATCATGTCCCCTTATTGAGGGATTTTCATCAACACGGGCGTGGGTAACCCAACCGTTCTATTGGCATGATTCCTTGGGAATAGGCATGTTTTAAGGCCACGGAGGGGATATTTGATGTTCGTCGCCTTTATAAAGGGGCTAAGGCCTGTCCTTTTTCGTCCACGCTAGTTCTTTTCTCCATCCCCCACCTCAAGTTCCAACACCCAAGGGTCAATCCAGTTGCTTCGAGCTTCCAGCCATGTCTGGACCCAACCTTCAAGGCTGGTGGATGGCCTCTTCTGTCACAGAGGAAGATATCTCAAAGCTTAGGGAGGCAAGATACTTGACTGTGGAAATCATCCACAGGCTTCCTGCTCAAGGGCAGGTTATCCCTACTCCCAGATCCAATGAGAGAGCCGTGTTTATCTCTCACTTCCTTTGAGGGCTTGGGTATGCTCTTCATCCCTTTGTTCGAGGGCTCATGTATTATTATGGGCTAGATTTCCATGATCTAGCTCTAGACTCCTTCCTTCACATCTCGGCGTTCATCATCATGTGCGAGGCCTTCCTCCGGATTTCCCCACACTTCGGCTTATGGTTTAAGACCTTTATTGTGAAACCAAAGATAATCGACGGGAAACAAGCGGAGTGCGGAGGTGCTTTAGTAAGCAAACTTACCACCTCTCCTAGGCCAAAGGGCTCTTTCACAGAATCTTCTGATTTATGGCAACGGGAGTGGTTTTACATTACCGAACCGCATGGAAAAAAGTGGGCTGCTACACTTGCGTTTCGATCTGGCCCTCCTTTACAGCTTGCATCGTGGATTAACAAGGGGTTGGACTGGTGATCCATTGACGAAGTGCAGACATTGCAAAGTCGCATTCATAGCCTCATTAAAAAGAGCACCGGTCTCACCAATGTAATCCAAGTAATGGTAATCCGCCGGATCCTTCCGTGCCAGCGGCGTCCTCTTCGTATGTGGGAGTTCAATCTGGAAGGTCCACGGACCCTTCAGCACTTCTCCGGCACAATGCTCAGAGGAATGTGGAATTTATTCTTTGGCGCACGAAAACAGTGGCCGGATACTACAGAAGACCTCGGCTTTGACTGCAATCACACGGATACTCCGGTAAGCTCTTGACTCCGAACACAGTTTAGTCAAATTACTCATAACAATGTACTAATAAAACTCTACTCGGCCAGGGCTGGCTAAAGAAGGCGGAGAGAATTAGGTGTTCGGCTCCACTTCCCGAAGATTCTGCCAATCTGGTGTTAACAAGGATGCTGGCTCCGGCACCATATCAAGTGCCGGCGGGGGAAGATGAGGAGGAGAGCGAATAGGCCCAAGGTGGCCTCCATTCTGGAGGCATACAAGGCAATTTGTCCGGGGAGATTGGAACTTCCACTTCCGAAGGTTGAAGGGAAGGGCAAGCTAACATCCCTTCTCCTCATGGGAAGAAAAGGACCGCCTTCGAAGACTCGAAGAGAAAAACTTCTAAGCAGGGGAAGGTATCCCAGTCAGGGGGTGACGTTGGCATGCAGTCACTTTGCAAAGATAGGCCCTTAGCCGAATCGTAAGTGAATCAGGCTGTTTTAAACATATCCCGTTCTTTCCTGGCTGTACGGGTAACATTTTAAACACATATTTGCAGTCTGACATGCAGCCCTCCTCAGCAGTCCTCCTCTTCGGGGGATCTTCTTCCAGAGATGATGGTGAGCGAGACGCCTCCATAGATCTCCCTACCTGATAAGGCAGACGATGCTGAGGTGTCGTCCCGGAGGATCTTTCCTGATCAACGAGTGGCGCAAGAGGCAGTGAAGACCGGGGCTGAAGGTAATACTTAGGCCGCCCAGGGTCCGGGGTGTGCGGCCTCTACAGGGAATAACAAAAGTCCCGGACTGTCCAATGTCCAAGGGACGACGCAACCTGTTCCGGATCTAGAGGCGGCGGATACATTGATGGACATGTTGCAACATGCGTCCGTCCCAGAGGAACATCGTACCTTGATGGGTACGGTGGTTGAAAGAGTTCGGTCCGCGAAAAGTGGACTGAATGAAGCTTTTACGAGCCTACTAAGAGGTTTCGAGGTACGTAGTGTAATTTCAATTATATTATAAATGCAAATTGCACTTGTGTATAGATAGTAACCCCTGAGACTCCGGTTGACATCCAAAGGGAGGCGATCAGAGGATCAAAAATATATGCCCAGGAAATGATCTGACTAATTGAAACATAGGATGTTACATCCGTGGCAACTGCCCAAGCTACAGAGGTAGCACATCTGAAGCAGAAAGTTGATGTAGAGGATGATGACATCACGCTTATTAACAAGAGGCTCGACGAGGCGCAAGGTATATCTCTGGGGCACTCAGTACATGCTAGTATTATGCTATGAGTGTGGCACTTAGAAGTTGTACATGCATAACTACAGACAGTGCTGCCGCTGTTGAGACCCTTCGGGCTGAACTTGCCCGGGCCAAGGAGCAAGCCAGGATGAGTAATGCGGCTGCCAAAAAGGTAGCCGCCAAATTAAAGGCCGATCAGACTGCTCGGCATCAGTGCAAGGATATCAACTATGGCACTTGAGCTAAAGGATGCCACTAGCCGATGCCAAGTTCTTGAAAAAGATAACAAAGCCAAAGCGGCCGATCTTGTCAAGGCCTTAAAAGAGGCAAACGAAGCCCGGTCTGAGTCTAGAGCAGCTTGGGAGGAGTTCTGACAAGCTGGGGAGATCGTGGCTAGTAAGCCCTTTTTATTGCAAACTAAGTTTGGCGATCCGAAGTATGCTCAGCTTAATCAACTGTGGAGTTCTCCAGACGCCTTTATGGACCTGCCGAAGAGTGCTGCCGATGAAAATCAGTTTTTCCACGCGCGAGAAGGACATGCGACGGAAAAGCTATTTTGGTCGCAATTTGACACGGCAAAGCGTCCACTATTGAATGAATAGATGGCCCAATGGGCCGAGCTCCATAAGATGTCCGGAGCTGCCATGAAGGACGTCGTAGTCCGGTTGTGGCCGACTGAGCCCCTTCCGAATAGTTATTTAGGTTTCGTGAGGTGGCTCGTGGATGCGGCACCGTGTACAGATGCTGTGAAGCGGTCAACATGCATAGAAGGTGCACGGATGGCCCTTGCCCGCGTTAAGACGTATTGGGCGAAGATGAAGGCCACCGATATTACAGCGCAAGGTCCACCCAAGGGCGAGGACCATCATATGCTAGAGCATTATTTTGAGGCCGTCCTGGAGGCTACCTGCTTGATAGAGGGTCAGTGCTCGAAAAATATTATGTTCGAGTAAAGTGTATCAAAATTGTAATAACAATATTATGATATATTTAAGGCTATGTTTTTATCCTCTTTTGCTTTTGGTGCCTCCTGTGCGGTTATCTTTTTTTTATATATACAATCTGAAAGTTTGCAGTCGTCGGCTTCAGCCCCCTCGCGTATAATGCGGGGGTGTTCGGAAAAGCACTTGATCACACTTGACCCAACGTCTTGGTCCGTTAAGGAGGTGTTAGTGCCACGAACTAGGCAATCGGACGATAGAGCTTTAACACTTTCACTTAGCCATAGGAGTTTGACGGTGGGGCTACTATATAGCCCCAGGTATGTCTACGGTTATCCGAATACGGTGCGTTTACATACGTGACCAGAAGGACGGTCCTTCGTTTAACACGGAGGGAATCGTGAAGATTCTGATGAGTCATCAAGTGATTGACCAGCTCTCGCCGCATCATGACAGTCAGTTTTCGGCTTTCTCTACTAAGGTGCTCATTCGGACGAGCCGGGACACAATCACAGTAGTTCTCCCTTTACTACCCTAGCCGATATAGCAGAATGTAAGGTAGTAAGCACAGGAGCCAGGCAACCCAACTATTGACCAAAGACATGATTCGGAGCTGATGCATATAAGGCCAAACTCGCGACGCCAAACACTCCCTACAGGTGTCCGGACTTTTCAATATACACCGGGCTGAATACAACCCCTGGTGATAGACCCTGGTATCAAGGCACGTGTCGGTGTACCAAAGTAGGGGCGCTCTTTTGTACCCCTTATTTGTGCACGGGCAATCAGAGCCGTGCCCACGGCCACACTTAAGCAGGGCAGAGAGGAAATCAAAGACACAAGTTGGCCAAAGAAATGCCAAGACAGAGACGCAAAGAACAAGAGGGCGAGGTGGACTCCCCCGGCAAGACCCTTGCCGGGGCGACCCCTGCGGCCCCGGCAAGGACCTTGCCGGGGCAACTTACCCGACGCCAGCGGAGCGCGCCACCCTTGAGCCCCAGTTTTTCCAACATCGCCAACCACGTTGGGACCTGGACTCGGGAGGCGCCTCCATCATGGCATGAAGATCTTTGTGAAGAAAAGAAACGCTCCAAATCAGAAGAGGATTAGAAGACGACGAACGTCGGCAAGATCCTTGCCGAGGAAACCCACAAGGCGCCCCCCTGATATGTCCATTTAGCATCATGCTTTTATATCAATATTTATTGCATTATGGGTTGTTATTACACATTATATCTCAATACTTATGGCTATTCTCTCTTATTTTACAAGGTTTACCATGAAGAGGGGGAATGCCGGCAGCTGGAATTCTAGCTGGAAAAGGAGCAAACATTGGAAACCTATTATGCACTGCTCCAAAAATCCTGAAACTCCATGAAACCTATTTTTGGAATTAATAAGAATTATTGAGGGGAAGAAATACATCAGGGGGCCCACACCCTGTCCCGGAGGGTGGGGGCGCGCCCAACCCTACTGGGCGCTCCCCTGTCTCCTAGGCCCCCTGGTGGCCCCCCGGTGTCCATCTTCAGCTATATGAAGGCTTTTACCCTGGAAAAAACCGTGGGCAAGCTCACGGGACGAAACTCCGGCGCCACGAGGCGGAACCTTGGTGGAATCAATCTAGGGCTCCGGCGGAGCTATTCTACCGGGGATACTTCCCTCCGGGAGGGGGAAATCATCACCAAGGTCATCACCAACGATCCTCTCATTGGGAGGGGGTCAATCTCCATCAACATCTTCACCAGCACCATCTCCTCTCAAAACCCTAGTTCATCTCTTGTATCCAATCTTGTATCAAAACCACAAATTGGTACCTGTGGGTTGCTAATAGTGTTGATTACTCCTTGTAGTTGATGCTAATTGGTTTACCTGTTGGAAGATCATATGTTCAGATCCTTAATGCATATTATTACTCCTCTGATTATGAACATGAATATGCTTTGTGAGTACTTACGTTTGTTTCTGAGGACATGGGTGAAGTCTTACTATTAGTAGTCATGTGAATTTGGTATTCGTTCGATATTTTGATGAGATGTATGTCGTCTTTTCCTCTAGTGGTGTTATCTGAACATCGACTACATGACACTTCACCATTATTTGGGCCTAGAGGAAGGCATTGGGAAGTAATAAGTAGATGATGGGTTGCTAGAGTGACAGAAGCTTAAACCCTAGTTTATGCGTTGCTTCGTTAGGGGCTGATTTGGATCCATACGTTTAATGTTGTGGTTAGGTTTACCTTAATACTTCTTTTGTAGTTGCGGACGCTTGCAATAGGGGTTAATCATAAGTGGGATGCTTGTCCAAGTAAGGGCAGTACCCAAGCACCGGTCCACCCACATATCAAATTATCAAAGTACCGAACGCGAATCATATGAATGTGATGAAAACTAGCTTGACGATAATTCCCATGTGTCCTCGGGAGCTCCTTTCTGATTATAAGAAATTGTCCAGGCTTATCCTTTGCTACATAAAGGACTGGGCCACCTTGCTACACTTTATTTAACTTATTTACTTGTTACTCGTTACAATTTATCTTATCACAAAACTATCTATCACCTACAATTTCAGTGCTTGCAGAGAAAACCTTACTGAAAACCGCTTATCATTTCCTTCTGCTCCTCGTTGGGTTCGACACTCTTACTTATCTAAAGGACTATGATAGATCCCCTACACTTGTGGGTCATCAAGACTCTTTTTTAGCGCCATTGTCGGGGAGTGTAGCGCTTTTGGTGAGTGGAACTTGGTAAGGAAACATTTATATAGTGTGCTAAAATTTTCTGTTACTTGTCACTATGGAAACTAATCCTTTTAGGGGCTTGTTTGGGGTATCTTCACCCCGACCAGAAGAGCAAAGAGTTTCTCCTCAACCTACTGAACTTTTTGAAAATATTTACTTTGAGATTCCTTCGGGTATGATAGATAAACTGCTAGCTAATCCATTTGCAAGAGATGGAACATTGCATCCCGATTTATACCTTATCTTTGTGGATGGAGTTTGTGGATTATTTAAGCTTGCAGGTATTCCCGATGATGTTGTCAAAAGGAAGGTCTTCCCTTTATCTTTGAAGGGAGATGCATTGACATGGTATAGGCTATGTGATGATATGAGATCTTGGAATTATAAGCGATTGAAGTTGGAATTTCACCAGAAGTTCTATCCTATGCATCTTGTTCATTGTGATCGTAATTACATATATAATTTCTAGCCTCGCAAAGGAGAAAGCATCACTCAAGCTTGGGGGAGGCTTAAGTCAATGTTATATTCATGTCCCAATCATGAGCTCTCCCGGGAAATGATTATTCAAAACTTTTATGCTCGGCTTTCTCTTAATGATCGCAACCTGCTCGATACTTCCTGTGCTGGTTCTTATATGCTGAAGACTATTGATTTCAAATGGGACTTATTGGAAAGAATTAAACGCAACTCTGAAGATTGGGGTGTCGACGATGGTAAGGAGTCAGGTATGACACCTAAGTTAGATTGTGTTATATCTTTTATGGATACCGATGCTTTTCGCGGATTTAGCGCTAAGTATGGCTTGACTCTGAGATAGTAGCTTCTCTCTGTGAATCTTTTGCTACTCACGTTGATCTCCCTAAAGAGAAATGGTTTAAATATAATCCTCCTGTTGAAGTGAAAGTAGTTGCACCTATTATAGTTGAAGAAAAGACTATCACCTATAGTGATCCTATTGTTCCTACTACTTATGTTGAGAAACCTCCTTTTCCTGTTAGGATAAAGGATCATGCTAAAACTTCGACTGTTGTTCGTAAGAGTAATACTAGGACTTATACACCTCCTGAGCAAATCAATGTTGAACCTAGTATTGCTATGGTTAAAGATCTCCTGGATGATGATTTAGATGGGCACGTTATTTATTTTTGTGATGAAACTGCTAATATTGCTAGACCAGACACTAAGATACATAGACCTGTCGTAGGCACGCCTGTTATTTCTGTTAAAATAGGAGATCATTGTTATCATGGCTTATGTGATATGGGTGCTAGTGCTAGTGCAATACCTTATACCTTATATCAAGAAATTATGCATGACATTGCACCCATTGAATTAGAAGACATTGATGTTACCATTAAGCTTGCTAATAGGGATACCATTAAACCAATTGGGATTGTTAGAGATGTTGAAGTCTTGTGTGGGAAGGTTAAATACCCTGCTGATTTTCTTGTTCTTGGCTCCCCGCAAGATGATTTTTATCCCATTATTTTTGGTAGACCCTTCTTGAATACAGCTAGTGCTAAGATTGATTGTGAAAAAGACACTGTCACCATTGGCTTAGATGGTATGTCTCATGAGTTCAATTTTGCTAAGTTCCATAGACAACCTCATGATAGGGAACCACCTAGTAAAGATGAGATTATTGGTCTTGCTTCCATTGCAGTGCCTCCTACTGATCCGTTAGAACAATATTTGCTAGACCATGAAAATGATATGTTTATGAAGGAAAGAAGGGAAATAGATGAAGTGTTCCTTAAACAGGAACCCGTGCTGAAACATAATCTTCCCATTGAAATTCTTGGGGATCCCCCTCCACCCAAGGGTGATCACGTGTTTGAACTCAAACCATTACCTGATAATCTTAAGTATGCTTATCTTGATGAAAAGAAAATATATCCCGTTATTATTAGTGCTAACCTTTCAGAGCAAGAAGAAGAAAGATTATTGAAAACTCTTAAGAAGCACCGAGCTGCTATTGGATATACTCTGGATGATCTTAAGGGCGTTAGTCCCATGTTATGCCAACATAAAATTAAATTGGAGGACGATGCCAAACCAGTTAGAGATCCTCAACGAGGACTGAATCCCAAGATGAAATAAGTGGTAAGAAAGGAGATACTAAAGCTCCTTGAGGCAGGTATAATTTATCCCGTTACTGATAGTGATTGGGTAAGCCCTGTCTATTGTGTTCCTAAAAAGGGAGGTATTACCATTGTTCCTAATGATAAAGATGAATTGATCCCGCAAAGAATTATTACAGGTTATAGGATGGTAATTGATTTCCATAAATTAAATAAGGCTACTAAGAAAGATCATTACCCCTTACCTTTTATTGATCAAATGCTAGAAAGACTATCCAAACACACACATTTCTGCTTTCTAGATGGTTACTCTGGTTTCTCTCAAATACCTGTGTCAGCGGGGGATCAATCAAAAACTACTTTTACTTGCCCTTTCGGTACTTTTGCTTATAGACGTATGCCTTTTGGTTTATGTAATGCACCTGCTACCTTTCAGAGATGCATGATGGCTATATTCGCTGACTTTTGTGAAAAGATTTGTGAGGTATTCATGGATGACTTCTCCGTTTATGGATCCTCTTTTGATGATTGTTTGAGCAACCTTGATCGAGTTTTGCAGAGATGCAAAGACACTAGTCTCATCCTGAATTGGGAAAAGTGTCACTTTATGGTTAATGAAGGCATTGTCTTGGGGCACAAGATTTTTGAGAGAGGTATTGAAGTTGATAAAGCTAAAGTTGATGCTATTGAAAAGATGCCATGTCCCAAGGACATAAAAGGTATAAGAAGTTTCCTTGGTCATGCCGGTTTTTATAGGAGGTTCATTAAGGACTTTTCTAAAATCTCTAGGCCTCTGACTAATTTATTGCAAAAAGATATTCCTTTTGTCTTTGATGATGATTGTGTAGAAGCATTTGAAATACTTAAGAAAGCTTTGATCACTGCACCTATTGTTCAGCCACCGGATTGGAATTTACCTTTTGAAATTATGTGTGATGCTAGTGATTATGTTGTAGGTGTTGTTATAGGGCAAAGAGTTGATAAGAAATTGAATGTTATCCAGTATGCTAGTAAGACTCTTGATACTGCCCAGAGAAATTATGCTACTACTGAAAAAGAATTCTTAGCAGTTGTGTTTGCATGTGATAAGTTTAGACCTTATATTGTTGATTCCAAAGTTACTATTCACACTGTTCATGCTGCTATTAAATATTTTATGGAAAAGAAAGATGCTAAGCCTAGGCTCATTAGATGGGTTCTCCTGCTCCAAGAATTTGATTTACATATTATTGATAGAAAGGGAGTTGAGAACCCCATTGCAGACAACTTGTCTAGGTTAGAGAATGTTCTTGATGACCCACTGCCTATTGACGATAGCTTTCCTGATGAACAATTAGCGGTCATTAATGCTTCTCGTACTGCTCCTTGGTATGCTGATTATGCTAATTACATTGTTGCTAAATTTATACCGCCTAGTTTCACATACCAGCAAAAGAAAAAGTTCTTTTATGATTTAAGACATTACTTCTGGGATGACCCACACCTTTATAAAGGAGTAGATGGTGTTATTAGACGTTGTGTGCCTGAGCATGAACAGGAACAGATCCTACGCAAGTGTCACTCTGAATCTTATGGAGGACACCATGTTGGAGATAGAACTGCACACAAGGTACTACAATCTGGTTTTATTGTCCTACTCTCTTCAAAGATGCTCGTAAGTTTGTCTTATCTTGTGATGAATGTCAAAGAATAGGTAACATTAGTAGACATCAAGAAATGCCTATGAATTACTCTCTTGTTATTGACCCGTTCGATGTTTGGGGCTTTGATTATATGGGACCTTTTCCTGCCTCTAATGGTTATACACATATTTTAGTTGCTGTTGATTACGTTACTAAGTGGGTAGAAGCTATTCCAACTAGTAGTGCTGATCATAACACTTCTATTAAAATGCTTAAAGAAGTTATTTTTCCGAGGTTTGGAGTCCCTAGTTATCTTATGACTGATGGTGATTCACATTTTATTCATGGTGCTTTCCGTAAGATGCTTGCTAAGTATGATGTCAATCATAGAATCGCATCTCCTTATCATTCGGAGTCTAGTAGTCAAGTAGAGTTGAGCAATAGAGAGCTCAAATTAATTTTGCAAAAGACTGTGAATAGATCTAGAAAGAATTGGTCCAAGAAACTTGATGATGCATTATGGGCCTATAGAACTGCATACAAAAATCCTATGGGTATGTCTCCATATAAGATGGTTTATGGAAAAGCGTGTCATTTACCTCTTGAACTTGAACATAAAGCATATTGGGCTATGAAAGAGATCAACTATGACTTCAAACTTGCCGGTGAGAAGAGGTTGTTTGATATTTGCTCACTTGATGAATGGAGAACCCAAGCCTATGAGAATGCCAAGCTATTCAAAGAAAAAGTCAAATGCTCGCATGACAAAAGGATACAAAAGTGTGAGTTTAACGTAGGAGATTATGTGTTATTATTCAACTCTCATTTAAGATTTTTGGCAGGAAAACTTCTCTCTAAATGGGAAGGTCCTTATGTTATCGAGGAGGTCTATCGTTCTGGTGCCATAAAAATCAACAACTTCAAAGGCACAAGTCCGAGGGTGGTAAACGGTCAAAGAATTAAACATTATATTTCAGGTAATCCTATCAATGTTGAAACTAATATTATTGAAACCATAACACCAGAGGAATACATAAGGGACACTTTCCAGAACGTTCCAGACTCCGAAAAGGAATAGGTATGTGGTATGCTAAGTAAACCGACTCCAAAATAACTCCAATGGCAATTTTTATCAGTTTTGGAATATTTAAGAATTTTAGGAAGAAAGAAGTAGTCCGAAAGGGACACGAGGCCCACACGAGAGTGGAGGGCGCGCCCACCCTTACTGGGCACGCCCCCCTGTCTCGTGGGCACCTCGTGTGCCTCCCGGACTCCGTTTTCTTGCATGTTACGTATTTTGGTCGGTAAAAATTCATTATATATACTCCCGAAGGTTTTGACCACCATATCACGCAAATATCCTTTGTTTTCATTTCGAGCTGTTTCTGTTGCAGATCAAGAGCACCATGACGTCGCCCTCCTCCAACAACGAAGACAAGGATGCGTGGCTATTAAAGATAAAGGAAAAGAGAAGAACCGGAAGAGATCAACAAGGATGAAGGCATCAAGAAGGCCATGGAGGTTCAAGCTCCGGCGGTGAAAGAAGAAGACATCCCTCAACCTTTACCTAACCTCTTTACTCCAACAGAAATTGAAGCTTTCAAGATGATTGAGTTAGCTCGCATACAGAACAAGTATCTCACACAGGAGAATATTCTGTTGAAGGATCATATCGCCAGACTCAAGGGCATTATCCGCAAGTTGGAGGAGCTTTTACACTCAATGTGCGATTATCCACCGTCATCATCACCACCTGCATCACCTCCGAGGACATAATCACACGGGTATGGTCACTCCCCTTGGCAACTGCCAAGCTTGGGGGAGGTGCCCCGGTACCGTATCACCATCACACTCCTATCTTTACCGTTTTATTCAGCTCGATCCTTTTAGTAGTATCTTGATTAGTAGATTGAAGTTTTGATATCAAGTAGTTTTGAGTTTTGCTTTGCGATCTCTTTATGTAATCGAGTCCGTGAGCTATCTATAATAAAGATTAGTGTTGAGTCAAGGGCTTTGCTATGTTGCTATGATCTTGAGGAAGTAGAAAGAATAAAGGAGTTCATATTGATCTTGTGGATAGTGATGACTTCACATATAGAAAGTATGAGGCATAAAAGTTATTGAGAGTTGATAAACGTAGTTTTGGTCATCGTTGCAATTAACAAGAAGTGATAAGGAAAGAGAGGTTCACATATAAATATATTATCTTGGACACCTTTTATGATTGGGAGCAATCATTAAGTATGATATGCTAAAAGAGTTGACGTTGGACAAGGAAGACGACGTAATGGTTTATGTTTTCTCACATCTTAGTTAAAGTATATTGTCATTGACCTTCCAAACATGTTGAGCTTGCCTTTCCCCCTCATGCTAGCCAAATTCCTTGCACCAAGTAGAGATACTACTTGTGCTTCCAAATATCCTTAAACCCAGTTTTGCCATGAGAGTCCACCATACCTACCTATGCATTGAGTAAGATCCTTCAAGTAAGTTGTCATGTCGCAGGCAATAAAAATTGTTATCTAAATATGTATGAATTATTAGTGCAGAGAAAATAAGCTTTGTACGATCTTGTTGTGGAAGTAATAAAAGCGACGGACTGCATAATAAAGGTCCACATACAAGGGGCAATATAAAGTGATGTTCTTTTGCATTAAGATTTTGTGCATCCAACCCCAAAAGCACATGACAACCTCTGCTTCCCTCTGCGAAGGGCCTATCTTTTACTTTATGTTTTTACTTTATGCTTGAGTCAAGGTGATCCTCACCTTTCCCTTTTTCATTTTATCCTTTGGCAAGCTCCTCATGTTTGAAAGATCATGACATATATATCCAATTGGATGTAAGTTAGCATGGGCTATTATTGTTGACATCACCTAAAGGTGAATACGTTGGGAGGAAACACAATAAGCCCCTATCTTTCTTAGTGTTCGGCTGAAACTCCATAACCACAAGTATTGCGTGAGTGTTAGCAATTATAGAAGACTACAAGATAGTTGAGTATGTGAACTTGCTGAAAAGCTCTATTGTTGACTCTTTCTGATGTTATGATAAATTGCAATTGCTTCAATGACTGAGATTATAGTTTGTTAGTTCTCAATGATGTTTTTGAACCATACTTGACATTGTGAATTGATTGTTACTTGAGCATAATAAATCATATGATAAAATCTATATATGTTGCTGTTATAAGAATGATCATGATGCCCTCATGTCCGTATTTTATTTTTATCGACACCTCCATCTCTAAACATGTGGACATATTTTTCGATATCGGCTTCCGCTTGAGGACAAGCGAGGTCTAAGCTTGGGGGAGTTGATACGTCCATTTTGCATCATGCTTTTATATCAATATTTATCGCATTATGGGCTGTTATTACACATTATATCTCAATACTTATGGCTATTCTCTCTTATTTTACAAGGTTTACCATGTAGAGGGGGAATGCCGACAGTTGGAATTCTGGCTGGAAAAGGAGCAAACATTGGAAACCTATTCTGCACTGCTCCAAAAATCCTGAAACTCCACGAAACCTATTTTTGGAGTTAATAAGAATTATTGAGCGGAAGAAATACATCAGGGGGCCCACACCCTATCCAGGAGGGTGGGGGCGCGCCCAACCCTATTGGGCGCGCCCCTGTCTCCTGGGCCCCCTGGTGGCCCCTCGATGTCCATCTTCTGCTATATGAAGGCTTTTACCCTGAAAAAAATCGTGGGCAAGCTTACGGGACGAAACTCTGCCGCCACGAGGTGGAACCTTGGTGGAATCAATCTAGGGCTCCGGCGGAGCTGTTCTGCCGGGGATACTTCCCTCCGGGAGGGGGAAATCGTCACCAACGTCATCACCAACGATCCTCTCATAGGGAGGGGGTCAATCTCCATCAACATCTTCACCAGCACCATCTCCTCTCAAAACTCTAGTTCATCTCTTGTATCCAATCTTGTATCAAAACCACAAATTGGTACCTGTGGGTTGCTAATAGTGTTGATTACTCCTTGTAGTTGATGCTAATTGGTTTACTTGGTGGAAGATCGTATGTTCAGATCCTTAATGCATATTATTACTCCTCTGATTATGAACATGAATATGCTTTGTGAGTAGTTACGTTTGTTCCTGAGGACATGGGTGAAGTCTTGCTATTAGTAGTCATGTGAATTTGGTATTCGTTCGATATTTCGATGAGATGTATGTTGTCTTTTCCTCTAGTGGTGTTATGTGAACGTCGATACATGACACTTCACCATTATTTGGGCCTAGAGGAAGGCATTGGGAAGTAATAAGTAGATTATGGGTTGCTAGAGTGACAGAAGCTTAAACCCTAGTTTATGCGTTGCTTTGTTAGGGGATGATTTGGATCCGTACGTTTAATGCTGTGGTTAGGTTTACCTTAATACTTCTTTTGTAGTTGCGGACGCTTGCAATAGGGGTTAATCATAAGTGGGATGCTTGTCCAATTAAGGGCAGTACCCAAGCACCGGTCCACCCACATATCAAATTATCAAAGTACCGGACGTGAATCATATGAACGTGATGAAAACTAGCTTGACGATAATTCCCATGTGTCCTCGGGAGCTCCTTTCTCATTATAAGAAATTGTCCAAGCTTATCCTTTGCTACATAAAGGATTGGGCCACCTTGCTGCACTTTATTTAATGTATTTACTTGTTACTCGTTACAATTTATCTTATCACAAAACTATCTATCACCTACAATTTCAGTGCTTGTAGAGAAAACCTTACTGAAAACCGCTTATCATTTCCTTCTGCTCCTCGGTGGGTTCGACACTCTTACTTATCGGAAGGACTACGATAGATCCCCTACACTTGTGGGTCATCACCCCCCCCCCCCGGCCAGATCCTTGCCGGGGATGACCGCAACGCCACGGCAAGACCCTTGCCTGGGCCCCGGCAAGGCCCTTGCCGAGGACGTCCGCGAGGCCACAGTCAGGCCCGCACCCGCCAAGCTTCTACCACCGCTCCCATGCAGCTACCAGCCCGCCAGTTGGGCAGGTGCCTGCATGTCGGCATGAGGCTTCTCGGCCAACTCAGCGCATGGCTACGTGGTGGCATGCAAATCTTCGTCAAGGCACTACCACCGCGCCACCTCAGCAGCCTCCCAGCCTACATGGCACTGACCGCCTCGCTGGCCCAGGCGTGTGTCAAGGCAGGGCGAAGCGACGGTAAAGTGAAGGGGACACGTCAGAGGCGCATTAAATGTGTATTGTCCCATAATGACAAGCGATAGGCTTAACCACAGTACCCGATGCCACCTCATGTGTGCCACTGTGGCGATCCCCTTGCCTATAAAAGGAGGCCCAAGGCATCCAGGAGAAGGATTCGGACCCTTGGACAAGTTACGCTCAGTGTAGCTCGCCCAAGGACTCCAAGAACACAGATATACACATCAAAGCAGGATTAGGGTATTACGCATCCTTGCGGCCCAAACCTGGGTAAACGACCCGTGTGCTCGTACTGACTGCTGATCCCGCTCTCCTCATGACCCAGCTCCCCGCAACCGTAGTAGGGATTCTTATGATCCCATAGGTGTCGTTTTCCACCGACATCTTTGGCACGCCAGGAAGGGGGCGCGCAGTAGTGAGAATCTTGTTTAGCAGCCAGTAGTACAGCTCTTCGTCGCCGTGGCTCCCAAGAGGAAGACGACCACGACGATCAGTTCATCCGGGACCGGACTGCCTGTACCGGTGTGGACCAGTAGCGGGCCAGTCGCAGAAAGAACCCGTGGCGTGGCCCGCGAACATCCACATCACCCTAGCAGTCCGGGCCTGGTGAGCGACGTCGTTCGTGCGCCAGGCGACGAGCCACACACCACAAACTCCAGAGATGGAGTTGGGGCCCCCGCTGGTGGCACGGGGCCCTCCAGGGGCGTCGTCGTGCTGCCAGACGGTGGCGCAGCAACCTCCAAGACAACTACACCGGCGCCCACGGCGCGATCTTCTCAAGTTGTGCGTGATGAGCAGCGTCGCCCCGCTGGTGACCCTGGGCATCTCCCTGGGAAGAGTCATGTGTGCCCTTCACGTGACGAGGAGGGCCAGCATGCGCGCCGAGGTGTTGGCAAAAATGGCGGACAGCCGCAGGGCCGTGATAGAGCTCCTTCTAATGTAGTTATAAGTCGAGGCGCGTCACGGTCCACACAGCTTTCGCTGCCACCCACACCAGCAGAAGCTCTAGCGCGCGCAGCTGCTCCTCGACTTTCCTCCTGCTGCGGAGAAGCTTGAAGAATGGAAGGCCACTGTCCGGAGCCTCGTCGGCATCGCCAACAAAGATGATCTGCGATCGGCGGGGCCCGTAGGTCGTTGCTCCGTCAAGCCACCGCATGCCAGCGGTGGACGGGCCGGAGGCGATGCAGCCACGGTGCACTCTCTTCCTCCACACCAGCCATTGCGGGTGTTGATCCGTCATGATGACGCTTGTGATGATATCTCCATAGCGTTGTCCAATCCGCAAACCCACCGTGATCAACTCAAGTTCTTCGGGAGCGAGCCCATGAAGACGCTCGAACCACCATCGAGCGCCGGTGTGATGTGCGCCACTAGTCGGACAGGTGGGCAGGGCCCACTATGGACCACCCAGCACCGGGAGGCTACGGTGGCCTACCCTACGAGGTGGGCTGTCCAGCCTTCACCCGTGAGCTGCGGCAGTTCCAGTGGCCCTCCCACCGCACGTTCAAGCCCGACGTTGGCGAGAAGTACAACGGCAAGACTCACCCGTTGTAGTTCCTCAGCATCTACACCATCCCGATGCAAGCTGCTGGGGCACGCGACGATAAAGTGCTTGCCAATTACTTCCCGTTGGCACTCAAGACCAATGTTATGTCATGGTTGATGCACTTGCCAGTGGACTCCATTTCTTCTTGGTCGGATCTGTGTCATGAGTTTGTTGGTCCCTTTACTGGAGGCCACCAAGCTCATGGCCAGGCGAGCGATTTGCACATCATCCCCTAGAAGGAAGGAGAAAACTTGCGCAAGTACATCCAAAGGTTTAGCCGAGTGCAGTATAACATCCCAGACGTTCATCCTGCCGCCGTGATCAGTGCATTCCATCAGAATGTGCGCAACCGCAAGATGCGTGAGGAGCTGGCGATGAACAAGGTCAAGGATGTAGCCGAGCTTTATGTTTTGGTCGATTGGTGCGCCCGAGCTGAAGAGTGGAGGAAGTACCCCGGTGAGGATGCCGGCGCGGAAACCGACTTCACAGATGACACCGCCACCCTGGCAAAGAAGGGTCGGCGCCATAACAGGAAGCACAAGGGCAAGACCGTGCTTGCTGTCGAGGGGTCCGACGACACTGGCACTGCCAAGAAGGCCAAGGCAAGCGACCCCGGCAAGGAGGTTGCTGGGTGTGCCGCTTGCCGGGCCTTGGCGGCTGCCGACAAGCTAGGGGGCTCCGACAAGAAGTATTGCAAGATCCACCACACCAAAGGCCACGACCTCCAGAACTGCCGGCTAGTTGAGCTGCTCGCTGAGAAGCAGAAAGCTGAGTATGAGCGGCGGGACAAGGAGAAGGCCCAAGAGGGTGCCGAAGGATCCGGCAAGAAGCGCAGCGGCCAAGGAGGCCACCACGGCAAGGATAATCAGCAAGAGAGGCCCGCCCGGGGCCACGACAAGAAGCAGGAAGACGATGATCATGACGAGGACGATGAGTCCGGTGACCACAAGATCCAGAAAGCTACAGAGGCCATGTGCATCGATGGTGGCGCCTCGCTGCATGCGTCCCATTGCTAGCTCAAGCAGTGGGCGCGTGAGATCACAGTGGTGGAGCCGTCACTCGATGCACGGAAGCCACTGAAGTGGTCTAGCACGCCTATCATCTTTGACACCGAGGACCACCCTGACCGCACTACTGCGGTCGGGTGCTTGCTGTTGTTGGTTTCACCAGTGATCCGCAACCTCAATGTGACGAAGATGCTAGTTGATGGCGGGGCCGGTCTGAACTTGATCTCGCCTGTTGTGATCAAGAGGCTGCAGATCCCTGATGGAGACCTCGAGGAGACAGGCACGTTCCAAGGGGTCAACCCAGGGAGGAGCCAGCCGAAGGGAAAGGTCACGCTGCTCGTGACATTTGGAGCTGAGTTGAACTATAGGACGGAGAGGATTGTCTTCGATGTAGCCGAGATCCCCTTGCCTTACAACGGGATCCTCGGCCGCCCGGCGCTGGCCAAGTTCATGGCGGCCTCTCAATACACCTACAACACGCTGAAGATGCACGGGCCGATGAACATCATCACCGTCCCCTCCGACAAGAAAGATGCGTTGATTTGCGCTGACCAACTCTACCAGGAAGCGGTTGCAGCAGCTGCCGCCAACGCATCTGCTCCTGCTGTTGAAGCCCCGTGAGGAAAGAAGACCGGTGAGACTCCTCGCACCCACTCCGGCAAGCGCACCTCTTCGGGGTGTTGCGCTCCTGTCGACGACGTGCCAGAGAGCTCCACCGGCAAGAGCAAGATGTCCAGAGCTGCACCACCAGAGACCAAGAAGGTGTCCATCAAGGAGGACGGCACGGGAGGAGCTTTCACCATAAGCTCCACCCTCGATGGAAAATGGGAAAGCAAGCTCATCACTTTCCTGCAGGCGAATGACGATGTGTTTGCATGGCAAGCATCCGACATCCCCGGTGTTCCCAGGGAAGTGATTGAGCACCATCTTGTTGTCTGTCCTCATGCACGGCCCGTCAAGCAGAAGGTCAGGAAGCAAGCTCTGGAGAGGCAGGAGTTCATCGCGGAAGAGATCAGGAAGCTAGAGGCGGCAGGCATGGTAAGAGGGGTGCTCCATCCGACGTGGCTGGCCAATCCGGTAGTGGTGCGCAAGGCAAACGGGAAGTGGACGCTGTGTATCGATTACACAGATACCAATAAAGCTTGTCCGAAAGATCCTTTCCCGTTACCGCGCATCGACCAGATTGTTGACTCCACGGCTGGGTGTGACCTACTAGCATTCCTCGATGCCTACTCAGGGTACCATCAGATCTTCATGACAAGAGAAGATGAGGAGAAGACAGCATTCATCACCCCATGTGGTATGTATTGCTTTTTACGGATGCCTTTCGGGTTGAAGAGTGCTGGCTCAACTTTTGCAAGAGCGGTCCAAATTGGTTTTGATCCCCAGCTACATAGAAATATGGAAGCTTATATGGATGACATAGTGGTCAAAACCAAGGACAAGGCAACACTTGTGCAAGATCTGGAGGAAACGTTTGCAAACCTGCGCAAGGTCAACCTCAAGCTGAACCCTGATAAGTGTGTCTTCGGTGTCCTGTCCGGCAAGCTTCTCCGGTTCTTTGTGTCACAGAGTGGGATTGAGGCAAACCCAGACAAGATCAAGGCCATCGAGCAGATTGAGGCACCTAAGCGGATCAAGGACGTGCGTCGGCTCACTAGCTGCATTGCCGCCATGAGCAGATTCATCTCCAAGTCCGCTGAGCGCGCCCTTCCCTTTTTAAAGATCTTGAAGAAGGCGGGCCCAATGGAGTGGACCCCGGAGGCCGAGGCAGGGCTGTAGGATTTGAAGAAATACCTCTCCTCTACCCTGGTGCTGGTTGCGCCTAAACCACAAGAACCGTTGCTGATGTACCTAGCGGCAACAAATCAAGTGGTTAGCATCGCGCTGGTGGCACAGAGGGAGGTCGACGAAGAGGCGACAGCAGCGGCAGAGCCGACGGATGGCGAGCCAGAACCCTCCCTGGCGGGGCTTGGTCCCGGCAAGACTGAGCCCCCGGAGAGGACTAACACTAGTGCGACAGGGCCCGCGTGACTAGGTGAAGTGGTGCAGAAGAAGAAGATGGTGCAGCACATAGTTTACTTCGTCAGCTCCCTCTTGCAGGGGGCTAGGTCGAGGTACTCGAGTGTGCAGAAATTGCTCTCCGACCTCCTTATGGCCTCGAGGAAGCTGCGTCATTACTTCCAAGCACACAAGATCACCGTCGTCACCCGCCTTCCGTTGCAACGGATACTTCATAACCTAGATGCAACGGGGAGGATTGTGGAATGGGCCTTGGAGTTGTCAAGCTTTGGTTTGAAGTTCGAAAGCACCTCGACGATTCAGAGCAGAGCCTTGGCGGAGTTCATTGCTGAATGGACCTCGACGCCCGACGAAGAGGTCCAGGAGACCACTCTCCCCAGCAAGGAAATGAGTCACAATTGGATTATGTACTTTGATGGGGCTTTTCACTACAAGGCGCGGTGCTGGTGTGCTGCTCGTCGCACCCACCGGAGAGCACTTCAAGTACGTGATCCAAATGCACTTTCCCAGGGAGATATCGACGAACAACACTGCTGAGTACGAGGGATTGCTTGCCGGTCTCAGGATCGCGCCAGACCTCGGAGTCAAGAAGCTCATCGTCAGGGGCGATTCGCAGCTTGTCGTCAGGCAGATCAACAAGGACTATCAAAGCCCGTTGATGGAAGCTTACGTGGATGAAGTGAGGAAATTGGAGGAGCGCTTTGACGATATACAGGCAGAGCATGTCCCCCGAGTGGAGAACAACATCGCCAACTACCTGTCGAAGCACGCTGCCCTCAAGCTACCTGTGGAACCAGGTACTTTTGTGCTTCGGTTAACTCAAACGTCCATTGAACCATCAACAGAGCAAAATAAGCAAAGGAAGTCCGGCCCCGGCAAGTACTTCCCTACCGAGCTCCCTGGAGCCACCGGCGAAGGAGTTGTCGTTGACGCCGAGCCTGCCGTGGGACAACCGACTCCGGCGGGGCGCCAAGCCTTGCCGTGGAGCAACTGTTCCCGCGGCGGAAGAAATGCCTTTGGTCCTTGCCGTCGAGCCATAGGCTCCACCATGGGCGCAGCATACCATCCGGTTCCTTCAGCTCCCTGAGGAGCAGGAAGAAGCGGAGAAAGTAGCCCGCCGGTCTGCTCTGTACTAGTTCGTTGACAACGTTCTGTACAGAAAAAGACTGAATGGAGTGAAATTGAAGTGCATCTCCCGGGAAGAAGGATTGGAGCTGTTGGCACAGATACATGGAGGCATATGTGGCTCCCACATAGGGTCGAGGGCCCTTGCCGGCAAGGCTTTCCGGTAAGGTTTCTTCTGGCCCACTGCCCTCCAGGATGCGACGGCACTAGTAACCAAGTGTGAAGCGTGCTACTTCCATTTGAAGAAACTTCATCAGCCAGCTCAAGCCTTGCAGACAATACCTCTCTCCTGGCCATTCTCGGTCTGGGGGGATCGACATACTGGGCCCTTTTCCCCGCGCCGTCGGGGGCTTTGAGTACTTGTACGTTGCAGTCGACAAGTTCACAAAGTGGCCGGAGGTGGAAGCAGTGAGGAAGGTGACCGCACATTTAGCCGTCAAATTCTTCAAGGGACTAGTTTGCCGCTTTGGTGTGCCAAACAGGATCATCACTGACAACGGCACGCAGTTCACAAGCCACACCTTCATGCAATGTATTGAAGACCTCGGCAGCAAGGTCTGTTTTGCCTCCATGGCACACCCACGGAGTAACAGACAAGCAGAGAGGGAAAATGCTGAGGTACTACATGGCCTGAGGATGAAGACCTTTGACAGGCTGCACCAGAGCGGAAGGCGCTTGATTGATGAGTTGCCGGTGGTTCTTTGGTTGATCAGAACGACGCCAAATTGAGCCACCGGCCAGACACCCTTTGCCTTGGTTTACGGGGCAGAAGCAGTTCTCCCACGGAACTCATATACGGGTCACCTCGAGTGCTCGCTTATGATGAGCTTGACCAAGATCGATTGCGGAAAGATGATGCAACGCTCCTCGAGGAAGATCGTCTTTGGGCGGCTGTGAGAGCAGCACGCTACCAGCAAGCCTTGCACCGCTACCATAGCCGCAAGGTTCATGCCCAAAGCTTTGAGGAAGGCGACCTTGTACTTTGGCGCATTCAGTTGGCCAAGAATTCCAACAAGTTGACGCCAAAGTGGGAAGGCCCTTATCGGGTAACACGAGTCACCAGGCCTGGCGCAGTCCGCCTGGAGACCGAAGATGCCAATCCAGTGAGCAACTCCTAGAACATCGAGCATCTTCGCAAGTTTTACCCATAAGGCGCGGCTGCCGGGCCCCCCGGCAAGCCACCTTTTGTACAAGCCTTGCCGGCAAGGCATGTAACCCTCTGTACAAAGCCAGGTGCAGACCCCGAGCATAAATGAACGAAGCGCTGGCACCCTAAGTTATAGCATGCATGCTAGATTGAGTCTCTCCCTCGGTTAGGGTTGATAGTGCTTAGCGGCGACTAACCCCTAGCATAGAGGTCGAGTTTGCGTCTCTTTGTTCCTATCCATCCTCTTTGGTTCGCAGGGTACATAAATGTTTCTGCCAAGCCGAGTGGAAGAAAGAGAACAAGCCGGCGCTCCGAACACGGCAAGCCAAGCTTGCCGGGGGCTAAAGACACGAAGGTCCACCCACGGCAAGCTAGGGTTGCCGTGGGCTGCAGATCCAGATAAGTTTTCCCATCCCCTCTTATGCATTTCCATATGAAGCTTGGAACGTGTGGAACCTCGTTTTGTTCCAAGGATGTTGTGCTCCCTTCATTCCTGTCGCCCGAGAACTTCTTCTCAGTTTAGGATTTGGTTGTAGCCGCGGTGGCAAGGAAGCAAGCATAGGGCCCACCCCTACTTCGCCCCTGCCTCCGCCGAAGGTGTGGGTGTGCTCGAACGAAGTAGGGGAGCGGCAAGGCCTGCTGCCGGGCAACGGTGTTTATGTTGAAAACAACAAGGATCTGTTCCTTGGTATGGGCTTTGCTCACGTACACAAGACCCGGCAAGCACCCTTTTTTCATTAATACGTTCCATACAGGTACAGTTCGTATGGAATGTAAACATAAATAGGGAGGTTACAAGTTTTAAACCTAACTAAGGCTCGTAGGCTTACAAACTGAAAAAAGATAAGGTGCCCGTAATCCCTTTCTTGTCCCTCTCCTCGGGAAATGAAACAAGAAGGCAAAAGGGCAGAAGGAGCACCTAGGCAAGGTACGAGCAGCAGAAGGCGCCAAGAGAACATGTCGGTGGCTGCCTAGGAGAGGGCTGGTGGTGGTGGTGCCGGAGGAAGAGCTGGAAGATGAGGCAGCGGTCCGTCAATACACTATGAAGGCGTCGGTGCCATCGTACTCCGACTTGACGGCCCGCCACCTACCTTCTTCGCCTTCTCCGGCCTTCCCACGCCAGCCGCCCAAGGAGGTGACCCCAAGAAGTTCAAGGAGCCGGCGACACTGATGATGGGGTCGCCGGTGTCGCCCAGGAACGGCGCGCCCGATGCCTAGTCGGACCCGTCATCCTGCCGCCCGCTACCCTTGTCGTCGTTGTTGCTATCTTCCTCGTCACTCCTGCTCGAGGAAGAGTCTTCGTCATCAGAGGAGCTCTCCACACAGCACCTTAGGCGAGTCCCGAAGTGTCCAAAGACCTTGATGGAGAGGAGGCCATTCTCCATTAATTTGAAATAGAGAATCAGCCCCTCCGTCAGGCTGTGGATGCGAGCGAAGGTCTTCCACCCGCGGTGAAGATACATGACATGAGGGGCTAGGAAGTCAACGTCGGCCCATGTGCCGTTGTTCCCACAGCCCCTCATGTGCAGCCTTAGCGCCAGTGGCGGGTCCAGTTCCATCTCCCGAGTGAATGGGTTCGGGAGACGAAGACGACAGTGCGCCGGCCGGTGCAGCCTGATGAAGAACTCGTAAGGGTTGTCCCCGACGTGGCCCTCCATTGGGGGAAGGACCGCTGGCGGAGGCGAGGCCGATGCACTGCCCCGTCCTCCTCTTCCCCGAGCACCGCGGCGGCCTCGGCCTCGCCTCCTCCCCCTTCCCCTCATGGCCGGCTCCGCCACCACGGGCTCTTGGGGAGGAGCGACGCGTTGTCGAGCAAAGACCCTCGCCGCCACCGCTGAAGCATCAGCGCACCCTCTCGCGATGACAGAAGGAAGGAAGGAGCAGGGATGGGGAGAGGCAGATGGCGAAAGACTGGGAGGCGCCGTCCCTCCCGCTCCCGTTCTTATAAAGGGACGGGGTCGGGGCTCGGCTGCCCTCCCCGCTCATTAAGGTGACAGCGGGCGAGGCCGTCGACCGCCCTCCCCGCCCAATTGAAGGCGCGTGGGAATTGACACACGCACGCATGTCTTCCTGTATTCCGTGCGCGTGTCATTCGCCCTGCGTCGTGCGTGCAGCATACGTGGCGCAAGAAACGGGCGTAATGGGATGCGTGGAGCGACGGTTCCCAGGTAAGGATAGTAAATGAGCAGCGGCCCTGCGGTCTCGAAGGGACACGCAAGCCGCCTCTTTACTGTTCACCGCAGGATGACACAAGCATGCTTCGATCACCCGCATGTGCGGCCCCCACATCATGCATTCAACGCGGGTCATGGGCAAGCGCAGCGGACGCAAAGTTACCGCGGTAAAGACCGCCCCGCCTGCCCGTGCACCATTCTGGGCCTGGCCTAACAATGTGTCGCGCTTATGTATGGCCCAGGTCCGGGGGCTCCTGTCGGTGTACCAAAGTAGGGGCGCTCTTTTGTACCCCTTATATGTGCACGGACAGTCAGAGCCGCGCCCACGGCCACGCTTAAGCAGGCAGAGACAGGAAATCAAAGACACAACTTGGCCAAAGCAACGCCAAGACAGAAACGCAAAGAGCAAGAGGGCGAGGTGGACTCCCCGGCAAGACCCTTGCCGGGGCGACCCCCGCAGCCCCGGCAAGGACCTTGCTGGGGCAGCTTACCCGATGCTAGTAGAGCGCGCCACCCTTGAGCCCCAGTTTTTCTAACATTGCCAACCACGTTGGGACCTGGGCTCGGGAGGTGCCTCCATGATGGCATGCAGATCTTTGTGAAGACAAGAAACACTCCAAATTAGAAGAGGATTAGAAGACGACGAACCTTGGCGAGATCCTTGCCGAGGAAACCCACAAGACCCTCCCCCCCGGCAAGATCCTTGCCGGGGACGACCGCAACACCACGGCAAGACCCTTGCCGAGGGTCCGGCAAGGCCCTTGTCGAGGACGTCCACGAGGCCACAGCCAGGCCTGCACCCACCAAGCTTCTACCACCGCTCCCATGCAGCTACCAGCCCGCCAGCTGGGCAGGCGCCTGCGTGTCGGCATGAGGCTTCTCTGCCAACTCAGCGCATGCCTACGTGGTGGCATGCAAATCTTCATGAAGGCCCTACCACCGCGCCACCTCAGCAGCCTGCCAGCCTACATGGCGCTGATCGCCTCGCTAGCCCAAGCGCGTGTCAAGGCAGGGCGAAGCGGTGGTAAAGTGAAGGGGACACGTCAGAGGTGCATTAAATGTGGCTTGTCCCATAATGACAAGCGATAGGCTTAACCACAGTACCCCGATGCCACCTCCTATGTGCCACTGTGGCGATCCCCTTGCCTATAAAAGGAGTCCCAAGGCATCCAGGAGAAGGATTGGACCCTTGGACAAGTTACGCTCAGTGTAGCTTGCCCAAGAACTCCAATAACACAGATATACACATCAAAGCAGGACTAGGGTATTACGCATCCTTATGGCCCGAACCTTGGTAAACGACCCGCGTGCTCGAACGGACTGCTGATCCCGCTCTCCTCACGACCCAGCGCCCCGCAACCGTAGTAGGGATTCTTGTGATCCCATAGGTGTCGTTTTCCACCGACAACACGTATGGCAATCCGACGTGGGGAAAGAGCGCAGGTGGTGAGAGCATAATTCTCAAAACACAATATGAACCAAGTTGCTTCTATAACATCCACTTTAGTACGGCGAGCCGTATATTTATAGATAATGCCTATACATTTCTTGGACATTTTACATGCCAGGAAAGTATAAAACAAAAAGAGATAAAAGAATGTTTACACAGGGGCTTAATCTAAAAGAGAAACCTTAATGCGGGGCCCTGCTGCACGTCTGCGCCTTTATCTCTGTTGTGAAGTGTCCTTGAAGGGTATAGTATGATGGCCATCTGTAAAAAGGAAAAAACCAGGTAAAAGAATCTGGTGTGGCCGTAAGTAAAGCTGGCTCGTTTTAATGAACCATGAAAGATAACTTCTGGAGTCCGAATAGGGTCTAGCCAAACTACGGACTTTTTGCGTGCAGAGTGCCCCCGACGCCGCCCAAGGAATTTTGAGTGTATCTCCTTATGGGGCGGTCGATGGGGGCATAGCTACTAATCGAGCTCGGGTTTATCTGAGCTACCGCACTGAGGTGTGCACTGGACACGTTTAGCTTTGTCTGCGGTCTTAACGACCGATGGGCTGCTCGGCTTGAATAGGCCATTTTGTCATCTGGCTGCTAGAGCCGTCGTGTATTCTTCTGTACAAAGAGAGCGCTCCGTATTTTCGCTGATGTAATGACGCCGTGTGGTCCAGGCATTTTGAGTTTTAGATAAGCATAATGCGGGACTGCATTAAAATGGGCGAAGGTCGTTCTTCCGAGTAGTGCATGATAGCCACTTCGGAACGGAGCAATGTCGAAGATTAGTTCTTTGCTTTGAAAGTTGTCGGGGGAGACGAATACAACATCCAATGTCAGAGAGCCCGTGTTGCAAGCTTCCACGCCCGGTATAACTCCTTTAAAGGTAGTGCTGCTTGGCTTGATTCTTGACGGGTCTATCCCCATCTTGCGGACAGTGTCCTGATATATAAGATTGAGACTGCTGTCGCCGTCCATGAGGACTCGAGTGAGGTGGTATCCGTCGATTATTGGGTCGAGCACTAGGGCAGCCGAACCTCCGTGATGGATACTAGTCAGATGATCCCTGCGATCAAAGGTGATCGGGCAGGCCGACCATGGGTTGAATTTGGGGGCGACGGCTCGACAGCGTAGATGTCTCGGAGTGCGCGTTTGTGCTCCCACTTTGGGATATGAGTGACATAGATCATGTTCACTATTTTGATCTCCGGTGGAAATTCCTTCTGTCCCCCCGTGTTCGGCTAGCGAGGTTTGTCCTCGTCTTCGCTCTGAGGTCCCTTCCCTTTGTGTTCGACATTGAGTTTACCGGCCTGCTTGAAGACCCAACATTCTCTGTTGGTATGATTGGCTGGTTTATCAGGAGTGTCGTGGATCTGGCAGGGCCTGTCTAGAATTTTATCCAGGTTGGATGGATCGTCTTTGTTGCCTTTAAATTGCTTCTTTCGTTGACCGGGTCTGGAGCCCCTGAATCCGGCGTTTGTCCTTGTATTGTCTGGGCTTTCTTCATTGTTCCGACGTTTGTTTTTGTTTCGTCGTGGTTTTCCATTGCCATCCCTGACTTCAGATGTGCCGGGGTCACTGGTGCTGCTACGGGCTAACCAGCTGTCCTCGCCCGCGCAAAAGCGGGTCATTAGTGTAGTTAAGGCTGCCATTGTCCTTGGCTTTTCCTGGCCAAGGTGCCTGGCTAGCCATTTCTCCCGGACACTGTGTTTGAAGGCCGCTAAGGCTTCGGCGTCCGGACAGTCGACGATTTGGTTCTTCTTAGTGAGAAACCGGTTCCAAAGCTTGCGGGCTGATTCTCCGGGTTGTTGGATTATGTGACTTAGATCGTCTGCATCCGGGGGCCGGACATAGGTCCCTTGGAAATTGGCCCGAAAAGCGTCCTCAAGTTCTTCCCAGCTTTTGATGGAATTTTCAGGGAGGCTTTTTAGCCAGTGTCGAGTTGGTCCTTTTAGCTTGAGGAGTAGGCATTTGATGGCGTGGAGATCATCTCCACGAGCCATGTGGATGTGAAGAATAAAGTCTTCTATCCAAACCGCAGGGTCCGTTGTTCCATCATATTCCTCGATGTTTACGACCCTTTTGGAAAATCGTGTTCCAGCACCTCATCGGTGAACCACAGGGGGTGTGCGGCACCCCTGTATTTGGTTGTGTCGTGGCGTGGGTCCAACGGTTGTAATGTTCGATATTGGTTCCGGACTGGTAAGTGACCGGCGTATTTGGTTTGATAATCGTGATCCCATATAGGAGCACATTCCCTGGATCCATAGATGGACCTGGTTTTGCCAGTCTTTTTGCCCAGGTCTTCTCGTAGATCGTGTGTCTGGTCCTGAGCTGCAACCTCCCTTCCTTTATGGGGAGGGGGTGCATGTTTTTGTGCATCATTGCTAGCCGCTCTATCTCAACCACGAGGTGGTCGGTCTAGCCTGTCAGCCGTATTGTTTTTCGGCGGTATAGGCGCAATGGCCTCGTCGTTGAATTCGGGTAGCAGCTTACGCTTAGGATAGCTCTTTGTTTGGCGATTACCGCCGTATTTCTACTCAGCGTCTAGCACCTCATTCCATCTGTCATTGAGCATATCCTGTGCGGCTTTAAGCCGCTGCTTCTTCTTCTTCAGGCTCCTTGAAGTGGCGATAAGCCTTTGATGGAGGTGTTCTTGTTCTAATGGTTCTTCTGGGACGACGAATTCGTCGTCGCCCAGGCTAATCTCATCTTCAGAGACAGGTTGATAATTGCTATCTTCGGCATCGCTTTGGTCAGACAATGTCTCCGGACTATGCTCGCCGTCCTCTTGCACGCCCTGCTCCAACACTGGGTCTGCGGGGTCATCGGCTTGGTTTAGATTATCATCGTCGTCCTTTACAATGTTGCTGTTTTTCCTTTTGCCGAATCGAGGTCGGCGTTTCTGACGCTGGCGCTTGGGAGGTTCATCGACAGGCATGCTGTTATCGCTGTCAGCCTCCTTCTCCTTAGGTGTGTCTACCATGTATACATCGTATGAGGATGTAGCCGTCCACTGCCCCAAGGGTGGTGGTTTTTGTGCCTGCTCCTCTTCGGCATCGTCGTCCATATCGTCGATATCCTCGGAGTCGTAATTGAGCGTGTTGGTTAAGTCCTCGACAGTGGCAATGAAGTGGGTGGTGGGTGGGAAATGAAGTTCTTCATCGTCCGCTTCCCATTCGAGCCGGACATAGTTCGGCCGAGAGTCCCCCGACAAGGAGAGGGATTTTAATGAGTTTAACACGTCGCCAAAAGGCGAGTACTGGAAGATGTCCACGGAGCTGAACTCCAAGATCGGCGCCCCATCAGGTTCGATGGACGCGAATGCACGCAGTCCGGAATCTATGGCCGGAGACGAGTCCGAGGTTCCGGTGACACAAGCCCAGCTTGATGTTGGGTCTATGTGCGGCTCGAGCGCCGCTAAGTCTGTGGCGGGGTTAAGCTTCCCGTCTTCAGACGATGCAGTCTGCTCCGGATCTAGTGCTAGAGCGGTTACAGGAGCTATCTCCTGAGCGCGGCCAGACAACAGATTTAGGTCATGTTCATCGTGGCGGTAGGGGACAGCCGTCATGGGCTCGAATCCGTCGAAGATCAAGTCTCCGCAGATATCGGCCACAAAATTCAGGCTTCCAAATCTGACCTGATGGCCAGGGGCGTAGCTATCAATCTGCTCTAGATGGCCAAGCGAGTTGGCCCGCAGTGCGAAGCTGCCGAATATGAAGATCTGTCTGGGAAGGAAGATCTCTCCCTGGACTGCGTTGTTGTAGATGATTGATGGAGCCATCAAGCCTTCTGGTGACGACGCAGCAGAACTCTCAATGAAAGCACCAATGTCGGTGTCAAAACCGGCAGATCTCGGGTAGGGGGTCCCGAACTGTGCGTCTAAGGCTAATGGTAACAGGAGGCGGGGGACACAATGTTTACCCAGGTTCGGGCCCTCTCTATGGAGGTAACACCCTACTTCCTGCTTGATTGATCTTGATGAATATGAGTATTACAAGAGTTGATCTACCACAAGATCGTAATGGCTAAACCCTAGAAGTCTAGCCTATGAGATTATGATTTTTGTCCTACGGACTAAACCCTCCGGTTTATATAGACACGAAGGGGCTAGGGTTACACAAAGTCGGTTACAGAGAAGGGAATCTACATATCTGAATCGCCAAGCTTGCCTTCCACGCCAAGGAGAGTCCCATCCGGACACGGGACGAAGTCTTCTATCTTGTATCTTCATAGCCCAACAATCCGGCCAAAGTATATAGTCCGGCTGTCCGAGGACCCCTTAATCCAGGACTCCCTTACCTGCCTTGTATAAGGAGGTTGTCAGGACTGACACAGGCCACGTACGCAACATGCAAGAGTGCAAAGGATGATGGGCCCAAGACCCCTACACGCTTAGGATGTAGACCAGCGTGCTGGCCTCTTTGTTGAGCCTAGGTAGGACTGTGGTGTGTTGATTAGCCGAGGTCGGTCATGACCTGATGTGTGTCTGGCCATAGTTGAACGAGCGTGTTGGATAAGTTTGTGCACCCCTGCAGGGAAGATTGATCTATTCCAATAGTCATGTCCACGGTAATGGATGCTCGGAGTTGTATCCTGACCGATACAACTAGAACTGGATGCTGAGGCATGAAGCGGATATGATGGCTCCGGGATTGCTTTCTCGCAGGGAGTCGAGAAATGATACAACATACTTACTATTATTATGATACGTTACTCTTATCTCTTCCGATGTTGCAAGATGCTGCAAGATGCTAGTCTTTGATAGGCTAGGCTTTCCCCTCTCTTCTGGCATTCTGCAGTTCAGTCCACAGATATAGTCCCATTCCTTTGAAACTGATGCATAATTAGTTTAGATCTGATGTAAGTCTTGCGAGTACTTTGGATGAGTACTCACGGTTGCTTTGCTACTTCTTTTCCCCTATACCTGATTGCTGCGATCAGATGACGGATCCCAGGAGACGGATGCCACCACTGACGACTGCTACTACTACCTCGAGGGTGCCTACTACTACGTGAAGGCCGCTGACGACCAAGAGTAGTTAAGAGGCTCCCAGGCAGGAGGCCTTGCCTTTTCGATCTATGTTGCATTTTTGCTAACCCTCTTAAGGAAAACTTGTTTAACTTATATCTGTACTCAGATATTGTTGCTTCCATTCGCTTGTTTGTATTCGAGCCCTATAGGCCCCTGACTTGTAATATAAAGCTTGTATGGCTTTCATTCGTGTCTAGAGTTGTGTTGTGATATCTTCTCGTGAGTCTTTGATCTTGATCGTACACATTTGCGTGTACGATTAAATCGGGGGCGTCACATATACCTACAAAACTAAGATACATCCACGGGAAGTTATGTCAATAATTTTTATGGCTGACTATTTCTCAATCCATTTAGAAATAGTTATACGATGGATATCTTATTACTATATACTTGCATGTCGGCTTACTAATTATCACCTTTGTTCTAAATTGTATGATGCTTGGATATCTAAATATGAACTACATACAGACTCAAATGAGTAAATGAACACACTAAGGTCTCCTTTGATTCATAGGGTAGAAAAATCATAGGAATAGGAAAGTCATAGGAAATGAGATGACATGTATCTCAAATCCTATGAGTAGGAATAGGAAAGGAGATGCCCTTTGATTCATATCATAGGATTTTTTTCATTGAGTCTAGGCTAGTGTTTATTTTCCTATGAAATGTGGAGGATAGGAAGAATTCCTCCATAAGAATAGGATACCATTCCTGCAAACTGAAATGTTCTAAAGAAAATTTTCCTATAGAAATCTTATCCTATGAAATTCCTACAAGATTCTTCTAAACCAAAGGAGGCTTAAAGCGCTTCAAAATATATTTGAATCAGGAAATAGTTGGAACATTTTATAATTCAGAACGAAAGGAGTATTTGTCGGTCGGTTGCGAGATAGCAAAACTGGGGTTTTCAGGAAGTTAATGATAGCTTCGCACACAACGTTTATGACATGTGGACGATGATAGGATCTCATGTTCGTTATTTATAGATGAATTTAATCTAGAGTAAAATGCATCGGAAGTCACTGTTTTTGCTCCATCTGCTCACTTCAGTCATCGTACTTAGGGATACATGCAATACGGTCACTATATATAACAAGACGTGATTATACAGTCACTGTAGCACGTATTGAGCTCGTACACCGCCCCTTGACCCCGTGTTGACCAATCGACCGCGCCAGGTGGCAGGGAGCGGCCGTCCACGCGACCATTTTGCACAAAACCCCCCATGTCATTGGAAATGGATCAAATCCCCTTGCCTGTTCGTCTTCGTTACCACGAAGCAAAGGAAGCAGTGCAGGAGATAGGGAGGCGATCGTCGCAGCGCACCGGCTCATCGGCGTCGGACGCGCCGGCGAGGGTGGAGACGCGCGGTTCGTCAACCCCTGTTCGTCGGGGGTGCGCATAGGCGTGGCAGCGATGGCACCAGTTCATCTCCCTGACGGCGCACCGCCCCCAAAGTACAGTAAGTCCCAAATTTTCCCCTTTCTTCTTGGATTTTTGGGTTGTTAATCTCCAATATCTTGTCTGGGCATAAGAAATCTTCAGTTGGTTCCAGGGTTCCTCGCATTGGAGTCCATATTTTCGTAGGCTAGGGTTTTGCGCGGGATTTGGGGGTTCAGAGTAGGGTTTTATGTTTGTTCTTGATTGTGATGAATTTGTACCTATTTGGATCAGAGTAGGGCTTGGACATCCTCAATTTTGGGTTAGTTGCATAGGACCGGCCGCACTGGACTTCTGATTCCGCTAGGGTTTAGTGTTCTAATTTGGGGGTTTCGAAGAATGGGTTTAAGGGTGTAAAGGTGGTGCTTTGTCGATGTTTCTGATCCTTGTGTAAATGTTTTATTTTTACAAGGCGCACGGAGCAAAAAAATTCAGTTCAGATCAACCATGGAGGATATTTCCTTGGTTGTGGTAGCAACCGTTCTTATGTGAATGCTCATGTTGTGTGGTATGATGAACTTCATGAAGTGACATGGTCTCCACTTGTGGTTGAGAACATAGTGGAAGAGATTGGATGGGAAATGGCAGGCATATTGAAAGTGTACTACCTGATTCCTATACTGTCAATCACGCAAAATGGATTGAGAGAGATCAGAGGAGATGCAGACACTGATCAGATGCTGACATTTTTGTCTCTTGGTCATAACTCTTTCAGTCTATATTTGGACCATGACAACAGCTTGGATTCCAACCGTTCTGAGGATGATGTGGTGAATTTCCCAATAACTCACCTGCCTCCAGTATTCAGTCCTAGAAGAGCATGTAACAATGAGCCAGATAGATCAGAAGGAGAGCATCCTATTCCTATACAGGTGGTCTACCCAGACAGTTCAGCAGATGATGTTAGCAACTATGTGTTTGCAAAGAGGAACTGCTCTGTTGTCAATGATGAAGATGCAAATATGGAAGATGCAGAGACTGTTATCATTCAAGCTGAGGCAGAAGAAGCAGAACCTGAGATGGTACAACCATAACATGAGGCAGAACAACCACAACATGAGGCAGAACAACCACAACATCAGGCAGAAGAGACAGAGGAGGAAGTTGTGACCAGGAGAACAAGAAGGTAGTGAAATTCTTCATATGCAATGGCAGAAGAAGAAGAAGATACAGATGATGACAATGATTCAGATGATTCAGATTTTGAACCTGGTGCCATAGTAGATAGTGATTATGACATGAATGATGGTGATGATGATCTTTATGCAGACAATGTTGACATGGATGAACCTGAAGACAAACAAGTGAGAGGGAAACAGTCAGTTAAAGATAGTGCAAAAGAAAAGGATTCAGATAAAGGAAAAGATAAAGTTGGAGACAAAGGCAAAGAGAAGCAAGAGGATGAACTATATGAGTCTGAAGGTGATGATCTATGGCCACCAGATGAAGATGATGAAGAGTTGTACATGAAGTTCAAGGCATTTAGGGAAGAGGACCTACACTGTCCTAAATTTCATGTTGGCCAAGTTTTCCAAACAGTTGAGCTACTGAGGACAGCCATAAAAGAGTATTGCTGCAAGAATAGAGTTGATGTTAAGTTGCCTGTGAATGATAGAAAAAGATTGAAGGCCAAATGTGATGATGACTGTACTTGGTATATGTGGGCCTCTTATGATATTAGAACCAAGTGCTTTATGGTAAAGAAGTATGTCAGTGAACACACCTACACAAAGAAGTGGAAGATCGAGGCTTTCGCTGCTCCATTCATTGCCCAAAAGTATTTGGAGAGCTTCAGAGCTGACCAGGATATGAACATGAGAAACTTCTCCAGGGTTGTGCAGAAGGAGTGGCACATGACCCATACAAGGACCAAATTGCAGAGGGCTAGGAGGCTGGCTATGAAGATCATACATGGTGATGAGAAAGGGCAATACAAATTGTTGTGGGACTATGGCAATGAGATCAGAAGGAGTAACCCAGGCAACTCTTTCTTTGTGGCACTTGATGAACAAGCAAGGTTCAATAAGGCCTATATGTGTCTGGATGCTTGCAAGAGAGGGTTCCTTCAGGGGTGTAGGCCTATCATATTTCTAGATGGGTGCCACATTAAGACAAGGTATAGAGGGCAGTTTCTATGTGCTGTAGGAATAGATCCAAACAATTGTATTTTTCCAATTGCAATAGCTATTGTTGAAGTGGAGGACAAACCCAACTGGTGTTGGTTCTTGGAGAGATTGAAAAATGATCTGGCAATCATCAACACTGCCCCATGGTCAATTATGAGTGACAAACAGAAGGGACTAATCAATGCTGTGGATGAGGTGTTTCCAGAATCAGAACATAGATTCTGTGTGAGGCACATGTGGCAGAACTTTCAGCAGCTACACAAAGGTGATGCACTAAAGAATCAGTTGTGGAAGATTGCTAGAAGCACCACATCAACTAAATATGAGCAATATATGAATGAGATGAAGGAGTTGAGTGTGGATGCATACACTTGGTTGCATGAACTGGAGCCACAAACATGGGTCAGAGCTTTTCAAAGTGATTTACCAAAGTGTGATATCCTACTTAATAACATTTGTGAGGTCTTCAACAAGTATGAGAACTTCTTACTCATGTTCTTACTCATGTTCTTACTCATGTTCTTAGATATATACTAGAGGCAAGGGAGCTTCCTGTGTTATCCATGTTAGAAAGGATCAAAGGTCAATTGATGACAAGGCACTATACCAAACTGCAAGAGGCTGAGAAGATGACAGGAAACATCTGCCCCAAGATCAAGAAACAAGTGGAGAAACTGATAGAGTGGGCAAGTACATGCTATGTGCATGGGGCAGGAGATGGAGTGTTTCAGGTTGGAGACAGAGGAACGGACTACATTGTGGACTGGCATAATAGTGAATGCAGCTGCAAGAGATGGGAGAAGAGTGGGGTCCCCTGTGTACATGCCATAGCTTGTGCAAGACATGAAAGAGTTGATCCTTTACAACTAGTGAATGGATGCTACTCCGTTGAGATGTTCAAGAAAGCCTACATAAACATCATATACCCTTGCAAAGACAGGACAGAGTGGGAGAAGATGAATGGCCCCCCACTTGAGCCCCCACTTTATGAAAAACAAGTAGGCATACCTAGCACAAGCAGAAGGAAAGCCCCAGGAGAGGTGGTTAGCAGCAGTGGTGGAAAGAAATTGTCTAGGCATGGTGTGATCATCCATTGCAGTTACTATGGTGAGGCAGATCATAACAAGAAGGGTTGCACACTTCAAGGCAGGGCTGCCTCCTCCACACATGCAAGCTAATCATGGGGAGCAAGCAAATCCAAATCAACAAGCAAATCCAACTCAAGAAGCCAATCCAAGCCAAGAAGCCAATCCAAATGAAGAAGCCAATCCAACTCAAGAAGCCAATCCTAGTCAACAAGCAAATGCCTAGGTCTTACTTTTATTTCCTGGTTACTCTTATGGGTTAACAGCAAATGCATGCAGTCAAAAGTAGCTAACTTGGATAACTTACTGTTGTATTAACAGGAGGAGAACTCCACAGAAAACAATGTAGTTATTGAAGATCTTATGGTGGATCTCTTGATGCAGCAGGTAAGGCTCACTAGTGTCTAGTGGCATTCATTGATATTGTTTGTTTGTTTTAACAGGAGGAGAACTCCACAGAAAACAATGTAGTTATTCACAATGTTGTTTGTTTTAACTTCATGCAAAGGCCAGTTCAAAGAGTGGCTCAAGCAAGGCCTGTTCCAGAGTCCACATTCATCTCAGCTGTACAAGTTGTGATGAACCAATCACAGCCAAGCTCTAGCATAACCACCATTCAGCAAGGAGAGTTAGCTAAGAAGTTGCTAGCATTGAAGAGGCAGAGGGACAAGGAAGTGAAGGACAAAAAACAAGCTCTGCTTACAGCAAGGAGAGAAGAACAGCAGAAGAAAGCAGAAGATATTGCAAGGAAAAGGCATGAGCAAGCTGAGAAAAAGGCAGTAGTTGCAGCAAGGAAGAGGCAGGCAGCATCTCAAGAAAGGGAGAAGACGAGAGAAGAAGCTGGACTAAATAAGAAGGCAGCACAAGAGACAAAGAAGATAATTGCAGAGACAATGAAGGCCATTTCAGCTGAGAACAAAGCAAAACAGGAAGCTAAAAAGAAGGCTGAGAAGGAAGCAGTAGCTGCAAAGAAACTTGCAGAGAGGCAGGCTGCTGCTGCACAGAGAGAGGCTGATAGACAAGCTGTTGCTGCAGAGAGAGAAGCAGAAAGACTAGCTGCTGCTGCAGAAAGAGAAGCTGCAAAGAAGGAGGAGATGAGAAGAAAAGTTGTTGCTGCTGGTAAGAGAAAGGTTCAGGAAGACCAAGTGCTGCCTAACAAAGCCAAGAGAACATCTATGTTTGATGTTTTCAGGTGAACATACCAATGCTGGGCTGTGTTTGAATGATATGGTATCTTTTGTGTGACTCAGGATGTAGTTCTATCTTGAGTACTCTTCTATCTTTATGTCAAACTTGCAATATGTTGTCTTTTGGTCACTAAGGATGTAACATTTGATCCATACTGATGTCAGTTTGTGAGTTTGGATCAAATGTTCATCATGAATTACACTTCAATGACTAGAGCCATTGTGCAATGAGCTTCTTTGAACTAGTATCAAAATATTTGCTACTAAGTTTCCTTGCATGGTGTTCTTCTCACCTTTCAGCTACAACTTGTTGGCTATCTTGTATTTGCTGGTCACCACAAGCTGTGAACAACACCAATTTTAGCAACTTCTTATTTGCTGATGAGTACACTTTCTTGGTCATCATCAAGCACAACAACCACACTTTAGCCAGCAATATTGAATGTTAACTAACAGCCATCATTTAACTTTCAAATGAACAACAATCAGTTAAGACAAAAGTTAACACAAGTCACAAATCATTACCAGCTTCCTTTCAAAGCCACTACATCATCCCCAAAAGAGGTTCACATACTGACCAACCATTACATACTGACCAAAAGAGTTTTGCAACCTACATAACAACTACATTACATCCTGACCAAGCCTGAGTCACATCATTTCTTCAGAAGGGAGATACCAAACATGACACACAGCAATAAGAATGATCCCATCATTGCCTTCAAAACCAGAAGCATCTCTCTACCTAAACATAAAAGAGCATCTGCCTGCTGCTTGGTCATGGGACTGCCTGAAGGCCTCCTGTCATATATCCCAGCTGCAATGCCTGCAAGCCTAGCCCTTTCTTCCCTTTCTTGAAGGAGCTGTTCCCTCCTATCCTCTGCAGCGCCAATTGCATCCACTGCTTCATTCCCATTGAGGAAACGATGCTCAACAAGATACACAATATACTCCAACTCCCAGTGCCAGAAACCACAAGGACCCTAGGTACACCACGAAAAAGAAAAACTTAAGCACACCAACAGATCCAACAAAAACACAACATGAGGATGAAGATCTTACATTGATGCACTTGTAGAACAACCAACCCTCATGCGTGTCTGTGTTCGACAGGTAGAACTTCACCCGCGTGCGGCAATGAGGGCATCGGATGAGAGGGACCTCCACAGCCCGGCCGCCGAGAGATGACATCGCCGAGCTCACGGACATGGCGGCCGCGGCGGCGGCGGTGGGCAACTAACGCGGCGGCGGCGGTGGCTGGAGATGGGGAGGGCGAAAGAGAGCAGGGGAGCTAGGAATTTGGAGAAGGGGAGGGGAACAGAGAGCGGGTGGAGAAGGGGAGGGGATAAAAGACTTGTCGTTTTTGCACAATCCCCCCGCATGCAAGTGGGCCATATGACGTGGAACGTGCGGACTGGTCAAAAGGGACGGTGTACGAGCTCAATACGTGCTACAGTGACCATATAATCACGTCTTGTCGTATATAGTGACCGTATTGCATGTATCCCTAAGTACGGTGACTGAAGTGAGCAGATGGAGCAAAGACAGTGACTTCCGATGCATTTTACTCTTTAATCTAATTGTGATTAGCTAGCAGTGGCGGACCTAGCCCATTGTGCCAGGGTGGGCCAGCAACGATACATATACATTTTTTTCTATTATTTTTTAGCCTTTCTCCTATGGTATAAAAGTTATTTTCAAATCTCAGGGTGGGCCGTGGCCCACCCTGGCCACCATCTACCTCCGCCACTGAAAGAATCGTTGGCTGCATAGCACTGCTCTTTCAGTTTTTCTTATTACTCACTCCGTCCTAAAATAAGTGTCTCAACTTTATACTAGCTCTAATATAAATTTATATTAAGCTTAAGACACTTATTTTGAGACGGATGAGTATTTAGCATTGCACTTCAAATCACACATTATTTCTCTTATTACATACCATTACTTCGGGTACAAATACAAGTAGTACTACATGTAACGTGCGTAAATTAACTCCACAAGGCAGAACGCATCTCTCTTTCAGGCACAAACATCAGAACACACACGAGTAGGAAATTTACCACGATCGCAGGCGACAGAATGACGAGTTCACGACAGATGATCAGCACGCACATTTTGGAATCAAAAGGCCAGCTCTTTGGTGGCCAGCTCCTCGCTCTTCTCAAGCGCGCCCGCCTCCATCTTGGTGGAGAAGCTGCATGGCGGGCTGACCAGCGGCACCGCGCCCCGTGCGTGCGCGTCTCCGTTCTGCGGCCCACTGAGCTGCGCGTCGACGGCCTTACGGGCGACGATGACAGAGTTGATCACCTCACCTTCGGGGTGGTGCACGGCCAGCACCTCGAACCCGCCCCGCCTGATGTCCTCCGGGTCGACGATGGGGTACAGGAAGCCGCGGGCGCCGTGCGCGCTCCGCACGACCAGGGACGCCCCCTCCAGCATGTGCGCACCCAGGTGGGCTATCACCTTGGCCTTCTCCTTGGCCGCCATGCCGACGAGCGCGGCGAGGAAGACCACATCGTACGCGCCGAGCTCCTGCGTGTGGAACTTCATGCGCGCGCCCACGCCGTCCTCGCTCGCGCCGAACAGCTTCCTGGCGCGCTCGTTCGCCGCGCCGCACAGGTCGTAGTTGTCGAACTGCGCCTCGGGCAGCACTACTAGAGACATGAGTTTTAGCCACCAAGATGATCGGTTGCTAAAGGTACAAAATTGGTGGCTAGTGGTCTATTGGTACCAACACTACTTGGTCGCTTCGTGGTGGCTATAGTCTAGTCGCTATAGATATTGAGCGACCAACATTGAGAACCCTGGTCACTAAATGTCATACCAATAGCTACCAACCAAATCTGATGACTAATGGCATCTAGGGACCAAGGGAGACTTGGTGACTGATGACATCTAGAGACCATGGACGACTTGGTTGCTAAAAATGTACAGCGACCATGTACATGGTTAGTGGCTAGAGATATCAAGTGACCAGCCAAGGCTTGGTGACTAAAAGAATGTAGAGACCAACTACATGTTGGAGACTAGACATCTTTTGTAACCAAAAAACTATAAACCTTGGTAACTACAGGCATGAGAAAGCAACTATATCATAGGTACAATATATTGTCACACGTTGACATTTGCAGTATGCAAGAAATCTCAGAATTTTAGACATTTGGCAGTTCAGAATCAACATTCAGAAGTTCAAAATCAACATTTGTAAACTTATGATCCAAACATTACATGCTAAACTGAATTTTGTTTTGCAAGTAGGAAATACCACTCTAGCATTTGCAAAGTACAGTACCACGTTTAGTACTGATCTGAACATATGATCCAATCAGTAGACCCCAATATGATCCAAACATTACATTTAGCATTTGTACACTGAATTTTCTTTAGATCCAACTAGTTTTCTCTTCTCAGTCTTTAGCGCGAGTATTGCTTTCCGCTGCTCCTCCATGGTCATCTCCTATATAATGGTGGCCAGAGCACATGTTATTTCATTAACAACACCAGACATAACAAACATCAGAAAGAATGCAAGCATGCCAATAAACTAAGCTAGAGACACCAAATTGCCAGTCACTTGATCAGCTTTGCCATAGCTCAGAAGCTCAACAACATCACAGGAAGAAAAACTGCACACATACACAGGAAATACATTTGTACGTAGCTAACTCTGAATCACCTACCTACTTTGCCACCTACCTACTTTTAATTTCTACTATACATTTGTACGTAGCTAACTCTGAATCACATTATTCTCCAACTCCCATGGGTCGAAACCAATAACTATCCAATTGTCCACCAAGAGACACCGCTGGATAATGAACTAACGAATCGGTGTGAAACCAACATTAAGGAACATGGTCAGGTCAGGTCTAGCAAAAGTAAACAGACTGCATACGTGATTACATCAAAGACTTGAGCTAATGTACGTACACTTAATATTATCAGCGTCGCAGCAAACTAATCAAATAAAAATGAGCGCATTAAATTAACTTAAACTGGTGTTAATAACCAGAGTGCATGGGTGGTGGCAGAACTCGACTAAGCGAGAGTAAATGTGGTCAAGAGAATTCAGTCAGATAAGTAGATTGATCTGGCATTTTGAAGAAGCAACGGGGTGGATCTAGGTGCACCGGCACACCCAAAAATTCAGAGGCCAGTAGTGTTTAAGGCTAGCTAATCGTCAATGAAGAAATGGCAAGTTAACTAGTGCCAAGCCGTGTCATTCGCCCAAGACGAGAAAGACAAGCTTGTGTCGGGGATTAACTAATAGAATGACTAGGTAAGGCAGACAATTAATGGGCAATGCAATGTGCCTTTCTTGAGATGTGGTAGCAGGCACGAAAAGCAGGGAAAGTGCAGCATTGAATCGTGCCGGCCAGGGGAAAGCACTGCAGGAGCGTGTTTGGTTGGTGAGGTAAACAACACAAAATAAAGCTAGCAACCTGATCAAGAATACCTGGACCCTCCATCCGACACCAGAGAGCCTGTGATTCACAAATTTGGACCATCAAGATTAAGATCATGAAGAAATTTGCCAAATCACATAGTATTTTGATTGTTTGAAGCAGAGGCAAACTGATCATACCATTTCCATCAGAAGAAGAAGTTGGAGCAGATCTATATCCTGGCCTCAAATGATTGTTGAAAATGTATACATGTATTACTAGCTATACTCACAGGCTTGTTACTCTCTAAATCATACCATTCACACTCAAATAAAGCAACATGTCGATCATTGGGGTAATCCAGGACATATATATTTTTAAGAATACCATAATATGTGATATTTTTAAGAAGAATATGGTAGTCGTGTGTCTTCAACCCAGTTAATTTCCCATCTTTACTTATACCTTTTGATATATTTGCAGCAAATCCATCTGGGAAGCAAATAGATTCTAGGGATTGCAGAAACTCAAGTTTCTCATCTCTGGTTAATGTGTACCATGCATGATGCTTTTCTACGCTACTTCCCGTATCATTCAAGTGTAGATCTGCTCTGATATTCATGTCTTCTAAGTCCTTGCGGGCCTTAAGTGTATCCTTGGACTTGCCATCTATGTTTAATAAAGTCCCGAATAAGCTCTCACAAATGTTCTTTTCAATGTGCATGACATCAAGATTGTGTGGCAATTTCAGATCCTTCCAATATGGTAGCTCAAACAAGATGCTCATCTTTGTGAAATTTTTCCCTGGCATGTCCTTTGAAGATGCCTTTCTTTTCTTATTTCCAGGGTGTTTTCCTTATTTGAAGCCCTGGAGATGATCTAACTTCTGCAGCAATTCAAAAATGTCTTTCCCAGATAGTTGTTTTGGTGGCAACGCTTTCTCTTTCTTACCATTGAAGGCCTTACTTTTGCGCCACCTATGGCGAATAGGCAAGTAACTCCTATGGCCTAAGAAACCAATTTTGCTTCGAAGTGGTTGCGAATAGGTTCCATCTAGGCAAACAAGGCATGCCTTGTAGCCCATTGTAGAATACCCAAATACTGAACCTAGTGCTGGAAGGTCGTGGATAGTCCATAGCAATATTGCACGCATATTGAAACTACCTCCTTCAATAGCGTCAAAAGTAACAACTCCTAGATTAAATAATTGCTTTAGTTCTTCAACCAATGGCCTCAAATACACATCAATGTCCCTTCCCGGTGACTTCTTCCCAGGGATCAATAATGTCATGAGCAGGAAGGGTTCTTTCATGCTTCTCCATGGAGGCAAGTTATACACAACTACAATGACAGGCCACACACTATATGAGCTACTCATAATTCCAAATGGGTTGAAACCATCGGTGCCAACCCCGAGCCGCAAATGGCGAGGGTCTTCTTCCAGCCAGGGATATTTCTTATCCATATGTTTCCAAGCATCGCCATCCGGAGGACCCCTCAACACATTTGGTTCGACAACTCTCTTATCCCTATGATAACGCAAATCTGAAGCTATTTCCTTGTTCATGAACAGCCGTTGTAATCTAGGGATTAAGGGAAAGTAGCGCAACACTTTCTGAGGTACTTGCTTCCCCTTGCCCTTCTGTGTCTTCTACCTCGATTCCTTACAAACTGGGCACTCATCCTTGTCCTCATGCTCCTTCCAGAATAGAACACAATCATTTATGCAAGCATCAATACTTTCATAACCTAGCCCTAGATCTCTCAACATATTCTTTGCTTCATAGTACGTGGCTGGAAGCGAGTTACCGGCTGGCAAAGCCTCCTTCTGAAGCTTGAGTAACATGTCAAAAGATTTGTTGCTCCAATGGTTAAGATCTTTGAGGTGTACCAGCTTTAAAACAAAGGATAGCACCGAGTGGCCTTTGCAGCCCGGGTATAGCTCACGTTGTGAACTTCTCAGCAAGCCGTCAAATCTGGTCGATGACTCATTGGGCTCCGGAATGCTACCTCCAGCAGGATTATGGTTCTCTTGCTCGTCAACCCCAACCGTGGCTCTATGGGTATCTCCTAGCAGATCTTGGACCATATCAAATCCATCAAAATCATCAAGATCTTCCTCATCTTCAAGTGACTCATCAACTTGGTCTTCATCATTGCTAACTTGTTCTCCATGGAATATCCATTTTGTGTACGAAGTTTGTATGCCATACAATAACAAATGGGTTCGAACTTGACTAACACTCTGCTGACTTATATTCATACAAGTTTCACAAGGGCAACGCATCTTATCATTGCCGCTGTTATGTTGACAAGCAGAATCAATGAATGCATTCACCCCTGAAATGTAATCACTTGAAAACCTATCAGGCAACCTCATCCAACTCTTATCCATACTATATCTTTTCCTGCACAAGCACTCTACAAGTGAACCAAAGTACTAGAAATGTAAAATATAACAACATAACCACATTAGCTACAAATCATTATATCTGCCGGTAAACACCTCAATCACGAAAGGAATCAGGCTAGCTATGTCAATCATTTTCAACCAGTCCACCCAACATGATAAACTAATTGATCTACTGAATTTCGGTTAAATCAGGCTTATATTTATCAAAATAACAATCCTACAGTACCCCATATATATGTCACATTGCCACTGTATTTTCAAAAGAAAACTTGTACTTTATCAAACTAAACACGCAGCTTGCTTATGTAATTATTTTATATGCAGTAACATTATACTAAAATTTAATATCACAACAACAGCAGCCATGGAACTCTATAACTTTATACTAGAATTGTATACAAAGACAGTCTTCAAATATTATACTACAACATTATACAAAGACAGTCTTCACAGAACAGTATTTGAAGATAGTCATCACAGAACTGCATATCCTTTCTAAACATTGTACTACTAAAATATACTACAAGTCCTGATGTTGTAAGTATCAATATGCAGTAACATTATGCTGTATATTTTACTACAAGCAAAACCAAGACTATATGTATATTATGGCCCGGTTGGGCACGGCAGTATTGCCATTATTCTACTACTCTGGTTTTGAAGAGGATAATCTAACTCTCAGTATTGCCATTATTCTACACAACGCATCAACCGGACCAAGCCAATATTGACATTATATTCAAATCACATAACCGAACTCTACATGGTAGGCCAAGCCAGTTTCCAAATCACAAACGGTAAGCTACATGTATATTTTACTTACACATTTCCACAAACACTTGAAGTGCATGATCTAGCTATCAAGTACTCCAAGGAAATTAATGGAGAGACACAGGGAAGGAGGCAAGGACAGAGAGGAGATCAGTCTTACGGGTTGAAGCTTTTTCTGGTGTTGACGGTGAGAGCGAGATCTCGTTGGCGAGCTTGGGGCGTCGGTTCCTGCAGAGCTGGTTGGGGTTGGGGAAGGAGGAACCCTAGGCGCCCCTTCCCTTCGACCACGCGGCCGTTGCCGCCGCTGCTTCACCTCCCCCACGCAGCCGAGCTGCCACCACCGCCGCAAGGGACAAGCCCGCCGCTGCCGTCGCGAGGAACACGCCCGTTGCCGCCGCCATCGCGAGGAACACGCCCGCCGCTGCCGCAAGGAAGAGCCCCCTCTCTTCTGCCGCGAGGAAAACGCCAGCCGCCGCGGGGAGCGCGCCCTCCGCCTTCCGCCGCCCCCTCCGCCGGCAGGAACGAGTCAGCCACCAAGGAACGCGTCGGCCGCCGCCAGGGATGTCGATCTGATTTGGGGGATTTGGAGAGACGCTAGGAAGGTGACTTGCCTTTTTGCATATTAGCCCTTGGTTGCTATTTCTCCACTGGATACAAAGTCGTGAGGGTACAACACATAGGCCTATGGTGACCAAGGAACTAATTAGCTGGTTGCAATTAGTACATCTTCAGCCACCAAACCGCTTGGTGACAAAATATCTGGTGGCAAATGATATATTTTCTTGTAGTGCAGGTGGTGCGCGGCGAGGACGAAAGAGCTGAACGGCAGCGGGCCGGAGCCGACGAAGGCGACGCGCGCCGGCGCGATGCCCGGCACGTGGCGCGCCAGGAGCTCGTACTCCAGCCTGCTGAGGTTGACGTAGTTGCTGTAGTAGGGGAAGCGGGCGAGGTGGTCGAGCGGGTTGTCGAAGGTGGCGAGCAGGTCGGCGTAGTGCGCCTCGAGCTTCCCCTCGGCGGCGGAGCAGAGGCGGATGAGCGCCTCCCGCATCCTCTGGTGCTCCGGGCTGAGCTTCGCCACGTCGACGGGGCTCGGCGGGACGCAGGCGGTGACGAGGTCGGTGAAGAGCCTGTCGACCTCGGGGGACGGGCTCAGCGACGGCAGCTCGGCGATGGCGGACTGAAGACCGGCGATCTTCTCGATGAGAGCAGCGACCTCCTTGTTCTGGGCATCCATGTTATGATTGCTTCTTGGTGACCGGAAGAACTCTGGGAGCAGGAGAAAATGTGTGCCGCTGAACGCTAGAGCTGCTCGATGAGTTCTGAAATGTATGCATGGGCGTATATGTATATATAGCAGTGACGAGACTTGTTGTGTTGTGCGCGATTTCACGCCGGCCAGCGGCTGACGAAAAAGACGCTTTTGATTGTGCACGCTTCACGCATCCATGGCCAGGCGGGTTTCATGCCTCTCCTCAGACTTTTACGTGTTTGAAAGTACGGAGTAGTATACAATCTTAATCTTCATGCCGCTATGATGAAGTTGACAACATTTTATAGTATCCATGAAGATTGCGTTCGTCCAGTTTGGGTCCCTCGTGGGGGTCTCCAAACATGGATGAGGACGGCAAGGTTTGAAATACCGATGTGAGACAAAGCGGGATGGGAGATTCTCGCCCAGTATCCACGGAGGAGCTCGCCCAGTTCATACACCTTTTGGAGATTCTCATGCACTTTGCCATCAACCCTGAGATTGGAGACAAAGCGGGATGGGCTTGGCACGAGTCTGGGATCTACTTGGCTGCCTCGGCATATAAGATGTTTTGTGAGGGGAGTATCAGGTTCGAGCCAGCGGCGGCTATTTGGAAGAATGGGGCACCTCTTGCTTGCAAGATCTTCATGTGGCTCGCGATTCAAAACAGGATCTGGACCTCCGATCGTAGGCTAAGGCAAGGCATGGCCTGCAAGAGACTGTCTCCACTTGTTACCTGTGTGATCAGGAGGAGGACATGGTGGATCACCTTATGATCCAGTGTGTCTTTGCGCGACAAGTCTGGTTTAGATGCTTTTCCATTGAAAGGGAATCAACATTGATCTGTCCCCCAAGCATCAAGATAGGCTTCAACAGTGGTGGATGAACTCGCGCAAGCAAGTCAGTAGAGTGGACAAGAAGGGTTTTGATGCGGTTGTCATGCTGATTTGTTGGACGTTGTGGAAGCAAAGGAACGCCAGGGTGTTTCAGTCAGGCCCCATTTTAGATGAGCTCGCTACGGTCAATCTGATTTTTCAGGAGCTCTACCTATGGAAGCTGGCGGGAGTAGTAGGAGTTCAACAGTTTTGTGAGTAGTCCGCTTCATGTATTGGAGGGGTTGGGTGGGATCGCCGGCTTGTGACGATCTACCATGTAATCTTGTACATATATTTCTCCCTTCTATAAAGCTAAGGTACGCCTTTGGCGTACTCTCAAAAAAAAAAGAAACCGATGTGAGATAAATTTCTCAACTCACTCAAATATCCGAAAATTTGGAAAAGTTGAAAATTCTTTTGGAATCTGGTCTAACGAAATTCACTTAATTTGGAGGGATTTTGACTGAAACTGAATTTGGATTGAAATTAGTTTGTATATAGGCCAAAAAATGAGGTCATAAATATTTTGACACCCACTAAAACTTTCGGAGATTTTGTTGAATTTTTTATTGGATGGCTCCATTGAGAATACACTACTGCCCATTCTAAGAAAACCTTCATAGGAGATAGCTCACTAGTGGTGTTCCCGTAGTGTGGCGTGTGCCAGGTAGGGCACATCACTGATAAGGGATTCAGGGCACGTCACTAATACCCACGAAGAGTTGGAGTAGTATATGTAGCTTCGAAGTTGTCTTGGATTTTGGGCTAGATACTCACTCATCAATGTTTGTGTGTGATCATTTATTGGAGTATCTCTTGGCATACTTGTATTTCTTCTGTGTATCCTTATGTCTCTGATGCCTTTTGTTTCTTTTTATCATCCTTATTTATTCTTTATTTTCAAGGAGATTGGTTTCTTCTTTTGGAAGGTTCTAAACAATCGGAAGCTAAATGTTAGGGTTTTCACAATTGTAGCAATACCTCTCATAATTGCTAGATCTTGAATCATTGTTTCTTGACCTTGAGTGGCCTTGGTCCTTGCGCTTGAACTTGTTCTTGGAGTAGAACTTGTTGAAGTTGCAGACCATGAAACTAAGTTCCTCACTAGTGACCTTCACTTTTTCACTCGAGAGTTGGGAGTGTCACTAGTGGCCTTGTAAGCACCACTACTGGATGATTGGCAATGGAGTTCATGTTTATCCTTAAGATTTGTGTTATGACCTACAATCTTTCCAATCACTCTGGTAGGCATGAGATCTTTTTAACTGGGCACCATTTGGATAAGAGTGCATATGGTGTCATACTTGCCATCTAATGCCCTTATAAGATCTTCTTCATGACAAACTTGTTCGTCATCTCTTCATCACCCCAACCATCAATCTCATTTGTGATGTGTGCAAGCCTAGAGCAAACGCCTTCACCATCCTTCATCTTGAACTTATCAAGTTGACCTTGAAGTATGTGAAGCTTGGATTCCTTCATGGATGTGGTGCTTTCGTGCATTTCCACCAAAGTATCCCAAACTTCCCTTGCACTTTCAAGACGACTAATCTTGTTGAACTCGTCGGGGCACAAGAGTGGAATAAGATGTCACATGCTTGAGCATCATGTTGTCGCATCTTAAATTCATCGAGAGTGCTTCGTGATCCATAATTTGTCCACCTTGAAAGCATTAATCTTGTAAACCAGCACAGATAATTGGCCAACAACGGGGTCATGATCAATAATATGATTTCTCAGCTTATGATCCAACTAGCAAAGTTAGAGCCATCAATGTAAGGATCTCTTTAGTGATAACCTCCTCACTAGAAGTCATACCCTCTTTTCGTGGTAAAGCCAAACCAATGAGCCGGCTTACGAAGGATTCACTAATGGAGGACCTTGCTAACAGGCCCTTGTTTTTACACCACTTGTAGGATCATTTAGTATAGTCTGGAGGGGGTGGATAGACTAGAATATCTAGGGAACACTTTTCCCAATTTTGAAGTTCTTGGCAATTTTAAGATTCTCTAGTGATAGCCTAGGAACACCCTACACATGCAAGTCTACTAAAGTATAACAAGTGAAGACAAAGCTTGCATGATTAGAAGCAAAGGTAAAGGTTAGATGAATGCAAACATGGGGAGGATCAATGAAGTTGTTTCCCATGGTTTGGACAGTTGACGCTATCCTACTCCAAACTCATGGAGGCTTCAAACCACGAAGGTTCTAGGATCACAGAGATTTTGGTTGCGACTTCCATAAAGAAACAATTCCACAAAGTACTACACCATAAAGGGTCCACAAAATGATCAACCAACCTATACCAGCACGTCATACAACCACGAAGGTCAAGCCTCCACTACAAAAAAAGACACATCCGTGACATTTTGGGCCGGACGAATTCTTTTCTGTCAAAATCCGGTGTCATCCTAGATGTGGTGGGCTCCTACTATGACAAAATATCATAACAGAAAATGGGCTTTTCGTCCTGGGCGGGTCGGAGACGCAACTACATGATATTATTTGGGCCGTCCATGATGAAAAAAACTGTGATAGAAGCGAGGGCGAGGAAAATATCGGGGAGTTCCCGATTACGGTGGGTGGTCGGGGCTGAGCGATGCACGGAGGGATTGTGTGTTTCTCTTGTACACGTATGCGCGTGGGTGCGAGGCGTTGGGCTCTAACTAAACCCGAGCGAGGCGTTCGGCTATTGAACCCCAGCGATTGCACTGGCTACGCGTTACTGAACCCGAGCGATCGATCGATCCCTGGCTGTTAACTGAACCAGATCGAGCGATTCCTTGGCTATGACTACTAACTGAAGCCGATCGAACCTGCTGCTTCTTGATGAACAGTGAGCGTTGTTGGGGGTTGGATGAACTGTTCCCGGTGGGGGTTGGATGAACAGGACCCCGTGGTAGTAGAGGTTGTTGCCGCTGGATGAACAGCACCCCGATCGAGACGGTTGGGGGTGGATGAACAGGACCCCGTGGAGGGCTGGTTGAACAGTAGTCGGTGGAGGGCTGGATGAACTGTATCCCGTGGAGGGGTGGTTGAACAGTAGCCAGTGGAGGCTGGATAAACAGGAGCTCGTGGATGAATAATAGCTGGTGGAGGCTGGAGGGAGACACCGTGGATGAACAGTCGCAGGTGGAGGCTGGAGGAAGTCGACGGTGGATGAACAGTAGCCCGTGGAGCCGAAGCAAGGCAGTAGACGATGGATGAACAGTAGCCCGTGGAGTCCCGTTTTGGGGTACGCCACACCCCTTCCGATGAACAGGACCTCTGTTTCGACCGTAGGAGGTCGAAGAGAAGTCTGTTTCCTCCGCTTTGCAGTACGCCACACCCCTCCCGATCAAAAGGACCCCGTCTCGACCGTACGAGGTTGAAGAGAAGTTCGTTTCCTCCGTTCCGCGGTATGCCAGACCCCTCCCGGTGAACAGGATCCCGTTTCTGTAGCGACCAGACCTCAAACAGTCTAGTCTCTGTGCATCATTGTCATCCCTGGATCGGTAATGCTAACACGCACAGTACTTGAGGATTTATAACAGACTTTCAATCACACACTTATTACATCGAATGTCTCAAAAGAGAACTTATTACAATAATATGGCTTAAGGCCATCTAAATAAGATAACATTGGAAGACTTGGAAGATAAAGTGAGTCCATCAACTCCAACGGCATAGCTGAGTGAACCACAACGACCTATGGCACCTTACTCGTCGTCTGAAAAGTCTACAACATGATATGTTGCAGCCCGAAATGGGTCAGCACATGGAATATACTGGCAATGTAACACATAGAGTAATGTACAGAATAAACGCTATCACTACATGCATATATAGCTGGTGGAAAGCTCTATGGTTACAGTTTTGCATACACTACTAGGAAAAGGGCTATAGATGATATGGCCACTAATGGTGCACCAGACATGTGGTGCGCCATTACTATATATTAATGGCGCACCATGTGTTGGTGCGCCATTAGTGTCCAAATACTAATGGCGCACCACACACGGTGCGCCACTGCTAACAATTTTTTTTATTTTTTTTGGAACTAGTAATGGCGCACCAGGGGATAGTGAGCCATTACTAGTTAAACTAGTAATGGCGCACCACACCCTCGGTGCGCCACTACTAATTTTTTTCAAATTGTTTTTTTTTCAAAACTAGTAATGGCGCACCGTGTGTGTGGTGCGCCATTACTAGTTCAACTAGTAATGGCGCACCACCCACGGTGCGCCATTACTAACTTTTTTTCAAATTTTTTTCAAATTTTTTCACATTTTTTTTATTTTTTTAAAACTAGTAATGGCGCACCGTGGGTGTTTAACTAGTAATGGCGCACCACTCCCACGGTGCACCATTAATAGTTTTTTCAAATTCCACCGAATGCACCCCCCCATGGACCGCCTTTTCAGTTTTAAAAAAATAAAAGAAAATGATGGAAATGTCAAAAAAATAAGTTTCCCATGTGATATGTGTTCTAGTTGTTGGTAAAATTTACAAATATGAATTTCAACTTTATTTGCAAAATCTCTCTGGAATTTGTAAAATGGGCATAACTTTTGCATACGAACTCGGATTAAAAAGTTTTTTATATGAAAAATCATATACTTGAAAAGTTACATCCGAATTTAATTGGGGGAACCCCGTTATACATTTTCAAAATCCTCAAAAACCTAACAGAAAAAAAGTTACGGAGCTTTCAAGATCTAGAGGCAAAAAAATTCAAAAAAATTCAAACTTACTAGTGGCGCACCGTTTGCTAGGTGCGCCACTAGTAACAAAAAAATTGCGAATTTCTTTTTTGGATTTTTTTTCAAAAAATGATACGTAATATGACCGGGAAGTTTGAAATATTTTTCAAAATTTCATCATACTCATGAACATGAACAAAGTCGTAGACATCAACAAGGTATAATAGGATTGATATGATAGATATATCAACAAGTGCCTGTTAAGTGAGGTGGTGCTGGGGTTGGATAGAACTGCGAAGTTAAGCATGCTCGGGCTGGAGTAGTGTGAGGATGGATGACCTTCCGGAAAGTTTGACCACTTAGTGTGATTTGACTTGAGATTAAGCATATTGACCCGAGATTAAACCATAGTGACCCGAGATTCAGAAAAAAATTAAAAAAATTAAAAAAATTCTGAAAAAACATTGTTACTAATGGCACACTTCTATGTGGTGCGCCATTACTAAGTCAGATAGTAATGGCGCACCGTGGGCTATACTAATGGCGCACTGCCTGGTGCACCATTAGTAAAAAATTCTAATGGTGTGGTGCTAGTGGCGCACCTGTAGTGCGCCACTAGCAGGCCTTTTCCTAGTAGTGATAAAGCCAATTTTTTCCTACAACAAAGGAACAATTTTTTTTGTTTAACAATCACGGTGGTTGTTAAACATAGAGAAGGTTCCTCTAACTCAATCCAATTAAACATCATCAATTAAACCCAACAAATTAATTTAGAGTGATGAGATCAACATGATAATCCAAGAACAAAATACTCAAGATGTCCATAATCGGGGACACGGCAAACCATGATTAGTTTATACACTCTACAGAGGTTTGCGCACTTTTCCCCACAAGACTCGATCTTCTCTGTAGAATTTCTCGCACTACATGGTGTTTGCGAAACGGGTGACCGAGACACAGTCTTTCAGAAGCATTAACTCTTTACTCTGGGTAAACAATACCACCTACATCCCCTACATCTGCTAGTCTACCACTGAAAGAGGTCACACAACATACTCAACTATGCCAGAGCCCATATTGGCTTGTGGCTGCACACGAAAGTTTCTAGCATGAATAATCTTATGATCCCTTTGAGCTTGGATGGCGAACCGTATGATGATCACACGGGTACTCCGGGATATCCTAGGACAACACTGGATTCTCCAGGTGCCCTGACAGCCACTGGGTACTCCAGGGTGCCTCAACCAATCCACCCAGATGTGTATTTAAGTAGCCACCTTAAGTTAACCATTCATTAACAATACTCACATCTGTCATGGATACACTCACCCAATCCACGTCTACAAGCATAGCATAGCAATCCTGAGCATAACGTAGAAGTAACTCCCAAAGGTTTGGTAATAAAAGGGCAGTAGGTTCTACCTCATCATCTACTTCCAAAACCCACATTTATATCAAATCCTAACCACGCAATGTTTGAGGGATGTAAGTAATGCATAAAAAGTGGGTAATAAAGAGGTATGATCAAAGTGTTACTTGCCTTGCTGATGATCCGCAAAACCTAGAGACTCGTAGTAGCACGCTTCGCACTCTGGAAATTCTATCGCAAACAAACAATAACATACATAAGCACTCAAACTAGAAACATGGGTAAAACTCAAATAAGAAGATCTAACCAGAAAGTTCAACTGAAGAACTCCGGTTTACAAAAAGAATCAAATCAAACGGAGAAACGAAACTCAAACTACGAAAGAAGCAAGATTCATTTACTAATCTGGACTAAAGTCAAATTTTACAGTACCAAAATCTTGTTCAAGTTGGTTGAACATAAAGAGGGCTTCGAGATGAAGATCTAGGCGCTTGTTTCACCTGATTTGGATAAATGAGCGAAAAAATAAACTAAAATGAAAATTAGGGCAGAAATCGCGATCAGAAATAATCACGGAAAACCCCTGAAAAAATAATCAAGGCGAACAGGCTAACGAACGAACGTTCGCTATCTGCGGCTAACTGACGAACAACGTTCGTTAAAACGAACGTACGAACGAACGTCCGCTAATTAGTTAAACCGAAAGAAAACCGAACCGATCTAATAAAAAAACTAGATCTAGGGTTTTCTAAAAAAACAACGATTTTCCCGAGAAAACCAAGTCGGCGTCGGCGGCTACCTCGGCGACGGCGGGATCGGCGGCGGGACGGCGGGATCGGCGGCGGCGGGGTCGGTGGTGGCTCTGGCGGCGGCGGGGCGGTCGGTGGCGGCGGGCTAGGGTTTGGGCGGCGGGGTCGCACCGCGGGCTTATAAGGCCGGCCGGGCGCAGTGTTCGGGTCGGGCACGGCCCGAGTAGGTCGGTGCACTTATTTTTTTAATAAACTGATGCGGAAAAACAAACAAAAGAAATACTAAACTGAGTCCAAAAATCCTGAAATAAATTTTCATGGTCCTCTAATAATATTGCGAACAAAGTGAACATTTATTTGGGCCTCTAATGCAATTTTGAAAAATGCATATTTTTCCTAGTTCAAATAAAATAGCAATAGAAGTCCAAATAAAATTCTTATTTGATTTTAATATTTTTCCTCCAATATTTCTTTTATTTGCAGAAGTCATTTTATCCCCTCTCTTTTATTTTCATATTAGAAATATTCGAAGAGAAAAATAATTAAAACCAAATGAGCCTCTTTTCAAAATTTGAGAAAAAAACTCAAATATGAAAATAACGAAATCCCCAACTCTTTCCGTGGGTCCTTGAGTTGCTTAGAATTTCTAGGATCAACCAAAAATGCAATAAAATATGATATGCAATAATGACCTATGTATAACATTCCAAATTGAAAATTTGGGATGTTACAAACCTACCCCCTTAAGATGAATCTCGCCCTCGAGATTCGGGTTGGCTAGAAAATAGGTGCGGGTGGTCCTGCCGTAGGTCTTCCTCTCGTTCCCAAGTGGCTTCATCCTCGATGTGGTAACTCCACTGAACTTTGCAAAACTTGATAACCTTACTGCGTGTGACTCGGCTGGCAAACTCGAGAATCTTCACTCGTTTCTCCTCGTAAGTCAAATCACTATCCAGCTGAATCGCTTCAAGTGGCACTGTATCTCTGAGAGGAATATCGGCCATCTCTGCATGGCACTTCTTCAACTGGGAAACGTGAAACACATCGTGAACTCCTGACAATCCTTCTGGCAATTCCAGCTTGTAAGCAACTTCTCCCATACGCTCCAAAACTTTGTATGGTCCCACAAAACATGGTGCTAACTTTCCCTTAACTCCAAAATGCTTAACTCCTTGAAGTGGGGACACACGAAGATATACTCTGTCTCCGACTTCTTAAACTGTCTCTTTGGTTTAGAATCTGCATAGCTCTTCTGCCTGGACTGGGCTACCTTGAGTCTGTCGTGAATCAGTTTAACCTTCTCTTCGGACTCCTTAATCAAATCTGGTCCAAACAACTGACGGTCTCCAACTTCATCCCATAGCAATGGTGTCCTGCATCTCCTTCCATATAAGGCTTCAAAAGGGGACATCTTCAAACTGGCTTGATAACTGTTATTGTAAGAGAACTCTGCATAAGGCAGATTGTCGTCCCAACTAGATCCATAATCTAGCGCACAAGCTCTCAACATGTCCTCCAGAATCTTATTGACTCTCTCGGTCTGTCCATCCGTCTGTGGATGAAAGGCTGTACTGAACTCTAGCCTGGTACCCAAAGTCTCAGGCAACTGATTCCAAAACTTTGAGGTAAACTGGGTTCCTCTATATGATACATAGGTCCTCGGAACTCCATGCAGACATACCATCCTCGTCATGTATATCTTTGCCAACTTAGCACTGGTGTAAATGGTCTTCACTGGGATGAAATGAGCTACCTTCGTCAACCGATCAACTACAACCCATATCGAGTCATAGCCTGAACGAGTCCTGGGCAATCCCGTGATAAAATCCATGCCTAGCTTGTCCCACTTCCATTCGGGTATTGGTAATGGCTGTAGCAAACCTCCTGGCTTCTGATGCTCTGCCTTCACTCTCTGACATACATCACATACTGCTACATACTCAGCAATATCCTTCTTCATTCCGGTCCACCAGAAACTTTCCTTCAAATCCAGATACATCTTGGTGTTTCCTAGGTGAATCGAATATGGCAAATCATGGGCCTCCTACAGAATCAACTTCCTGATCTCGGGGTCATTAGGCACATAGACGCGATCCTCAAACCATAAAGTATCGTGCTCATCCTCACGAAATCCTTTAGTCTTTCCTTTGCTCATCCTTTCCTTTATCTCGGCAATCTCCTTGACAGTCTTCTGAGCTTCCCTGATCTTATCCATCAAGGTAGAATGAATTTCCAATGCTGCTACATAACCTCTCGGAACTATTTCCAAACATAGCTCGCGAAGATCCTCTGCTAACTCCTTGGGTAATCCTCCGGTCATGAGTGTATTGACATGACTCTTGCGACTCAATGCATCGGCTACTACGTTAGCCTTTCCAGGATGATAGTGCAACTTCATATCATAATCCTTAATGAGCTCCAACCATCTCCTTTGCCCGAGGTTCAACTCCTTCTGCGTAAAGATATACTTCAAACTCTTGTGATCCGTGTACACCTCACAATGTTTTCCGATTAGAAAATGTCTCCATGTCTTCAACGCATGCACTACGGCTGCTAACTCCAAATCGTGTGTAGCATAATTTTGCTTATGAGGTTTAAGCTGGCGTGAGGCATATGAGACAACTCTTCCCTCCTGCATAAGCATTGCTCCAAGTCCTCGACGAGAAGTGTCGCAATACACTTGATAATCCTTGCGTTGATCTGGAAGAATCAACACCGGGGTTGTAACAAAACGCTTCTTCAACTCCTGAAAACTGGCCTCACATTCCTCAGTCCATTTGGACTTGCTATCCTTCTTCAACAACTCTGTCATGGGCTTTGCAATCTTGGAGAAATTCTCTATGAACCTCCTGTAATATCCTGCGAGTCCAAGAAAACTCTGGATCTCTCCGACCGACGTGGGTGCTACTCATTTAGTCACAGTGACAACCTTGGTGGGGTCTACTACTATTCCTTCTCCGGATATAACATGTCCGAGGAATCCAACTTCCTTCAACCAAAACTCACACTTGCTAAACTGGGCATATAACTGATGTTCCCTGAGCTTCTCAAGAACCAAATGCAAATGCTCCTTATGCTCCTCTTCATTCTTCGAGTAGACCAATATATCATCAATGAACACTACGACGAACTTATCCAAAAACTCCATAAACACCTTGTTCATCATGTTCATGAAATAGGCAGGCGCATTAGTCAGACCAAATGACATAACGGTATACTCATATAGCCCGTACCTTGTGGTAAAAGCTATCTTAGGTATATCCTGCTCTTGAATCTTTAGTTGGTGGTATCCTGATCACAGATCGATCTTGGAAAATACCTCAGCTCCTTGCAACTGGTCAAACAAATCATTTATCATCCGCAGTGGATTCTCGTTCTTGATCATCACTTCATTCAACGCACGATAATCAACAACCATCCTTAATGATCCATCCTTCTTCTCCACTAGAAGTACTAGGGATCCCCAAGATGACGAACTTGGGCGAATATAACCTTTATCCCATAACTCCTTAATCTGCTTCTTAATTTCCTCCGAATCCTGGGCGGGCATCCGATACGGTCTCTTAGATATTGGACCGGTGCCTGGCAAAAGCTCAATCAAAAACTCAATGTCTCGATCCGGTGGCATGCCTGGCAACTCCTCTAGAAACACGTCAGGGAAATCCTTCACCACTGGTACTTCCTCATGTACAACTCCTGATAGGGAATTCACTTGAGTCCTCTTCGGCACATGTCGGGATACATACTTAATCCTTTTTCCTTCTGGGGTGGTGAGCATAATCGATTTACTAGTGCAGTCAATGTTCCCTCCATACTTTGATAACCAATCCATGCCTAATATTACATCCAGTCCTTGTGACTCCAAAATGATTAGGTCTGAGGGGGACACGTAGTTACCAATCCTTAATGGTAACCGATCGCATCATAGGCTGGCCATATACTCTACTCCTGATGAGGTTACAAACATGGGTGACCTAAGGGCTTGGGTTGGCAAGTTATAATTATCCACAAATCCCCTTGATATGTATGAATGTGATGCACCAGTATAAAAAGAACGATTGCAGTAAATGACTTAACCAAAAACTTACCTATAACTGCATCGGGTTGCGCTTCAACCTCCTCCACACTAACGTGGTTCACTTGTCCCCTGTTGAAAGGGTTGGGCTTCTTCCCAGAGCTTCCATTGCCATTTCCATTCTTTGCTTCAGAACACTCCTGGCGTAATGTCCGTTCTTCCCGCACTTGAAACAAGTAATGTGACTTAGATCCTTCTTTGCGGGCGTTGCTGGGTTGGAACAGTTATGGCTGTTGCTTCCTCCATTCCCATTCCCATTCTTGGGGCCACTATGATTATGTGAAGTTCCTCCATTGGAATTATGGCCTCCATGGTTGTGGTGAATGTGTCCTCCCGAGTTTGGGGTAAAACGGGGCCTCTGTTGAGCTCCTGAATTGTACTTCCCTTGTCCATACTTCCTCTTGCGGTTGTCTATCTGCTGCTGCTTCCCTTCAATCATGAGAGCTCTATCTACCAACTCCTGGTAGTTGTTGAAGGTTGCCACCATCAACTGCATGCTCAGCTCATCATTCAGTCCTTCCAGAAACTTCTCTTGCTTAGCGGCATCTGTAGCGACGTCATCCGGGGCATAACGTGCTAACTTACTAAACTCATCCACATACTGGCCCACTGTGCGTCCTCCTTGGCACAAGTTGCGAAACTCGCACTTCTTCATGTTCATAGCTCCAGCTGAAACATGGGCAGTGCGGAATGCCTGCTGAAACTGGTCCCATGTAACAGTGTCAATGGGGTAAGTGGCTGTGAAATTCTCCCACCATGATGCTGCGGGTCCATCAAGCTGGTGTGCGTCAAAACGCACTTTCGCCGCATCTGTGCATCTGGCAGTGGTCAGCTCCCTTCCAATCTTGCGGAGCCAATCATCTGCAACAATCGGCTCGGTGCTACTAGAGAACACCGACGGATTCAGCCTTAGAAAACAGGCTAAGTGATCAACAGGTGGTGGTGGTGGGTTGTTGTTGTTGTTGTTGTTCCCCTGGTTCTGATTCTAGACTAGTAGCTGCATCAAGGTATTCTGCTGCTGGATCAACTGAGTGAGTTCCAGCGGGAAAGCAAATCCATTGTCACGTCTCGGAGGCATCTGATGGGTTGAGAAAAGGTGAGAAAATAGAATAGAATGAGGTCTAGAGCGAAAACACTACCCATATGCACATGAGACAAACACAATCATATCACTTCAATCAATTCAAACAAGGGCATACAATCGGTCTAACTATCGTTACAAAAGTGGTCAGACTATACTATATACATGGGGGAATACTACTACTGATATGGTGGTCGACTAGAATTTTACTCGGTAGAAGACTCCGTGATGTCTGCTCCAGCTTCATCAACATAGTCATCATCACTATCATCGTCGGTGTCGTCGATGATGATGTAGTCCTCCGAATGAAAGTCCTTGGCATCGTCGTCATCTCCTCCTGGCGCGGGGTCTCCCATGAATACTCCTAGCTTCCTTGTTAGGTCGTCATTCTTCTCCACTAGTATCGTCATTTCTTCCTCATATCCATCGTGTGTAGACTTGAGTTCCTCCTCTAGCTCAGTGATCCTGGTCATTGCCTTCTTCAGATCTATCATACCTGCGCACATCTAGTTCTCCTGGCGAAGAATGTGCTGGTTTAACTCCTGGATGAAAGCTGCAATGGACCTGTCCCTCCTGGTGCTGATCATCTGCCATTGCTCATCACGGCGCCCACATATCTGGTAGATAGTATCCTTGAGATCCTTGTGGTAAACTTCTCCGATGCGTCCCATGGTGATGTGGGCTGCCATGCTCTTTCCTAGACTCCAGGTTGGTGCATCAAAGGAAAACTCTATGGGCTCAGTGACTGGCATGAACGTTCTTCCTGGAACTTGAACTCGAATCATCCAACACTCCTCTTATGGTAAAGTGGCGATGTAGGTTACAGTGAAGCTTGGTATTCCGATGTCCAGGTACCTAGTTGTGTCTTCATCCGGTTGTGTAAACTTGTTCCTTGAGTCTGCCATCCTATAGAGTAGAAAAGGGAGAGGAGTCAGAAATGAGTAGAGAGGAGTGACCTAGGGTGTTAGCTTAGTGGTCGTGTCCTACAGTCAGCATGTGCTCTCATACCATCTTGTAACGACCAGACCTCAAACAGTCTAGTCTCTGTGCATCATTGTCATCCCTGGATCGGTAATGCTGACACGCACAATACTTGAGGATTTATAATAGAGTTTAAATCACACACTTATTACATCGAATGTCTCAAAAGAAAACTTATTACAATAATATGGCTTAAGACCATCTAAATAAGATAACAGTGGAAGGCTTGGAAGATAAAGTGAGTCCATCAACTCCAACGGCATAGCTGAGTGAACGACAACGACCTATGGCACCTTACTCGTCGTCTGAAAAGTCTGCAACATGATATGTTGCAGCCCGAAATGGGTCAGCACATGGAATATGCTGGCAATGTAACACATAGAGTAATGTACAGAATAAATGCTATCACTACATGCATATATGACTGGTGGAAAGCTCTATGGTTACAGTTTTGCATAAAGCCAATTTTTCCCTACAACAAAGGAACAATTTTTTTGTTTAACTATCATGGTGGTTGTTAAACATTGAGAAGGTTCCTCCAACTCAATCCCAATTAACCCCAACAAATTAATTTATAGTGATGAGATCAACATGATAATCCAAGAACCAGATACTCAAGATGTCCATAACCGGGGACACGGCTAACCATGATTAGTTTATACACTCTGCAGAGGTTTGCGCACTTTTCCCCCACAAGACTCGATCTCCTTCGTAGAATTTCTCACACTACATTGTGTTTCAGAAACGGATGACTGAGACACAGTCTTTCAGAAGCATTAACTCTTTACTCTGGATAGACAGTACCACCTACATCCCCTACATCTGCTAGTCTACCACTGAAAGAGGTCACACAACATACTCAATTATGCCAGAGCCCATATTGGCTTGTGGCTGCACACGAAAGTTTCTAGCATGAATAATCTTATGATCCCTTTGAGCTTGGATGGCGAACCGTAGGATGATCACACGGGTACTCCGGGATATCCTGGGACAACACTGGATTCTCCAGGTGCCCTGACAACCACTGGGTACTCCAGGGTGCCTCAACCAATCCACCCAGATGTGTATTTAAGTAGCCACCTTAAGTTAACCATTCATTAACAATACTCACATCTGTCATGGATACACTCACCAATCCACGTCTACAAGCATAGCATAGCAATCCTGAGCATAACGTAGAAGTAACTCCCAAAGGTTTGGTAATAAAAGGGCAATAGGTTCTACCTCATCATCTACTACCCAAACCCACATGTTATATTAGATCCTAACCATGCAATGTTTGAGGGATGTAAGTAATGCATAAAAATTGGGTAATAAAGAGGTATGATCAAAGTGTTACTTGCCTTGCTGATGATCCACAAAACCTAGAGACTCGTAGTAGCACGCTTCGCACTCCGGGAATTCTATTGCAAACAAACAATAACATACATAAGCACTCAAATTAGAAGCACGGGTAAAACTCAAATAAGAAGATCTAACCAGAAAGTTCAACTGAAGAACTCCGGTTTGCAAAAAGAATAAAATCAAACAGAGTAATGAAACTCAAACTACGAAATAAACAAGATTCATTTACTAATCTAGACTAAAGTCAAGTTTATAGTACCAAAATCTTGTTTAAGTTGGTTAAACAGAAAGAGGGCTTCGAGACGAAGATCTAGGCGCCTGTGTCACCTGATTTGGATAAACGAGCGAAAAGATAAACTAAAACAAAAATTAGGGCAGAAATCACGATCGAAAATAATTGCGGAAAAACCATGGAAAAAATAAATAGGACGAACAGGCTAACGAATGAACTTTCGCTGTCTGCGGCTAACTGACGAACAACGTTCGTTAAAATGAACGTACGGACGAACGTCCGCTAATTAGGTAAACCAGAAAAAAAATGAACCGATCCAATAAAAAATAGATCTAGGGTTTTCTAAAAAAACAACGGTTTTTCCAAGAAAACCGAGTCAGCGGCGGCGGCTACCTCGGTGACGGTGGGATCGGCAGCGGCGGGGTCGGTGGCGGCTCCGATGGCGACCGGGCGGTTGGTGGCGGCGGGCGAGGGTTTGGGCGGCGGGGTTGCGGCGCGGGCTTATAAGGCCGGTCGGGCGCAGTGTCCAGGTCGGGCACGGCCCGAGTAGATCGGTGCACTTTTTTTAAATAAACTGACGCGGAAAAACAAGAAGAAATACTAAACGGAGTCCAAAAATCCTAAAATAAATTTTCACGATCCTCTAATAATATTGCGGACAAAGTGAACATTTATTTGGGGCTCTAATGCAATTTTGAAAAATGCATATTTTTCCTAGTTCAAATAAAATAGCAATAAAAGTCCAAATAAAATTCTTATTTGATTTTAATATTTTTCCTTCAATATTTCTTTTATTTGGAGAAGTCATTTTATCCCCTTTCTTTTATTTTCATATTAGAAATATTCAAAGAGAAAAAAATTAAAACTAAATGATCCTCTTTCAAAATTTGAGAAAAAACTCAAATATGAAAATAACGAAATCCCCAACTCTCTCTGTAGGTCCTTGAGTTGCTTAGAATTTCTAGGATCAACCAAAAATGCAATAAAATATGATATGCAATGATGACCTATGTATAACATTCCAAATTGAAAATTTAGGATGTTACAGTTTCGACCGTAGGCGGTCGAACAGAAGGCCGTTTCCTGCGTTCTGCGGTACACCAGGCCTCGTTTTGGCTATTCCATCCAAGCTGGTCGGCTCTCGGTGAACATGACGCATTCCGTTGCCTCCCGATGAACACGACGCAGTTTCTCCATTCCGACCCAGCTGGTTGGCTGCCGATGAACAGGACGCATTCCGTTGCCTCCCGATGAACACGTCGCAGTTTCTCTACTATGACACATGCCCTTCCTTACTCGGCCACGGTTCATCACTGCAGCCTGCAGACAGACCGATCAACCAGTATGTACATACACGTTTGTGACCAGACAGACAACCCTACGTATGGTTCGACCGGGTGGATCCCAGCTGTCAGGGAGGTAAGGAGGCACTTCCTTGTGTGCGAAGATATAGCTGGTAGGTCCCAGCTGTCAGGGAGAGAATCATATTTTTTTCCCCGTAATATGGACGTAATTCCTTGTGTGCAAAGTTGTAGCTAGTGGTCCCAACAGTCAAGGGGAAACGTTTTTTCACGAAATACGGTGGCCCATCCGGTGGGTCCCTGTTGTCAGGTGGAGAAATCATTATTTTGCGCATAATAAGGAGGCATTTTCTTGCTGCAGCCGTGGACCCAGATGTCAGCCTCTCCACTTACAATACTCTTCCGATGGAAGTCGTTCCTTGACCACATTGACCACGCCGCGCCGAGAACACCAAGACGGTGAACGACAGCAAGGCCTAGGAAGGGGACGACGCGGAGCCGGGGAAGACGCAGCAATGGATGCCCACGTAGAGAGGAGTATGAGGGTTGACTGGTTCGGCTGCGGTGTGAGGCTGTCGTCGCCGCAGAATAACAGGGGTTGTGGGTCAGTAAAGGGATGGCCTGGCCAGAGGTTGGAGTAGAGTGGGGCGGTGAGGCCTGCGTGGCAGCAGAGTCGGCCACGGGAGGCAGGAGCAGGCGGCACGACTGACGCTGGTTTGGGCGGCTGGAGCAAGAAGACCAGAGGTTGAAGAAGCACTACGGCCATTGGATGGACATCATATGGTCATTGGAGCTAGAATCGTTCATATTGACTAAGTTGACAAAGCCCTTCATCCGCGTCAACTTAGTAGGCCCACAAGTCAGCCTCCCACTATGGTGGGTCCCAGCTAGCAGGGGGAGTATTCATTTGTTTTCTGTGTTGACCATGCCGCGGCGAGCGCATCCAAGGTGGTGGACGACGGCGAGGCCCCGGACAGCAACGAATCGAAGATGGGAAGACGCGGGAGTGGAGTCGCAGGCGGAGAGGTGTACGAGAGTTAACTGGTTCTGGTGCGGCGTGGTTCGTCAGTCGGTGGAGAAGAACAGGAGTGGCAACGGTGGATAGTGGTGGCTTAGCTAAAGACAATGACATGGAATAAAGTTCATCGAGACCTCTCTCACTCCTAGTGTGGCTATAGCAGCCAACACCAGGGGGCACTAGATTATCATTCGGTGATATGGAGACATCGATAGTTCTAAGGTATTTCGCATCTGCTGTTCGTAAGTGGCCTGGAAAATGAACTGGTGCAAGTCAATTTTCTTCTAGAAGAAATGGAGAGAGCTCTGAGCTCCGAGGCTGAGCCCTGGGAGATTGGCCAACCATGGTGTCCGCAGCAAGGCCTCGCCGGGAATGAGCCAGAGACAACGCGGCTGAACACGATGTCTCGGGAAAGGGGCGAGGCTAGATAGGTTCAGGCAAAGGCGGACCACGAACAAAAATTAAGGTGGGGCGAAGTCTCACTAAGATTTTTCTTTATGCAAATCAAAGGAGTCAATACACACTAACAGTGCACACTACAAACGAATAACCAAATACAACGAAATTGCAGAATGTTTCGATAGAAAAACAACCTAAAACATACCGATAATGAAGCATTTAGTGGCGTGTAGAAGACCCAGGCAATGGCAGTGCCCTACCCTCCTTCTGAAAATCTTCCTTAATTTTATTGAGATCAATACTTTTGAAGATCTCTCGCTCAATGTAACACACCATCAAGTCATTTAGCCAGCCATCACACATCTTGCTGCGCAACTCAGTCTTGATGATTTTCATTGATGAGAAGGCTCTTTCAACTGTTGCCGTCGCTACCGGTAGTAGCAGTGCCAACTCAATGAGGCGATAAACAGCATGAAACATGACATGCCTTTCAAGTTCAACCATCTTTTTTGCTAGACTTGCAATATCATGACAAGCTCTAAAGTCTTCAATTCTTCTCATATGGATAATGAATAGCTCTAGGTTATCAACTATATGTTCACGTTCATAATCTGAGAAATCCTCATGATAAATCTCCGTGAGTCTAGCAAGCTTATTCACATTGAACCTAGAAAATGAGTTTCTAGGGTCAAGACAAGAGAAGTTCTGGAGCAGCTTTGAAGATACCTCATTAAAACGATGATCAAACTCTGTGGTGATGGAGTCTATGGCAGCATAGAAGGTGTCCACACGGAAAAAATGGTCAGCCGTGACATTGTTTCGTCCACCTTTTCTTGATTTCCCCCACTTTGTGAAGATGTCATCCATATTTGGTATGGGAATATCGTTTTTGGCGCAAAAGGCTTTGACATCTTCCAAGAGTGGCTCCCAACCATTATTTCTCCAGTTGATCAAACGTGTTCTCACATCCGTAACCAATGACATTGCCTGAAATGAGACAATTACAATTTTAGATGCATGTATGTTTACATGAACAAAACATATCAAGCAGACTAGATACATATAGCATGTTCCATCACATACCTGAACAATATTTTGATCCTTCTTTTGCAATAGAAGAGACAAATCATTTGTCATGCGAAGGATTTTTAGCATCATCTTCAGGATGAACACAAAGCTAAAAGTCTCCATTTGATGAACCAAACCTCCAGCTACATGGAACACGCACATCATCCTCAACAATGCCCAAAACCTCTATGACTGCATCCCACATTGATTCAATGCGAGATAAGGTTGTGTAATGAGAGCCCCATCTTGTATCTCCAGGTCTGACCAAGGATGTTTCTTGATTTTTCCCTCTCCCCGTCGGCATCTCACCACTCTTAATCTTATCCAAAAGAACCTCTTTTTGCTTGTCAAGCAATTTATCCTTCCTCTTGCAAGATGAAGTACTGAGATTAGCAATCATGGTCACATATTCAAAAAAATCCTCAACACCCTTGCAGCATCTCGAAACAGCAACAACTACCAACTGCAGTTGATGGGCAAAGCAATGGATATAGAAAGCATATGGGTTCTCATCTCGAGTTAACTTCTGAAGGCCATTGAATTCTCCTCTCATATTAGATGCCCCGTCATACCCTTGCCCTCGTAGTCGCGCAACAACTAGACCATTTTTAGCAAAAACCTCCAACAATGCCTTCTTTAAAGAAGCAGATGTTGTGTCCGGAACATGCTTAATAGCTAAAAAGCGTTCAATAGTCTCTCCTTGTTTGCTCAAATACCTACAGAAAGTCATATAATTAGTTGACCACTCTACATGAAACAAAATGATCAAAAAGCACATAGACATTTCAAAAACTTAAACACGTACCTGATTACCACGGCCATTTGTTCTTTCACCGATATATCAGGGCACTCATCAATAAGAACGGAGAAAAGACAATCACCCATCTCTTCTTTGATTGCTTTGGTGACCGCTTGTGCACAATGAGAAGTAAGGATTTTTTGAATTTTTCCGGAAGTCATTTTGGCATTCTTAGGGCATAGCTCATCAAATGCAACCTTCACTTCTGGAATTCTTTCTTTCACCCAATCAAGTAACTCTAAAAAATTCCCCTTGTTCAAAGAAGTACTGGATTCATCATGCCCATGAAATGGTTCACCTTGCAATGCTAGATAACTTACAATGCCCAAAGATGTATCCACACGAGTTTCGTACTTGACTAGTGAACCTTTGCTGTAAGTTGTAACTTTACTTTTCACACTTGCCCTTTGATTTTTAAAATCATCACATGCTGTTTTTGAAATATTGTGGATGCTACATGGCCCACCAACATGTTTACGGAATGCTGCAACCGCATTTTTCCAACAATCAAAACCCAATTTGGAGAAAACATCATGCCCAAATTTATCATCCATTCGGTCATGCTTAAAAAGATAACAATAGAAGCAATAGGCCTTATGCTGTGTTACACTATATTCCAACCAATCAAAGTCCTTATACCATTGTGGCCGGAAGCATCTTCCATCTTTATTTGGGGGGAAAGTGCGACTGGTTGGTCGAGTTGCACCCATTCGTATATAAGCAAATCTAACATCATCTCTAATGTTGGGGGCAAATCTATCAAGTGAAATGCGAAGTCCAGGATCACCATTTATGTAATCTTCACTAAAAACAGATATACCTTCAACTCCATGAACTTCAACATTCTTTTCCACTATAGCTTCAAGAGAGTCTGCAGTTTCCTCCACTTGTTCAGTTTGCATTAAATTCTCATGCTCTACTTCCACCGAACTCGCTTGATCTTGATGAGTGGCATGTGCCGGAACATTGACACTTTTACGGGTACTTGAGTTCGATTTCGAGCTGCTGCCACTACCAAGCACTTCAAAATATCTTTTCAAATCTGCAATTCACAACCAGAATGTTCACAACATTAATATGTCACTACAATCTGCTTGAATTTGAGGCATCAAGCTACTGTTAAAATTTGCTACAAAATTTCAGGAAATTTGAAAAATCACCTCCTCCCCTTTCATTTGGGTTTCCTGTTCCCTTCCTCTTCCTTTCCATCTTTGGGCAATCTGGCCGGGACTGTGCTGGACTAAGAAGTGGCCGGATGGCCGGACAACCGGACTGCTGTTGGCCTGCCGCTGCTACTAGGTGCTCGGCATCTGCACTCTGCAGACACTTTTCGCTTCTAGAATCTAGAGGACTAAAAGGAGTATCCAGCTTCAGTGGACAAGAAATTCATAGCGTTTTGAATGGCACTTGACTTTCTCGTACCTGAATCTTTTTCACCCCGGCTGGAGACGCCGCTTGCACCCAGAGCCCCAGAGCACCACTGCCGCTTGCGCCCAGAGCGCCGTTGCCTCTTGCTGCCGCGGTGCCGCCCTCCTCTAGCCCCCTAGACAGCAGCGGCCGTTGCCTTCCCTGCCCGCCGTTGCCTGCCCCGCCCGCTCCTGGCAACTTGGCCAGCCGCCGCCGCCGCCGCGCTAGCTTAGGGTTAGGGTGTGTGTGGCCTCGTGGGTGGGGATAGAACAGAGCGGTCGCCTCTGGTCTGGTCGATTGTGTGTGCGTTCTGCTCGTGGCCGCCGCTCGCTCGCTCGATGCCTCGGGCCTCTGTGGCTCTGTTGCCTGTTGGCCCATCAGGTCGCAGTCGCTTGCTGCGCGGCCCGTTAACAGCGACAGCAGCGTGTATTTTGCTAGCGTCTGCGTACACGATCGATGCGTACTAGTATTAATTTTTTTTTTGCTCAAAATCAAGGTATGGCAGGCGCCATACCCTGCCCACCGGGGAGCTCCGCCAGTGGGTTCAGGTGGGGTACTTTTCATTTTTCGATCGCCGCTTAGTTTTTGTATTGACCACGTCAGATACAGGGATGATGCAATGAGTAGCAGCGAGGCACGACATCATAGTCGGAAGAGGAATAGGGAGGCGAGCCAGAGGTGAGCGGTTGGAGGAGGAAGAAGACACACGGTGAAGGCATCGACGGCCTATTGTAGCTCGCGCATTGCCTAGTCCTTCAGGCACATTGTCGTACTGACCACTACCTCGCCGCGAGAGAGGTGGAAAGAGATAGGTAGATCGGCGACACAGTGGTGGGCTGGTGGCAGCGCGGGTGCCTTCTGGCCTATGCGGGTATGCGATGTGGAAGAGGTAAATCCGATAGCCGCTCTTCGTATTGATGCAAGGCGAGACGGAACGCCTACCGATTTTGACATGCCAAGGCCATCCCCTCCACCATCAAGAACCAAGGTCCATGCCAACATATACTTATCAAGGGGGGCCCACCATCAAGCGAGCGAGGGCAATGACAAGTCAAAAGCATGCACCCGATTTTAAATTAGAGACCTCAGTTGCTTGAGAGGGCACCAATCCTAGGGGGCTTAGTGAATTAAAGGATTCATACATGAAAAATCCTAGAATAGACGGTGACTGTCGTGTAGCATATGTCTCTGGAAGTTATTATCTTGTTAGTAATTATGTAAATTGATTTAGAAATAGTTATACTACAATGGCTCCTTTATACTTGCACGAATCATAGTGATCAGACTGGATGATTGTTGGTGTGAGCTTAGGAGTATTTCTCAGCCGATTGAGAGATAGCAAAACTGGTATCTTCAGGAAGTTAATATTGGACACTCTGAATGTCTACATCAAGCTTTCTTATTATTTAGCATTACACTTCAAATCATACATGATTTCTCTTACATACCATTACTCCAGGTACAAATACAAGTACATGTAACGTGTGTAAATTAACAACACGAGGCAGAACGCATCTCTCTTACAGGCACAAACATCAGAACACACGCGAGTAGGAAATTTACCACGATCGCAGGCGACAGAATGACGAGTTGAGGAGAGATGATCAGCACGCACATTTTGGAATCAAAAGGCCAGCTCTTTGGTGGCCAACTCCTCGCTCTTCTCAAGCGCTCCCGCCTCCATATTGGTGGAGAAGCTGCATGGCGGGCTGACCAGCGGCACCGCGCCCCGTGCGTGCGCGTTTCCGTTCTGCGGCCCATTGAGCTGCGCGTCGACGACCTTACGGGCGACGATGACAGAGTTGATGACCTCACCTTCGGGGTGGTGCACGGCCAGCACCTCGAACCCGCCCCGCCTGATGTCCTCCGGGTCGACCATGGGGTACAGGAAGCCGCGGGCGCCGTGCGCGCTCCGCACGACCAGGGACGCCCCCTCCACCATGTGCGCGCCCAGGTGGGCTATCACCTTGGCCTTCTCCTCGGCCGCCATGCCGACAAGCGCGGCGAGGAAGACCACGTCGTACGCGCCGAGCTCCTGCGTGAGGTCGGCGACGTCCGCCGTGTGGAACTTCATGCGCGCGCCCACGCCGTCCTCGCTCGCGCCGAACAGCTTCCTGGCGCGCTCGTTGGCCGCGCCGCACAGGTCGTAGTTGTCGAAGTGCGCATCGGGCAGGTGGTGCGCGGCGAGGACGAAGGAGCTGAACGGCAGCGGGCCGGAGCCGACGAAGGCGACGCGCGCAGGCGCGATGCCCGGCACGTGGCGCGCCAGGAGCTCGTACTCCAGCCTGCTGAGGTTGACGTAGTTACTGTAGTAGGGGAAGCGGGCGAGGTGGTCGAGCGGGTTGTCGAAGGTGGCGAGCAGGTCGGCGTAGTGCGCCTCGAGCTTCCCCTCGGCGGCGGAGCAGAGGCGGATGAGCGCCTCGCGCATCCTCTGGTGCTCCGGGCTGAGCTTCGCCACGTCGACGGGGCTCGGCGGGACGCACGCGGTGACGAGGTCGGTGAAGAGCCTGTCGACCTCGGGGGACGGGCTCAGCGACGGCAGCTCGGCGATGGCGGACTGGAGACCGGCGATCTTCTCGATGAGAGCAGCGACCTCCTTGTTCTGGGCATCCATGTTATAGTTGCTTCTTGGTGACCGGAAGAACTCTGGAAGCAGGAGAAAAATGTGTGCCTCTGAACGCTAGAGCTGCTCGATGAGTTTTGAAATGGATACATGGGCGTATATATAGCAGTGGCGAGACTTGTGCTGTTGTGCGCGATTTCACGCCGGCCTGCAGCTGAGGAAAAAGACGCTTTTGATTGTGCACGATTCACGCATCCATGGCTAGGCGGGTTTCATGCCTCTCGTCAAACTTTTACATGTTTGAAAGTACTCCATGAAGATTGCGTTCGTCCAGTTTGGGTCCCTCTCGGGTCTCCGAAGATGGATCCGGACAGCATGGTTTAAAATACCGATAACAGATAAATTTCAGAAGTCGCTGAAATGTATCCAAAATTTTGGAAAAGTTGAAAATTCTTTTGGAATTCTCAACTAACAAAATTCATTTAATTTGAATGGGTTTTGACTGAAACTAAATTTGGATTGAAATTAGTTAGAATATAGGCCGGCCAACAAATTGAGGTTATAAATATTTTAATACCAACTAAAATTTCAGAGAGTTTATTGATTTTTTGATTGGATGGCTCCATTGGGGATACGCGGCCACCTATGCTAAGAAAACCATTATAGGAGATAGCTCACCAGTGGTGTGCCCGTAGTGGCCCACACCTCCGATAATATGTGAAGATATTTGTGGCGTGTGTCGGGTAGGGGGCACGTCACTGATAAGGGATTACCAGGTGTTGTCATGGATTGTTAGGTTGCTTCGGAGTTATCTCGGATTATCAGGGCACGTCAGCGTCACTGATAAGGTATTACCAGGTGTTGTCTTGGATTAGTAGGTAACTTCAGAGTTATCTCGGATTATCAGGGCACATCACTGATACTGACGAAGAGTTGGAGTAGTAGGTAGCTTCGGAGTTGTCTCGGATTAGTAGGTAGCTTCGGAGTTGTCTCGGATCATCAGGGCACGTCACTAATATCCAAGAAGAGTTGGAGTAGTATGTAGCTTCGAAGTTGTCTCGGATTTTGAATTGGATACCCACTCACCAATGTTTGTGTATGATCTTTTATTGGAGTATTTCTTGGCGTACTTGCATTTCTTCTGTATATCCTTAGGGCATCTCCAGCCGTTGGAGCCCCCAGGACAATCGCCGGACCAAAAAAAGCACGTCCTGGGGGGCAAAACGCTTCCGTCGGGGGGACGACGAGTGTCGTTTTCTAGCCGTGGGTGCCCCCGGGACAATCGTCGTGGCTGCCCCCAGGACAATCGCCAAGAAAAAGGACGCGTGGGGGAATAGGATTGATCGTTGCTTCCGCCGGCGCCCCCAACAGCCCCCCGACGCGCTAGGTTTGCCCTGGGTTCGCCGGCGCTTTTTTGAGGTTCTGGGGGTGCTTGGGGGGCTCGGCTGGGCCGACTTTTGCCCTTTTTACGTCGCCGGCGAAGAAAAAGGGCTCCTGGGGGGCGCTCGGGGGGGGGGGGGCGGCTGGAGATGCTCTTATGTCTCTGATGCCTTCGTTCCTTTTCGTCATCCTTATTTAGTCTATATTTTCAAGGAGATTGGTTTCTTCTTTTCGAAGGTTCTAAACAATCGGAGGCTAAATGTTAGGGTTTTCACAATTGTAGCAATACCTCTCATAATTGCTAGATCTTGAATCATCGTTTCTTGACCTTGAGTAGCTTTGATCTTTGCACTTGAACTTGTTCTTGGAGTAGAACTTGTTGAAGTTACAGAACATGAAGCTAAGTTCCTCGCTAGTGACCTTCACTTTTTCACTCGAAGAGTTGGGAGTGTCACTAGTGGCCTTGTAAGCACCACTACTGGGTGATTGGCAATGGAGTTCCTGTTTATCCTTAAGATTTGTCTTATGACCTACAATCCTTCCAATCACTCTGGTAGGCATGAGATCTTTGTAATTTGGCACCATTTGGATAAGAGTGCATATGGTGTCATACTTACCATCTAATGCCCTTATAAGATCTTCATGACAAACTTGTTTGTCATCTCTTCATCACTTCAGCCGACAATCTCAATTGTGATGAGTGCAAACCTAGAGTAAACACCTTCACCATCCTTCATCTTGAACTTATCAAGTTGACCTTGAAGTATGTGAAGCTTGGATTCCTTCATGGATGTGGTGCCTTCATGCATTTCCACCAAAGTATCCCAAACTTCCCTTGCACTTTCAAGATGACTAATCTTGTTGAACTCGTCGAGGCACAAGAGTTGAATAAGATGTCACATGCTTGAGCATCATGTTGCCACATCTTCAATTCATCGAGAGTGGATTCATGATCCGTAATTTGTCCACCTTGAAAGAATTTGTAAACCAGCACGGGTAATTGGCCAACAATTGGGTCATGATCAATAATATGCATTCTCAGCTTATGATCCAACTAGCGAAGTTAGAGCCATCAATGTAAGGACCTCTTTAAAGATAACCTCCTCACTAGAAGTTGTACCCTCTTTTCATGGTAAAGCCAAACCAATGAGCCAACTTACGAAGGATTCACTAATAGAGGATGTCGCTAACAAGCCCTTGTTTTTACACCACTTGTAGGACCATTTAGTATAGTCTGGAGGGGGTGGATAGACTGGCAAATCTAGGGAACACTTTTCCCAATTTTGAAGTTCTTGGTGATTTTAAGATTTTCTAGTGATAGCCTAGGAACACCCTACACATGCAAGTCTACTAAAGTATAACAAGTGAAGACAAAGCTTGCATGAGTAGAAGCAAAGGTAAAGGTTAGATGAATGCAAACATGGGGAGGATCGATGAAGTTGTTTCCCATGGTTCGGGCAGTTGGCACTATCCTACTCCAAGCTCCTGGAGGCTTCAAACCACGAAGGTTCTAGGATCACAGAGATTCCGGTTGCAAGTTCCACAAAGAAACAATTCCACGAAGTACTACACCACAAAGGGTCCACAAGACGACCAACCAACCTATACCAGCACGTCATATAGCCAAGAAGGTCAAGCCTCACTCGGGGTAGATCTTCATGAAGTAGACGGATCTCCAAGTCCATACAAACTTATTGTTTCCTTCACACCTTGAAGGCTCCCAAGCAAACCTAGCCAATCTAGGAGGCGCATGCCCTCCAAAAGTAACAAAGCTGAGATTTTCTTGAAGCTAATTGTTCTTGAACATCGAGTTATTGATAAATGAAACGATGGATTGCTATATATTCTGCAATCTTATTTGTGGAAATATATTGAGTATATATTTGGCTATTCTAACTGCAAATGTTCTTTAACACCTTATGATCCTAGTGTGTTTATTTGAAAGGATCAAAAGGCACTAGAGATTAATTGAAATATTCTCGAATCATTGCCCGCTCATGTATTTAGCTAGAATCAGGAGGCCTGACATATCATTCGGGGTGAGTAAACTAAGCCGTCTTGTTTCCAATCCGAGAGATGCCATTGACACCTCTTGAGAGAGTGGTGTGTGATCTAAAAGGAAGCATGGTCTATAGCATTCACTATATTGGGTATAAAGAGTCCTCAAAGGATATAGTGACTCAAATTGGATTTCTGGTGTTGACGAGATAAAGGCCACAAGTGGCTATATATTTACTCTCGGTGGTGTGTTGTTTCGTGGACGTCTTGCAAGAAAATCACCTTAACGAGGTCGGCAATGGAAGCAGAATTTGCAACATTAAACAAAGCTATTACTGAATAGAATGGTTCCATGAAATCTTAATAGACTTACTAGTGATTGAAAAAAACATACTCGCTATCATCATGAACAATGACAATCAAATAGTACTTTTTAAAGTGATCGGGTCAAAGGATAACATGAAGAGTTCAAGACATGTAGAGATAAGATATGTTTGGAAGTAGAAAAACTCTTGAGTAATAGTGTTAGAACAAAATGTCTATTTACAACGGCTAAAAATGATCTATTTACAAAAGAGCTATGAAGGAATGTGATAGACAATGCATCAATGGAGATGGGTTTGATACCCACAACATTTTTCGAGGGAAACCCAATCTGTGTGATTTAGAGATCATGTGAAGTAGGACCTCGGAAAACAAATCAGGAGTTGGAGAGAACATTTAATAAACTTACATCATTCAATACGCCGTCCTACATGTAGTATTTAAAGAACACACCTATATGAAGTAGATTGATGATCACGGTCTATGAGATCAGGTATATCCGATAAGCTCATGAATGGCTAGGAGTTTGACTTATATGATCCACCCATGGGTAGCCTTGGCACCCACGTACCACGACATGTGGTGAAACCTGTCTGTGCAAGACTGAGTGTAACTTCTTGTCCAGGTGAATGTTCAACCTTAAACGGTCCGGCCCACGACATATGAACCAAGACAGAGCAATTTACACCAAAGGGGAGAGCGGGACGTGGCCCAAAGCCTGCATTACCTTAAACAAGTTACACTGTGCCAGGCTAGAAACGCTAATGGCAGTTGAACCTGGTTGGCGGGTCGTATAAAAAAACATTATGCGTGTACTATTTGTTCAAGTTTTAGGATTCTTTACCAAAGATAAACATGTATGTTCTGGACAAAAATAATAATTTCAATTCAAGGAAAGACAATTTCAAGATTATACTTGTTTTGGTACATGAAAATACGCATGCACATTTGGAACTTGAATGCGCGTCTTTTTCTTAATTTATGACGAGGCCAAGAAAATAGTTTTCTTTTTTACTGGAGATCACATGCTTCTATGTGTACAAAGCAAAATATTTTTTTTCGAAACGGAGGCAAAAGATTTGCCTCATCGATTAATTAAGAAGAAGAGAATTGCCCGGTTAATTAACGGAAAACCGGGCGAAAACCGATACATATAGACCACATGCGGACTACTCGCTAAGAAACAAACTCCATAACCCCACCATCAACCCGACAAATACACATAACATGTAACAACCATGAACCCTCACACTTCTATGCCTCAAAGAAACCTCCGACAAAACAAATGTTGCATACATCGAACGCCACCAAATCCACGGAGATGGAGGACAATGGGACTGAGTATCCTCCATTAAGTAGCTGCTGACGCCTTATCAATGACACCACTCTTCTTGCCTATGGTCCTGAGAGCCTTCTTCACCTTCTTTATTTTGCCCGTAGAAACCTCCTCCGCTAGGAGGCAAGCAATCGCCTTGCCAGACCCAGGAGAAGCTACCTCCAAGGAGGCGAGCAAGCGGCCAAGCTTTTTCAGAAAGACTACCTCGTCAATACGTGCCAACATAGCATCACGAGCAAAGATGGGCGACCGGATGGGCTTCGTCACCTCGGAATTAAATACACTCGTAATGGGAGAATTATTATGCAATCTCATCTCTATAGTATACTTTTCAAAGAAAAAGAAGTGGTACAGACCTCAAAAAGTGAGAAGGCACGTTTGCAACTTTTTTCCGTAAAGGATCACCTACGCGAACACAATGTTAGAAGAGCGCTGCTACAAGACGACACACAGTGGCCGATTCTTGCACGACACTGCTAATCAAGCCGTCCATGCAAATGAGCAAACTATGGCTAGCCAATGGATTCATCATCGTCCAGTTATCGTCCCAGCAAGTATCGTCTGCAAAGTAGTTTCGATGTTAGAAAAGCCGCCTTGCTGGTATCATTATCAAATCTATTCTAGCAGTATGTCTGCCAAGTGACACGTGGTGCATGCAGCGCCAAACGACACGCCGCGCATGCAAGCATGTGCATCACCCGGCAGTAGCTTATCCTTCACATGATTTCCCGCCCAAAACAGAATTAGGTTAGGGGAGGGGGGCTGAATAATGGATGCCACCACCATATATGGCACCAAAGTGTTTTTCAGCGTGTACATAGCAATTGACGGTTGGTGGCTGAGACCTCCCGCAATGGAGGTATCATATCAAGTATTATGCATGTCAACTAGACAATTTTGCTAAGGTGACATGAAGAAAGAGATGACTCGATATTATATCATGTTCTACTATGTATCATGCAAAACAATAACTAAGGTCATCTAAAACTCCTACAATATCATGCACTATAAGGTAATACTCCTTTCGTCCCAAAATAAGTGTCTCAACTTTGTATTAGCTATGATACAAAATTATACTAAGGTTAAGACACTTATTTTGGGATGGAGGAAGTACCATACAGTCGTACACTACATACACTCTTAACTACGAGTAGGCCGAACCAATCTGTCTTTTTGTGCGGACACTTGCTCTCTTTACATGTGCACGGGTCATCTTACCTCTCTGGTCACTCTCTCTCTCCTTGCTCTTAGACCAGGGATGAACTGCGATTTCTAACTACTATTTGGGATCAGATTAAGAAGATGTTACAGTTGAAGAAAAGATAGATCAAGGTAAGATCTATCATATGCCTATTTTCCTTTACACATGCAAGGTATATTATTTAAGTCTGAAGTACGTATTTTCTGTTGTTTCAATAATTGATTAGCGTTTTGGAGAGGGGGCTTGGATAATTCTGGAGTGGATTTTACATCCAAAGTAATAGAAGAGCTGGACGTCAATGTTCTAGGTATGCAATGCATGAATTGTTTTTGACATGCACGGTATCGTTTAGTTGTTTGTTGAGCTTGTAATTAACTACTCCATCCGTCCCAAAATAAGTGACTCAACTTTGTACTAGCTTTAGTGCAAAGTTAGCTTTAAGTGACTCAACTTTGCACTAGTTTAGTGCAAAGTTAGTACAAAGTTGATTCACTTATTTTGGGACGAAGGGAGCATATGATTTGTATTAGCTCGTTCTCATTTGGATTATTTTTCCCCAAAAACATATGGGGGCCTTAGACATGAAATTTTGACATGATATAGTTGAAGATGTTTTAGATCAATGTTAGCTCTATCTAATGTATTTTTTTTGTCAACATGCAAGAAGATGTGAGTGTTGTCATTAAAACATAATTAGCTACTCCCCGATCCATATTAATTGTCACATATTTAGTACAACTTTAGTAGTACAAAGTTGTACTAAAACTGCGACAATTAATATAGATCGAAGGGAGTAATTCAGTATTAGTTTTGTAGGACTTAACTAGGAACTTATACATGAAGTGTTTGAAAACATTGTAGCTCTGTGTTAGTTCTCTGAAATGTGCGGGCACCATCTTAGCACATCATTTTAGTGTTTATATTTAATACTTTTGCCCTCTTTCATATTATATGGTTAGCCAACTCTTAAACACCATCAAAGAAAGGATTTGAATACCTTTTCACACAATGCGTACATATTGATTCCATGGATGGAGAATATAGGGGTAGTTAATGTGATTCTACACTCTGCATGGGATTAGCATAGGTAAAAGATGTCATCTAAGGTAGAAAAAATCAAAACTGTCAGATCTTTCTGAGATCAATAGCAGCTTATTAAATATTGAGGATAACAGGAAAATATTGAGAGAAAAATGAGCCTCCTATCACAAACGTTACAATTCCTAGAATTGGCATTCCCAGTCCAACAAGAATATATACCTATTGAGATGGCCAAAAAATAAATCATTAGAGAATACATATATGGGGTCAAAGAGCATGTGCGGTAGAAAATAAAAGAAAATCTCTAAAGTTTCGACGGTAAAGACTGATATCTATGGTTGAAATAAAAAATGAGACAATAACAATAAAGAAATAGTACTCTGAATTCCCATTTCTTTGACTTCTACATGGAAGAGTCAAATACCATATCGAACCTGGAGAGAATCGATGGCGGCCTCCTGCGCTCTGGCGATTGGCGCCCCCC